>NC_000078.6:112143443-112483443 GCF_000001635.26 Mus musculus
ACTTGGGGGGCGGGGTTAGGTTATTTAGGCAACCCCTTCTCTCCCGGACTGATCCTCCGCCCAGACCTTGTGATCTCACCCCGTGCTACCCCCCATGCCCAAGGCTTTAGAGTGCCAGTTTGTGTCCAAGCAAAGCCTCGCTGCAAACCTGGGGAGAGAGGGTTCCTAAACACTGCCCCAGGGGTAAGTGCTTTGGAGCACGTGCAGTGTTGGGAGCACCGGGTTATCTGCCTCCCCAAGTCTGTCTGTCTGTCTGTCTTTTTCTTTTCTTCAGACCGGACCCTAAGATGCCTAGGACAGCATAGGGTGAAGCTGGAAAGATGCCCCTTATCTGCAGAGGTTTCCAGGAGCCCAACTTGGTTGCGGTGTCCCTTCCTGGTGGCAGTGCCCACTGCAAAAAGTCCTGGTGTCTTGGGACGCGGAAGGCGGATAGGTGCAGACCTAGCGGGATCCTGGTCCCCCATTCTCTTCTACACACCTCTCCCCAACTCGGGTCCGCGTGTCCGGCTCGCCGCCCGGGCTGAGGGGGCGCTGTCGGCGCGGGCGGGCGGGGCTGTCAGCGCGGGCGCTCGGCGCGGAGCAAGCGCAGGGCTGGGGGGGCGCCGGCCGCCGAGTACTGGGGGCCTGGTGGGCGGCGGGCGCCGTGCGGGGCTCGGCGACGGCGGGCGCGCGGCCAGGGTGCGCGCGGGAGGGGTGGTTACGGCGGCGGCGGGAGACGCTCGAGGACGCTGCCCACGGTCCACTCCTCCATGGCGCTGCCGGGGTCCCCCGAGCCGCCCCGCGGCGCGCCCCGAAAGGTTCCAAGCCTGCTAGAGATGGGGTCGCTCTGCCTGGACTCAGACATCATCCTGGGTTTCACCAGTCACCTCCTGCGGCGGCGAGGCAAGGTGAGAGCTCGCGGGGCCGGGCTGGCAGTGGTGACGCCGTCCCGCGACTTTGCTGCGCAGCACCGCGAAAACGCGGCAGGTCCCGGGCGGAGACCTGTATCTGCACTTTCCCGAGCTGATGCCGCTTGATTCTCCCTCTCTAGTCGAGGCTACGCTGGAACCCGAGCCTTGAGCAGCGATCTTCCACGGAGGAGAGCGTAGCGCAGAGATCGCGGTTATCTCACCTTGCAGGGATGGGCGAGGAAAAAGCCTAGGGGGAGGTGATCTGAGTTCTGAGATCATTCTGGTTGCTTGGTGCATCCCGGGGTCTTGTGGAGCTGTGTTTTTGTGTCCTCTGGGAACTCGAACGTAGAGTATGCTTCCCGAAGAACCGCGCTGGTGCGGGGAAGTGAAGTTGCGGGTGTGGCCCATCATGAGCGCAGGCCCTGGGTTCCGGGTGATGCTTCTCGGTGTGCGTGTGAGGAGTATGTGTGCGTGTGTGTAAGTCGATAACAATGTATGAGCCTCCTGGGCCCCGGGTGTTTGTTTCAGTGCGGTAGAGGGGCGGGCGGGGTGACGCTGTTTGTAGTGCTTGCAGGGGTGGACTGAGGAGGGTGGTGCCTGAGGCTACCCGGATCCCATGGTGGGCCGTCGCCTGCCTGTCTTCCCTTCGCAAGGCTGAGAAGGGCCTGGAGGCTTGGGGGTTGCAGAAAGTGGGGAGCCCGTTCCCAGTTTATTCATGACTTCCTGTCGTGTTTACAGACTCTTTTAAGTCGTAGATGACCTGGAAAACCGGATCTTCATCCCACTCTTGGCCAATAGTGCGTAGGAGTGGAGGGCTAAGTAAGCAGGGTCCAGGTGGGGAAAGGAGAGGTCGTTTGACAGACCTTATACCGTGCGAAGGTCTGACTGCTCTGGGGATGTCCGACCAGGGTCTTTCCTTGAATCACCCTGGCTCAGCTGTCCTAAGTCTCAGCCTCAAGCGGAAAGCTCTGCGCTCAGAACGCGTGGTGTCCTGTCTCTGCGCCCTCGAAACCTGTGCTCACTACGGCCGGCAGGTGGCGCTTGTGTCACGGGGAGCCACGCCGCAGATCCCGCCTGGCTCCTATCTGGGGTTTCGGGTTGATCCAGAGCTTGGGCCGGAGTCCCCCGCGACCTCAGAAGGTGGTGACATTTGGGGTCTGACTTGGGCGAGAGCAACAACTGGTCGCTGGGGAAGGAGGGAGACCTCCGGGTCGGAGACAAACAGGCAATTAATTCCGGAGCTAACTCCCCATCTGCCAGGCCGGCAGACAACAGGTCCGGCACACCCCCAGGGCCAAGCCGCAGCGCTTCCTCCCACTTCGCAGGCGGCTCAGTGTGCAATCCATTTTAAGGCACAGGCGCGGCTGCAAGGACACTTCGAGACAGTTCGTAGCCCCTCACTGCACTTCTTGAAACACGACCCTCATCCATGAGAGACAGTTGGCGCCAAAGCATGGCCAGACACACTCAAGTGCTCTGGGTGTTCTGGGGAAGCCGTTGGCCCGGGTCCAGCCCCTTTCATTACCCCCCATCCCCCCACCCCCACCCGCTTTCGTGCTGTGCGATCTTGGGCAAAAGCTTCAGTTTTCCCGCTCGCAAAGTGATGAGAGTGTTGGGTGCCTCCCAGGAGGCGCACTCCATCCTCGCTCAGGAGAGACAGAGGCGCATGCGTGCGCGTAACTTGTGTCTCGGCAGCCCCCACCGCCCCTCCCGCATCAACACTCAACTAACAGGTTGGGGGTCCTAGCAGTAGGCGGGGCCGCAAGGAGGAGCGGGACCCCCGCCCACTTGGCTCTGCTCAGGATGGGGGCGGCGCTCTGGCGTCCCGCCCCCTTCCCTCCCCCTACAAGCTTTGGCCCGCCCCCGCCCAGCCTGTCCCGGAGCAAGCCGGTCGCGTCCACAGCGTGCTCTCCGCCACTCGCCTGCTCTGCCAACTTCAGAGCAGCAGGCCTGGCCATGGGGGTGCCCCTGGGCCGGATCACGTAGCCACTGTACCCCGAGAGCCAACGTATCCCTTCCTGCGACCGTGCCATGGTCGGCCGCGGCGCCTCCTTGTGTGCGGTGCAGCCCGCGGTACGCAAGGCCCTGCTAGGAGCGGGCGGCTGGGCTCGACGGGCACCGGGTTCAGAGCCCAGGACAACGATGATGCTAGCGGGGTGTACAGCGCCCTCTAGGGGTGGGGCGCGGAGCGGGACGGGGCCCCGAGCGTCGGGCTGGGGCTTCTTCTTCAGGGACTCCTGGCGTTGCATCCAGGGCCCTAACTTTTGTGCGAGCGTGGCTTTAGGGGCGTGAGCGACTGGGTCTGGAGTCGGCCGCGTGGAGTCCCGCAGTGGCGCCGCGCGAAGGTTTGGGCTTACTGTCCCATCTCCAACCCCCGCAGGTGGCTGAGTGCGGCCCGGCTCGAGAGACCCCGCCACTTGAGGTATCCCCGCGCAAGAGGCTGCCCGCCGGGCTCGATCAAGACCCATGCAGCAGCCGCCCTGCTCCGGAGGGCGCCGGGGCCAGCGCTGAGCAGAGCCACTCGGCCGGTGGGGGCGGGTGGTGCCGCCACTGCCACACGAAGCTCGTGGAGCTAAAACGACAGGCGTGGAAGTTGGTCAGCGGGCCCGGGACTCCTCTCCGGGTAAGTGACCCCTCTTCAGGCCATATCTCAAACAGGGAAGGGCTGGAACTTGGGAATCTTTGGGGCTGGGGCTTGGAGCGTGGCGAGTTCATCGTGCCCCCACCCCCACCCCGTGCCATAGTCTGCAAGAGTGTGTGTTGGTGCACCTCACCCTAGGAGGCCTGCTGCGTGTCATAGGGGGTTGGGTAAATTTCTTTCCTAGCCACAGATGTCCCACAGCTGGAATCAGTCTGTGTTTGGGAGGGGTAGAAAAGGGGAAGACGGGACCTCACTCCCAGGGCAGGGCTTGTCATGGTGAGGCACTTTGGGCATCTGGACATTGGCATGCCTGTATAGAGAGGGCATAAAAGGTGAGAGAGTGGGCCCCTTTCTGCACCCGGGGGCCGTGCATCATTGTCCCATACCTACTCAGTGTCTGTTATGGGCCTGTGCCCTGCCCTGGCTCTCTGCCTCTGGGGCCCAGGCCTTCCGTGTGGGTAATGACTCTTGAGCCTCGGGGTTTCCCAGGCTGCAGCATGGCAGGCAGGCGCTGGTGGGAGAGGAGTCTACTGGGCTTTCCGGCCAGTCTTGCCAGGCATGTAAAGAACTGGAGTATTGTTCCAGGGAACAATGGTCTCTGGAAGTGTGCAATGCAGGGGTGTGGGGGGTCTCCACAGGAAGCTGCTTCTAACCTTCAGCCTTGGTGAACAGTCCTTGGGAAGCGCCTGTAGTCCCCATCCTGTCCCAGTACCTCTAAGGAGTGCTGTGGTTAGGAGGAGACCCTGGGTTTCCTTTGGGTTGGGTCAGATATGGTGGATGCCAGTCAGGTGTGTCTATGCTGGGCTCCTTTCCAGGTCCCCTGGCTTGTCTGTGGCGGGGATGTTAACAGCCTCTCAGACCAGCTAGATCTGTGGACCCGAATGGGATGGGATGGCTGACCATGGGTGTTGTTTGGCTTTTGCCAATGGCCTTTGCTGAGCCCTGGATCTTAGAAAGCCTTGAGGATCTCAGAGAGGGTCCTTGGGATATTCTCCCGAGGTCCTTCAGGAAGCAAGCTGATCTAGGAGCCGAGCTGCCTCCCCCTCTGACTGTGCTGCCGCCCAGGACCTGGCCGACTGGATGGAGTCCTAGTAAAGGAAAAGCTGCGGTCATAGTAGTGAACTGGTGGGGTTGGGGGCCGTCAATGGAGGTCTGTGGTCTCCTGCACACACTGCTGCCCCTCTCCACGTTCCTGTGTGTGGCTTTTGGCGTAAGCTGCTCCTCCGCCCTACCAGTTAAGGCTTACTTGACCTTGCCTGGCCCTGGTGGTGGGCAAACCAGGGTCCTGGCCAAGGGTTTGTGTGGCTTTGAGCATCTTATCTACTATGTGTTTTGTCTTGTTTCACGAGGAAGCTTCAGTCTGTCCTGGGAATGCTGTCTAACCTGTGGGGTGCTGTGCTCAGGATAGGAAGGCTTTGCTCTGGAAAGAATCGAATGCCCTGTGGCACACGGGTACTGCTGGGGTGTTGCCAGTGTGGGCCACAGGGAACTGCAACCATAGCCCTTGATTGACCACTGTGTACACACACACACACACACACACACACACACACACACACACAGAGTCTGCTTTTGAGGTAAGGGGGGATCTCTCTGGAGGGCAGATGGGGGACACGGTGATCATCACTGTGGGTGGTCTTTGGTAGCTCTATTCTCCAAGGCCAAGGCAATGCTAAGAATTTAGGGTGGAGAGCTAGGATCCTCCAAGGGGATCTACCTCTTAATTCATTGTGGGAGCAGGAACTCTCCCGTGAAGATAGCACTTTACAGCTTGTAGGGAAGTCTACCTGATTCTCACAGCTTATCTTTGTGGGGGCTGCTGGATGGAGGTTGAAGCTGGGACCCTGGGCGGGTGGTTAGAGCCCTGGGCTTGGGGACCCATGTCTAATCTCAGCATAAGAAGGAGGTGTAGGGGCAAGGAGACAGCCTGGTAGCATTCTATGCCTGTGAAAAACTTACCACCATTAACTTCTGGCCTACCTTTCTCCTAGCAGACACCCTCCTGGCAGGGTCTCTTAGAGCCCTTGGCTGGTCTCCTCCTCTGTGACACTAGTCACCTGTTGCCTGCCTTGCATGCATGTAGGGAAGCTCTGGTTCTGAGGTGGGCTTGAGGGTCACCCTCGTTCTGGACCTTTGGGTACTCATGGCTGTTGGATGCTGTAATTGGAGCCCACCTGGCCATCACCCTGCTGGGGTCCCTTTCACGTATTCCTGTCCATGAGATCTGTTTGGGAATTGTGGCATAGCACCTTCCACCAAAGAGCCAAAGCCCAGGTCTTTCTTTATTCTGCTGTCTGAGTGCCTGAGCCCCATCTTTTCTGTGTCTAGTCTGCTATGGTGAAGAAGTCATAGGTTCCAGCAGACCCTCCCTTTACCTCTATCCTAGTCCAGGGTTCTGGTCGCAAGCAGTAGCTTTGCCAGGGCAGGCGGATTAGTCGTGAGTAAGTGCTTGTTAAACAGCCGAATGGCTAGACTTTCCTTTCAGGCCTCATGCACGGTCACCCCAAAGGCTGCTGGGCTGGATTCTGTCTGTGTGTCCCCTAAGGTGACGGTCCCAGAGGAGGATAGCCCTTCTTCCCTACAAAGGAAGTTTGGCTGTTGCTTAGGGGCCACCCCAGATGATGCCCCAAGAGTCACTCAGAGGTGGTGACTCCTCCTGGCCCAGTGGTTCTTTGGTTGTCAATACTGGAGCCGAATTGATGATTCCCCAATGGGAAAATGATCGACTCTCATTTAGGTCTTGCAGGGCTCCTCCTCATGGACCCAGAGTTTCATCCTCCTGCCTCCTGAGGCCTTTGTTTCTTTGCTGCAGCCTCTGCCTGCCTGAGTGGAGCTGTGCACAAGGCTGCCAAAGGCTGAATCTTTTGGTGCTGGTCCCTCTATCGCTCCCATTCCCATGGAGCCTCCAGATCCACAGGAGACAGCCCTTGAGGGTCAGGGTCAGGGCCTGGAGCCTTCCTGCCATCCCTGTGATTTGGCATCAGGGACTTGGTATGTCCTCATTCTGTCTTGACACCATTTGTGGGCATGTCTTGGCCCTTTCTCACTGGGTTGCCTTCTGTGTGGAGCAAGCCTCTGGAAAGGCAGGGCCTGCATGCTCTGGCTGCGCAGGTCCCAGCTCTGGTTGCATTGTGTTTTATGGGGAGGTCAGACCGTGCTTGCCCCATGACAGGCTGTGGCCCTGGATGACCTAGGACTGAGGTTGGTTCCTCTGATTCGGAAGTTGCTCCCTGGGATAGCTAGCGCCCCCCACACTCAAGGCTGCCACCTTCCTTGATGTTTGGAGCCAGGCCCAGTACGTGCCTGGGGCCTTGCAGGGTGGGGCCCTGGCGTCAGCACCGTTTCCCAGCTGAGCCCAGGTGTCAGCTAGGGGAGGTGTGAGAGGGGTTGGTGCTCCCTGGGGCTGGCTGGCTGGTGCTCAGATGATGAGGTGACTCAGCAGGGAGGTGTCCTTTCCAGGGGCTGGACTGGAGGTGCTCAGAGATTTATGCTACTCTGGGGTCCAGGTGGGATCAGGAGGAGCCTGGTAGCCCCAACCTTACCCTCTATCTTCTGCAGTTCCTTGGATTGGCTTCCCTGTTTCTCTCAGTGTACAGCATTGAATAGTTCTCTTACAGCGTCTGTCTTTCTTACTTGTTTTTGCTGGCCTGGAGTTTCCAGCATTGGGGTGGGGGTGGGGTACTTAGGCTTAAGGGTGTGGATTTTCCCCCCCTTTGGATTTCTGCTGGGGCAGTGTTGAAGTAGTTGTTCTACATACCTCGGGTGCCTGGTACAAGCGTCCTGTCTTGAGGGTGTGTGTGTGTGTGTGTGTGTGTGTGTGTGTGTGTGTGTGTGTGTGTTTGTATGCATGTCTTCTGTCAGGAAGGCTGACGGCCATACATGAAGCCTGGCAAGAATTGAGTGGTCGGTGGCCTCACTGCCCTCTCATGACAGGTGACAACCTGGGGGCGAGGAGGCTGTAGAATTCCCCGCACTTTGAGTGGCTCTGTCAAACTGAAGGGCCTTGCAGTGGTTTGGAGTAGGTAGGGTTTTCAAACCCTCCCACTGGTGTTCCAGAAGGAGCTGGTAGGTGGAAGGCAGGGGAGCCGGTTCTTGTCTTAAATTCATTGAAGGTCCAGTTCTCAGTTACGTTAACCTGCCTCCCAGGAAGCTCACAGTAGGTCTCCTTACTCCAGACAACCTACCTCCCGCTAATGTTCTCTTAAGGGAAGCGATCGTTCCTGTGTGTTCAAGTTAGACTGTGTCACATCGTTTTGTTTTTAGTTTACATTGTTTCACTCCTGGAAGTTGCCACACAGTCTTTGTGCTCAAGGCCCGGAGTGAGCGAGGGAGCCTTGGCCTAGCTTCTCTGTTTATTTGGTTCACATCATGTGGAACTTGAGCAGTGCAGGGCAGGTGGGTAAGACTGGCCTGGCCCTGTGGGTGCAGCCAGGTGGGTGGTCTAGCCTCTGCCACTGCCGAGTTCAGTCTCTCCTTTACCAAGGCCTCAGTTTCCCCATCTGTCCCTACAAGGCCCAAAGAGGAGACACCTTTGCTCCTGGTTTGGAACCCTTGCCCTGTCTCTCAGTGGTGGACCTGCAGATGATTCGCCTGGACTGCCTTTCAGGAAGCCCAAGGCTGTTTGTTGGGCAGCTGGCTCCCTGTGAGAGGCCCCCAGCCATGGCTAGTTCCTGCCTCGTGGTAGCATCCTGCTGGGGTGGGGGTGGGCAGGCAGGTTTTGCAGGTCCCTGTGCTAGTGGACTGTTAGTCATGTGTGGCCCAGGGCCAGGCCTGCTGTTGGCTGGATCCAGAGTCAGATGGATGCTTCTGCAGACGGTCTGCTTGACCTTTGACTCCGGCAGCAGGGTCAACCTGAGCTGTCTCCGGTTTCCGGGTGGAGCGTGCCATGCTGGATCCTGTGCTCAGGGGCCTGATGGCTGGGTGGGCTTCCCTCTGTCCTGTTGGCCCAGCTCTGCCGCCTGGCAGCCCAGCCTTGGGTTCCTTCCTGTGCGTTTCATGGGCTCAGCGTGTGTGGAACTCCAGAGGCTGCCCTAAAGCCAACTCAGTTTTTTTTTTTTTTTTTTTTTTTTTTTTTTTTTTTTTAGTGCAACCATAAGGCCTGCCTTGCTCTTGTCGGCCTCTCCTCTCTCCCATGCATGCTCCCACAAGAGGAAGCACACAGAGCTCTGATCCCCAGCCCCAGAAACCTAATACGCACAGGCGGAGGGGGCTGGGCTTAAAGGGAGAATGGAAGGGGGAGGCCTGGGGGGGGCGGGGACCCTAGAGTCAGAGTTTCAGCTCTACTGCCTGGGCTGTGTGGCCTGAGGTAAGTGCTTCAGTTTCTCTGGCCTTCCCAAGGAGGTCGACCAGGTTGTTGTATGTAGAGGTGGAGAGGCAGGGCTTTGTCAAGTGTTGGGTGTTGGATTCTGGGTGATACCAGGGACCTAGTCTGCCTGCCATTTCACATCTGTAGGGTGACGGATGGGCAGGGAGGGGGTGGGTCCTGCCTGGCAGGTGATTTGGGCTTGATGATATGGGTGGGTATCTCTTATAGGGTCAGAACTCATCCTTTCCTATAGGTACCCTAAGACCTGGTGGCACCCTAAGACCTGGTGGGGAGAAGAGCTTCCAGGTACAAGCTGGAAGAATGGAAAGACCAGAGCACCCCAGACAGACTCCTGGTACTGGAGGCTGCCTGGTACTTTAGCATGCTGCCTAAATACCTCTAAGCATGCAGGCACATCGAACTCTTTTCCCATGTAGTAAGGGAGGGATTGGGAGCCGCCTGAGCCCATCACCCGCCTTCTCTTCCAAAGTCTGCCTCCTCAGCAGAGTGCCAAGGATCTGGAGGGCAGTGCTGGGCAGCTGAGGCCTGCAGCACCTACAGATTACACTCAAGCCAGTCGGGAAGGCTCGAGTATAAACAAGACACTCAGCATCGTGACTATGACAGAGGTGTGTCTGGAACTCATGCAGGGACAGTCATTGGTGGCAGACAGGGTTGGGAACCAGTAAGGTGGCAGTTCTTCAGGGTGTCACAGATAGAGCTGCATTCAAGCCCTGGGGCCAGGGCTGGCTTTGGATCATCTCAGAAAGTTTTTGCTGAAAGCTGTAGGCCAGGAATATCCCCGTGGTGCAGCGCAGCCCAGGACACTGAGCAGCCCCTGTTGGAGGGTGGCAATGGCCACCTACATGGGGTGGTCTCTAGGACTCCGCCCAGGGACTGAATAGCGGGGGCCTGATTCAGATTCTGCACATGTCCCTTTCCAGGTGACTTTCAGCCTCTTTGTGCTCAGCTGTCTCCAGAGGCATAGGCAAATCCCATTTGTGGTCCAGCTTCAGGAAGATGGCTACCCTAATCTGGCAGTGAACCTGCTGCAGCCTCAGGGGATGCTTTGCTGCCTCATGGTCCAGTGGGGGAACCTTTGTGCTTTGTGTAGGGACCATAGTCTGTGCTATAGAATGAGTGTCCAGAAATCTAAGTCAGAGGATATAAGGTATGCCTCTTCAGGTCGGGTCCCAATTAGTCCCATAGCTGAGGCTGTCAGTGCCCCCCGCCCCAGGTCTCTAGCATCTTGTGGTGGGTTCTTCGTGGAGAACAGGGTGGCTATTGAGGGGGGAGGCTCTCAATGAAGGAGTCTGTCCTGAAGCGTCCAGCTGGGCGTCTCCTGGCACAGGGCTATGGGTGGCGTGCCGGTCGGTGCTGGGTGGGCCGGGCTAGCAGCCGAGAAGATAGAGGGTCTGGGCCTCTAGTGAGGTGCCTGGTAGGGTGGAGCAGCCTGGGCGTGCCTGCCAGTTTCCAGGCTGGAAAGTTGAGCCCTGGACCACCCTGCCAGGCTGCACGAGACATAGGAATGTCCTCGACAGCAGGCCACTGGGAGTCTCTTCCTGGACCTGTTGTCAACTCCGGAAACAGTTGCTCTACAGGGTCATAGCCCAGAATGCTTTGTTTGGGAAGGAAGGGAGGCTGAAGTAGCAGACACTGTAGTCACAGGTTGCTCACACTCGTCTGCTCCCTCCCTTGTCCTTGTGTGGTGGTGCAGTGGGGGACACCAGGGTGTAAGGCACGTAGGCACTTTAGGCCTAGGCTTCTTACCTGCCCTGCCGTGGAGGCTGGGATCCCCTTTGCAGAAATGGGTGATTGGCAGGACCCAGAGAGAGTCTGTGTTTGCCCTGACCTCTGGGTGAAGCTTGACCAGCCCTGCAGCAGGGTACCCCTTTTCCCCCTTTCATTCTCCTAAGGAGAAAATGGAAAGATTACTTAAAGCAACTTGCAGACCCCAGAAACAAAATAAAAACGGGAAAGCCATCATTTTTTAAACGGGAGGCTCCCTAAAACCCACCGTGTGATGGGTGGGTTGTGCACAGTGCTAAATTGAATCAAATTAAGAAAAATACTTTCCCAAGCACAAGTAAAATATCTGTTTAATTAGACCATAAAGCGGAAATTAAAAGTAATATTTTGCAATGGAGTAATTACTGTCTATCTGAAAGCAATGGGTTTCGAAAGCAACAGGCCCAATGGCTGGGGATTCTGAGTTAAAGTCCTGATCCTGAGCTAGGACCCCTGGGGGCTTGGGCTCCTGGACACTAAGCTTCAGGGGTGGCTAGGAAAGGAAGCCTGGTCCTGACAGTTCCTCCTGGACTTCCCTCTGTCCCTGCTGTGTGCCGAGATCCTTACAGCTAGAGGAAGTTCAAGCAGGCTTTGCTGGTGGCTGAGGGGGCAGGGCAGGGGAATCTGGTGGCTTGCCACCTCAAGGCCTTTGTCCGATCTGAGTGAGGGCCTTGCTGGAACAGCGTGTGTGTGTGTGTGTGTGTGTGTGTGTGTGTGTGTGTGTGTGTGTGTGTGTGTATGGTGTGATTATGTGTGAGTGTGTGTGTGAAAGAGAGTATGTGTGTTGTGTGGTGTGAGTGTGTGCGCGTGTGTCCCCTCCCTAGAGCCCTAACTATACTATGGGAAGCTCGGCTCTGCTCACTCTCCTCTATTCTCCCAGCTGCTCCCGGAGACAAGGGCTTGGGCTGATTGTGAAGGACCCAGCCCCACAGTGGCTCTGCTCTCTGTGGGCCTCAGTGCTGTGGGTCACAATCCCCACACCCCAGCCCAACTGCACCGTAATGTGTTGAGTAGCCTGGTCACCCTGTGTGACCAGGACTGGAAAAGTGGCCTAAGGTTTTAGCCCTGCCAACCCCCAACGTGGGTGGGTGGGTGGTGGTGGTGGTGGTGGTGAGGGATCAAAAACGTTGACTTGGCTACTTCTAGGCTTGCTCCTACCTGGGTCCTGGCCCACTGGGAGCTGATGCAGCAGGGATGGGGTGCAGGGCAGCTGTTGGGAGGAGGAAGGCCTCTTGCCTGAGATACCCGGAGCCGGAGCCAACAGCACAGATGAGCAAATGACTTTTGGCCACCTTCTCAGTGGGGACCTGAATATGGGAGTCCACTCCCTCTCCCGCTTGCTTCCCGTCCGGTGCCTGAATGGACTTCTGCTCTTGATGGCCGGTCAGGCTTCTCGCCTGCTCTCTGCCTAGCTGTGTTGTTGGGCCTGGTGGACTCTCCTTCCTTAGGCTTAGCTTTCATTCTTGCCTCCTGCTGTGGGGAGGGGGCTTATTTCAGAGGCTGTGGCCCCTAAGACAGGCAGAGGCCTCCAGGTCTGTTCAGAGGGCCCAGAACAAAGGGTAGCTGGGCCTGGATTCGGGGCTGGAGCCTGCGCTGGGCGGCCCCTTTCAAGCCGAGCTAATGGCTGCACCCGGACACACTTCCTTCCCTTTGTAGCCTCCTGCTGAGTGGAAAATCAGAGCAGAAGAGTCAGACTGGAAACAGGCCAGCCTACCCTCCGCCTGGGCCTGGGTCATTGGCTGGGATCACCCCACCCCAGTCTCCAGCCCTGTGCCATCTCTGGGGACCTCTCATGCCCTGCAGGGCTCCCCCTTGTATGCTTGAGCCTGGTGAATTCCAGGGGCATCAGCTAATGGCGACCTGATCTGCCAGGCACTTCTCAGCCTGGAAACCATCCAGAATTTACGGAGTAGTCCATTAATCAGGCGGCTGGCATGATACTGGGTCTGACAGAGGTCACTCTTTTATCTGCCTTGGGCTCTGGGTGGGTGGAAATGGGGCCAAGGAGGAAAGACCTTCGTCATGATAGGTCCCTTGCCTCTCTCACCTTTGGCCACAGCCTTCACTGCTTTGAGCATTATGGGCACAAGCGACCAGCCCCTGGGCATGCTGAGGAAACATGCATTTCTGGGATAAATGAATGAGACACTTTTGTGGGATGGATGACTTCAGCCGTCTGGTCTGAGAAATGGGTATATCTGGGAAGGCTGCTGTATTGGAGTCAGGTGTTGTGAGAAAACCCTTGGGACCTGTATGGTCAGCTTAGTGTGTGGAAGTGCCTGAAACTGGACAGAAAGGAGGCCAAGGCTGGAGCTGGTGGAGTGGACCACTGATCCTGGGCTCTTAGGATGACAGCTGTAGCTTCACTAGGCTGTGTTTGTTTAAGGGACTGTACTACATGGGCCTGGACAGGAGAGCAGGGAATTGGATCAGGATGGGTGTTTTGCCCTAGTTAGGTCACTCTGAGCCTGACCCAGCCCCAGTCTCTCTGTGGGAGGTGTGTGTGTCCACATACAGGGTGCTGTGTCCCTCCGGGGAGGTATTGTCCCTTTGGGGGGGGGTGTCCTCCCTCTGGGTGGGAATCTCATCCCCCCGACCTACAGCCTGCTTTGAGGGTCCTCTTCTTGCCTGTCTCTGGACAGTGTCTCTGAGCACTCTTTGCTTAGGACAGTGAGCCATGCACGCCGTCCCTGCTGCTGTCAGAGTTAGAGATGGCCACACTCACTCTGGGGACTTTGCTAAGAGACATCCACGCTAGTACCCTGTCGCATTGTGCTCTCAGCCTCTACCAGGGCTGGCTGGAGACTGCAGCAACAGGGATTGGACCTCTGACCCATGAGAGAAAGCAGGGGGAAGGGAGCCTGGGGGCTGCTTTTGGCCAGCCTCTTGCCAGGCCCTGGACCAGTGCCTTTACCCACAAGCCGGTTGTCAGGGAGCCACAGACACATCTTGTTAGCCGTGAACCAGCGTGGTTAATGATGGTGGGGAGGTGGGTGGCTGTCAAGGGCACAGGGAACCTCACTATTAACTCTGATAATTACCTTCCTGCTGGGCTCATGCGGATGAAATAGTTTGGGCCATAATAATGTTATGGATGGTGTTGCTCTGGCTACAGCCTGGGCTGAGGGGATGGGCTCCCTGTGTCCCTGAGCACTGATTGCTGTCCCTTGCCGTCCCCAGGATCCTTGCCTCTCTACCTTGCTGCTTGACAAGCTCCCGGCCTCTGGGGTTCAGCCGGCATGCCGCCCTGACACCGAGAGCCGCTGTGACGTATGTACCACGCATCTGCACCAGCTCACTCGGGAAGCCCTGCGCCTGTTACAGACACCTGCCAGTCACGAGGACCCCAATGCTTCCCGAGGAGGCCTTGCGGCTCCCAGCTCCAGGGACCCACCTGGACCCGTGGGCCTCATGGGGAGGCAGCCCCCTGTGGGACCTGACAGGAGGAAGGCAACGGCTTGGCCACCTGGCCCCAGCGTCCAGGTGTCGGTGGCACCAGCAGGCCTTGGGGGAGCATTGAGTACAGTCACCATCCAGGCCCAGCAGTGCTTGGAGGGTGTGTGGAGCCTCTCAAGGGTCAACAGCTTCTTGCCACCCACTTGCCTGGTGAGTGTTCTGGGTAGGTGGGCTACTGGATCGCAGCTGACTCTCTTTGAGGCTCCTGACCACGTCTGGGTGCCCTGTAGCGTGGTATCAGCAGGGCCCACTGCAAGCCTGGGGGAAATCAGGGATGCTTTTGGCTAACCTTCCTAGATCTTTTGTGATGCTGTGGGTGGTTGGAGGAACCAAGGACTCCTGAGACCAGCCTTGTCTGGTCTTGGGTTTAGAGAGAACATCTTCCTTTGAGAACCTGCTACGTCAGGCTGTCCTCAGAGGTGCAGCTTGGGTGGCATAGACTATACCGTGGATGGAAGACAGAGCCTAGACTACACAGTGAGGTTCACAGTTGCTGGCATTGGTGGTTAGGTTGAAGGCCTGGCTCCCCTTAATCCATCTCTGAAGTCCCTGGCCAGGAGTGGTTTTCTGGGGCATTGCCTACGTGCACCTCGTCACGTCTCTTGCAGTCTCTCCAACTCTCCAACTTCCCGTGTCCCCAGTTTTCTACCTGGTTCAAGGAGTCCCAGAGTGGAAGCTGGGAGAGTCATGCTGTTGGCCTAGAGGTTTCCTCGGGTGGGTAAAACAGATGACTTTGACTAGACCCTGGGAGAGCCTGACACCACCAGGGCCCAGCCAGCACTCTGCATGAACCCTGCTTGACTCTGCCCCTGCTCCAGGGGCTTCTCCAGGGGCACCGCTGAGGGCACAGCCACCAGCTTGTTGAGGAGTTAGTCTGAGCCCTCCCCCCCAGTGCCCAGCAGGAGGGCAATGTACTTTGGACTTGTTGGTCTGAGTCCCTGTCGTGTTCCCCCCCCCCCAAGACCGGTGACCGTCGTGGGAGGGATCCTCTAGGTAGAGAGGGTGTAAACAAATCTACCAAGATTGAGGCACTGATGGCTTATGGGAGGAGAGGCAGGAGGGAGGCGGGATGTGAATCGGGGCAGGGACAGACTGTTGTGGATCCTGTGTGCCTGGCTACGTGGAGTAGTGCACCCCCCACCCCCACCCCTTTGTTCCCTTGGCCTCTGACAGCAGAGGATCCTGTAGGTGTTGCTAAGGAATCCTGCCTCTGAGGTAGAGTTTCAGGTGTGCATTCCAGGCACACAGCAGCTAGCTATGCAAGCTTGGGGAGTTGGCAAAGTCCCTGAGGTGGGATGGTCAGCTCTCACCCTTGGTCTGTGTGTCTAGTGGCACTTGGAGGAGACAGGCAGAAAGGCACAGAGACCCCAGAGCCACTGGGCAATGCTGATATAAGCTCCCATGTAAGGAAGGCTCCTCCCATTGTCTTGATTGAAGGTCTTTCCAAGGAGGGTGCAACTTACTGGCTGGACTTTGCTCTTGGATGTGGGCTGGGCTGAGAATTCTGCCCAAGCTGGAGCTGGTGCCTGGGCTTTTGTTCAGGGGCTCAGTTTTTGAGGCCATCTGTCCTTGGGGTTGGAGTACCATGCTAATCATGGCCTAGCACCCTTCCCTTACCAAACTGAAGGCAGGCCAGCTGCTCTGTCCTTCTGGGGTTTTGACCCAACAGCTGGGCTGCCTGAGGAGTGGGAACAGAACCCAGGGGTAGGGTGCAGATGCCCTGACTGTTCAGGCAAATTAACAATTCCTAGAGGAGGTGACGTTGAACTGGATCTTAAAGGAAGCCTCAGGTGACATGCTCAGACCTAAAACTCTGATCCCCAGGGGTGTTGTGTGGCCCCGTTGATTGACTGGCCATAGCCTTAGGTCTGAGCAGACATGGATCAAAGCTCATGCTGACGGTCTTCATGCTTTGGTGTGGTGGTGGTGGGGAGGATGCAGGGAGGAACCAGTCAATGGCTTTTGGTTAGGCAAGCTCGACCATGGCCTACATGCCATAAAACGTGGGTATTTAAGGCCCCTGCTTCCCATCGCACATTGATTGTGTTCAGGAAAAGGTGGGAATGGATTTATAATTAGAGGACAGTCCTGGCAATCAATAGGGAGATTATTAGAACCATAAATAGAACTTTAGGCTGCAGTTGAGGCAATGTCCCTTGAAGCAGGGTGTCGATCACTGATGATCAAGTACTGCCTGGGCGCTCTGCTCTTAAACACTTCTGGAGAGATGGGTTGTGAAGCTGTCACAGATGGCTGGTGGCCTTTGGGGCCATTCAGTGGATTGGTTCCCACAGGAGGTTCAGACAGGCTGGCCCTCGGTGTAAAAGGAGGAGAAGCGGAGGGCTGGGAAAGTGGTCGACTTAGGTAGGATTGGTCCCTTAGAGGGGAGAGTATGACCTGTGACTCCCTGGGCCCTCTGGAACCACCAGCAAGGCCTGGGAGAGTCTAGGCCCTGGGGCTGCTCTGGGCTCTGCATCTGGGTGTTACTGTGTACAGTTGTCCTTATGGCCCCGGAGTTTCAGTGGCTGGAGAAGCTATTGGTCTACACAGCTTTATTTAGTCCAAGCCACAGGCACATCTCACTTGGGTTGGAGGGAGCATCTCCCTTGGAGGAGAGTGCCCTGACAGGTGTCCTGGGGCCTACAAACATCAGGTGACATAAATCTGCCCTGTGGATGGGTGACAGAGCCTGCAGTACCCAGTGACACACTGACAGATACAGGTGAAGGATGTCCTCTGAACCTCCACTCCCACCAGTGACCCCAGTGAGGCCTGGCTCTTCTTAACCCTTGCTCAGAGAGGGGCCTTTTCCTGGTTTGCCATGGAGGGAGTTCCTGGGGGGTTGTCCGTACTAGTGCATCGTGACCCCTCTGGTGGAGCCTTTCACAGGGCTGCCTGAGTCACACTACGGTTCGTAACATCGGTAGAACTTCAATTCCGAAGTAGCAGCAACAGTAATTTTATGGTTGGGAGTCACCACAGAGTGAGGAACTGGATGAAAGGGTCACGGCTTTAAGGTTGAGAAGCGCTGCTCTAGACAGTCAGGCAGAGAGACACTGATGTAACAGATGAGGAGCAGCCTCCCATGTGGTCTCCTCCATGCCAGCTTGTGGAATGCCCCACAGTCAGAAGCCCCCCCCCCTGGAGGTCAAGAAACCTGTTCTGATCTTATAGCAGAAGCTCCAGGACAGGACTCAACCTCCTGACCCCTTGGTTGGTTTGAGATGGCACGGTTGACATCAGAGAGGCCTCAAGGAGCCGGGGCTCCCCTTAGCACGATGGTTGATTGGCACCGACCTGGGGGTACCTGCTTGCTTCCCACTTGAGTCTGTGCAGAGAGCCTTCCCGTTGCCTGTTGTTCATAGAAACCTCAGTAGATACTGAAGGTGGAGAACTCCCTCTGACCTATAGCCTGACTGTCGATGCAACCGTCCTAACGTTGCTGACGCCCCTGTCCAGGCCTCAGTTTACCCACCCATGTAGTAGGGGCTGGGGAGTTGGCCTCCTCTTTCATGTGGAGGCCCAGTGAAGCTGCTTCTGTGATGTGGGTGGGCACAATGCACTGAAGGTACAGGACTTCCCACCTTACGCCAGGCCCTGGAGGCCTCTGGGTAATGAGGCCAGAGGAGAGGAGCAGGCGAGCAAGAATGAGGAGGTAACATTCTCTATAGGATGCTAACCCCCTCAGGTATACACTTGCCTCACACATAGCCCTGAGCCTCTGTCTCATCCCCTCACAGGAGCACCTGACAGGGTCCTGATGGGGGAAGGAATCCTAGGTCCTAGAAGGAGCTGTGCTTCCCATGCCAGAATCCCATAGACGCAGAGCTGGGTTCCACAGCCGACACTGGGCGAGTCCGCTTAGGTCCTGCGGTGTCTCACCTCCGTGTGGGCGCCTTCAGGCTGTGATGGAGTCAGGGCTTTCTCTGTAGCTTCCCTTGGCCAGGGCTGGCCTCACGCTCTCCTTTTTCCATGCTTTTCCTTCGTTGCTGCTGTGTGCCTCCATCACACTTTCTGTTTGGCTGTCCACCAGCATCCTCCCCGTGTTGTGTCATGTCGTGTTGTGTCATGTCGTGGTCCCTCCCCCTCGCCCACACCACCGCTGCTGTGCGCTCGCTTTGGGACGGCTTCTTTTGGCAATGTCCAGGCTCTCTGCTTCTGGCGGGAATTGACAGTGGCCGTCCTGAGGGACGGAGCCGTGTTGTCATGGCAGCTGGTGGGACGGTGGAGCCGAGTCACGTGCGGGACTCCTGAGACAGGTCAGTGTGGGGAGGACCAACGAGCGGCGCAGGTGGGTCGGCTGGCGAAAGGCCCCGGTACCTCTGTAGATGCCTCTGGGTGGCTGGGCCTGTGGGAGTGGGTAGAAGGGCCACATAGGGGATGGGACAGCCGCTCAAGCCCCCCGCAAGGCCTCCTGCTTCTGTCCTCAGTGTTGTGGGACCCTGGGCACAGATCTCCAGGCAGCCAACACAGACTCAGGAGCTAACTCTGGGTTAACTGTGGGCTGAGCACTCCTCCTCCCCAAGTTTCTAACCCTGGGCTCTGGCTGCTGTGTCCAGTAGATGCTCAGTCAAATCAGGCTCTGCTCCAAAGGACCCAGACCACAGATCATCAGCCTTACAGCGTGTACACTGACTCTTTCCTAGGCCAGTCTTCCGGACTAAGCAGTGGGGGTGAGGGAGTGGATCAGAGAAGAGGGCAGGCCAGGCTGGATTCTGAGGCATGTTTAGGACTGTTGTCCTATACACCTATACTTGCAGTTGATTAATGTTTGGTGCAGTGTCCGGTAAGCTCAGCTATGGATCTTTCAAGTCCTGGGGTACTGGGTGCTGCTGGGGACTAGGAAGGTGCTGGGCTGGCACTGGCTCAAAGCATGGGCTGGGCTTGGGGCTTTCACAGGCAGAGAGTGTCCCATCCCCTGTCTGGGATTTCGAAGCTGGGTCCTTCAGGGGCTGAGCAGGGTGAGGCTTTTGCTGTAAGGACGGTAACTGCCCTGCTGCGGTAAGGTCTCTGGGTACATGGTGGCTCGTTCTACAGAGGTACCACACCTGGTCTCAGGGCTGCATCCGTTGAGAGACCCTGGTAATATCTGAGCTCATCCCAGGGTCACCTGTGCCCTCTCAGCCTGGGGATCCCAGGCTTCTGTCATCTGGGACACAGGCCATATTGTCAAAGTGGAGAGGGTATTTTGGAGCTCTAGGGGCCTGGGGCTTTCTGGAAGAGACCAGCTGCCTGTCCTTTCCTGCTAGGGCTTGAGTCCCCTCTGCTCCCAGAGCCCGAGGGGCTAGTAAACAGCATGTGAAAGCTGTCCTGGGGACATTTAATTATATCTGTGCACCGTGCTGAGGCCTCTCCCTCTCTAGAATTTATTTTAGCTAATTAGTTGGAAATGCCAGAGTTGTATTTCAGATAGTGGAGTGTCATACGTTATCATATGGGGGGACAATTAGCTCTCATGCCAAATATTTATTGTGGTGCCTTGCGTAATTGTACCTTTGGGTGCTCCCAGATGGCCCAGGGATGAGGGCCAGAAGAGGTCTGTCTGCCTGACCTCTGCGGTCACTCCAGGACTTGAGAAAAGCTGTAGAGTCAGCCCCAGGTGGGGTCTGCATTTTCCTCCGTGGCTGGGGTAGACCTGTCACATGCCCTGAGCTGGGGACAGGAGTCCTGGTAGATTGCCTTGGAGGCTAGGCCTTTAGTGCAGGCTCCAGGTCTCTAGGCTGTGATTTCCAGTCACATAGGCAGGATTTTGCAAGTGAGGGTACTCAGCCTGGGGTGATGGGTCTGTCACCTGCCTGTTCCTCACGCGGATTTCTCCTTCCTCCAGGCTGAGGCAGCTGTAGCTGCGGTGGCTGTGGCCGACACTGTCCGAGACTGTGCTCCAGCAGCAGGCCCTGAACGTATGTCGAAGGCGTGGGGCCGAGGGGCAGCATGCACTACAGCCCTGGTTACCCCAGCCCCAGGCACCTCAGCAGGGGGTTCCACAGGCCCGTCTGCAGCGGCCTCTTTCTTTATAAGGTAGGTCCTCTGGGGTCACACAAGCTGCAGCATGTTGTTGGAGAATGGAGGCCTTGATCTGTCTGTTCTTGGGAGAAAGAACTGTGGCTCAGTTGATGGAAGAGTGGGAGCTTCGAGAATCCCGGCTGGCCTCCTGGGACACTTTTCAAGGGTACCTGTCTAGGGCCCACAGTTTGGGTGCATAGATGTGAAGAGGCTGGGGTTTGACTCCTCCCCTCCCGGATGCCTGTCTTGAGGTTGTAAGATGGTGTGGTTGTGGTCGTCTGGCCAGAGGGAAAGAAGTACTTCAGGGTGAGAACAGGACCCCCTCTTCCTGAGTTTGGCCAGCGGGTGGGTGGGGGAGCCTGGCCAGTGCATGGGTTGGAGAGAGTTTCCCTGGCTCCAAGGCAAAGCCTCTGGTTCTGCAGACCCAAGGCTGGAGTCCTACCCTCATCCACAGCCTGAGGGAACAGGGATTACAGGATGTAATCGCCATAATGAGAGGTAATGGCAGCCAGCTGGGGGTCACTGTCCCATTAGCAGCCCGAATGGGCGCTGATAAGCTTGTCTGTATCACGCTGGGCAGTGTGCAGAGGCTGTCTTATCAGCCCTGGTCCGGGGGGACTTGAGGGCCTGATGGGGGGCGTGACGGGGCATGTGATTAGGGCATTGTCAGGGCTGGCTGATGAATGCTACAGTGCAGTGCGCACGACCTCCTGTGACTGATGTGGCCTCAGCAACCAACCCAGCCAGATGCAGACAAGCTGCCTAGATGGGGACAGCCTGTCTGGGAACCTCCCTGTGCCAGCAGCAGTCAGGGTAGGGTCTAGGGGGCTGGGCACGAGGGGCTGATATCTGGCCATGTCCTTATCCTGCTCAGTCCTGATTTCAAGGGCCTTTGCTTTGAGGATTTGGTGGCCGGTGTGTAGCTACACTCCTGGCTTGGTACTAGGTAGGAGGTTTTGAAATGCTCAAATCTATTGAAAAGTGTTTACATGGTTGTAGGTCCTGAGTCTGGGTACCACCTGGCACCCTGATTCTGAGGTGCCTGAGGAAGGTCTTGACACAGCGTGTGTGGTATGTGTGGCCCCCTCTCACTGGCTCATTAGCCACCCTGCCCGGCTGCAGGCAGCAGCTGCTGACTGCCTTTTGTCTCATCCCAGGCTGTGGAGGTTCCTCTGCCTGAGCAACACCCTGACCTTGGAAAGTTACCATAGAAACAAAGAAACAAGTGGACTTGGGTGGGGGCTGGAGGCAGGTTTCCCAAGGCACGCATGCACGCACACGTGTGGGGTAGGGGTGGGGGGTGGGTGGGAGTCACTGTGACTATCAGTGGCTTCCTGACCTGTGATGTGTGGCCTCTCAAGGGTCGGGTTTAGAGTAGGTGCTTCTGCAGGTGGTATCCAGCAGGGCTGAGATTGCTACTGGGAGGCTCGCCCCAATGAGCTTTGAAACTTTGTAACCACTACCTGGCTTTGTGGATAAGGGCGAGGCATAGAGTTGGAGAGGGGATTGCCCAGAGTGCACCAGGAGGCAGTAGACCTCCGCCCCACCCCACAGCTCCTACTGAGCAGGTGCTGTGTTCACGCTCTGATCCTGGACAGTAGGAGTGACCCTCGCCTATCCCTTGGGGGTTTTGCACAATGGTGTATAGGTGTGTGTGTGTGTCTGGAATCTGTGAAGGTGGCCCTTGGATGAAGGCCAGGTCAGAGAGTTGCCTGCCCTCCGGGAGGGCTTCAGGGGCTGAGGAGATGAGGTGGCAGGGGCATCTATGCTGTGCCCAGAAAGCAGGGTGAGCTCGGAGGTTCAGGTTCTCCAATCTTACAGTCCTGAGCGGGGGCTCTGCACTTGGCCTGACTGCTCTTTCCAGGCTGAACAAGCAACTCAAGCCATCCTCACCCACTTCAGTGGGCCATGCCCACATGAAGAACACTGTAGTCCTAAGGGTACCCGGGAGCCTGGGAGTTGGGGGAGGGGTGGAGTAACATCCGCTCCTCTGGACCTGCAGTTAAGCACTGACTAGACAATACCTGCCCAGTCAGAAATTTGAGGCCACACTCCATAGGGACTACCGTGACCCTGATACCCATGTCCTAAACCCTCTAACTGCTGTGCAACTTGCAGCCTCCCCTCTCTCTGATGCTCCCATTAATTAGCACAGCCCACCTGCCTAGCTGTCCTACTGCCCTTGGTAAATATGAGATACTCTGGCACCCAGAATCTGGCTATCTTGAGAACATCTGCTGGGGTAGGTTGTGGAGAGACAGCTGCTTTGGTGGCAGTTTTCTTTAGTCAGGTCTTGAGTTCCTTTAGCTGTTTGACCCATGAGGAGCTCCCAGTAAGCACTTTAGGCCCTCATGAGGCGGATCCTGCAGATGGCAGGTCCGAGGTAGTGAAGGAGGCTAGGTGTGTGGCCTTGTTGTGTCCCCCAACCCCTCAGCTTAGGGAAGTTTTGGACTGGCAGCAGCTGGTCGCTCCAAGGGAGCAGGCTGCCTTTCAGATACCTAGAGATCTCAGTGCTAAGCCCAGTTGCCTCTAAAGTACCTTCCTCTTGGAAAGAGGTAAGTTTTTTTTTTTTTTTTTTATGAGACGAGTTTTGGTTTTGATTTTGGTTTTGGTTTTTGTTGTTGTTTTGTTTTTCTTCTCTCTGTTTTCACGAGTCAGTGACCAGAGAAGTGATGGATCTTGGATTTGCTTGCTGTTCAGGCTGGTGTTCACAAACTGGGCCACTCACGTCCTCAGCAAAGGTGTGTGCCAGGCTCCCTGTGAGCTCAGGAAGTCTCTGGCAAGAGTGGTTCTATAGACTAGGAAGCTTAGGGCTGGGGTCTGCATCGGGGCATCAGGACAGGCTTCCTGGAGGTGGTGTCCTTTGAGGGTGCGAGCTGTTTGGAAGCTCTTGCCTTTTTTCTTTTCGAGACTGCTCACATCTGCTCACTCCTCCCTGCCTACCCCAGGGCCCCAGGGCTGCCACTTCCTAACAGCATGGTGGTCTTAGTGGCCCTGCACGTGATACCCTATTTTTTCCTAGCCTTGGGGAGACTATAGTGTTTTTTATGTTCTTGCTGCTTAGAACCCAGGTTTGTATCTTTAACAAACTGGGGTCCTCAGGGTCGGTCCTGACCTCTGGGACTTCCTAAAGTCCCTGCCTGTTCCAGCAGCTGCTGGCTGTCACTCCCCTGCTACTGCAAGTCAGGTCAGACCCAAGAGCTGGCTGCTGCAGGAGGTGCCCAGGTCAGCTGATGCCTGTACTGTCCTCTCTGGCTTCTGAGGAGGCCACCAAGGGCAGGGTTCTCTGTAGACCCAGTGGCTTACCCAGCAAAGCCAGCCTTATTCCTAGCCACCGTCTTGTTCCAGCTGTCTGGCCTCTGCTGGCCTCTATATACCTCGAGGTATGGGTGTCCCCCCTAGCCTTCTTTAAAGGTTGCACCCTGGCCCTGCCTGACCTATGGGAAGGCCTGGAGGCCAGACATAGCTGTAAAGAGCTGGTTCAGAGTGGATGTGCCTTGGCCTTCTGCTGACTGCTGACCAGTGTAGACATCTTGAGGGGCGGGGAGGCTCTCACCACACCCTCTAGCCCTGGAGAATATTTGGCAGCCCTCATGTACTGTCTCCAAACCCTAGGAACAGGTTTTCTTTGCACCCACTTATAGGCAAAAAAACAAAACAAAACAAAACAAAAACAAAACAAAAAAACCAAACAAACAAAAAACCCTACTCCAGGAAGTCTTTTTTTTTTCCTGCCCAGCTGGGAAGGCATAGATCTTATATTAGGCCTCAGCCCTGGGCAGTGCCAGGCAAGGGGGTCGTGATTCCTCTGCCCTGATCGTACTTGGAAATAAGACTGCTTTCGGAGGCAGGACTGGGACTTTTTTTTTCCTCCGGAGGCTGTGAGGGTGGGATCTGGCGCGGGAGCCCAGATAGGGAGTTGGGAGGCACTAAGAGCCCTGAGCTGGTGCAGGCTCTGTCTGCTGTGGCCTTTCCCGGCCACTGTCCATGCCCGTGACCCCCACAAGAGTAGTTGGGGACCCTTGAAGCCTTGACTTCACAATTCTCAGTATACACAGTGGTAGGTAAGTGTCCACCTCTCTTGCCCGTGGTTTGCCGTATGTTACTTCTGCGAAGGAGCTGAGCGACTGCCCCACTTTCTCACAAGACTCGTTTGAGCCTTAAAGTGCAGGCTCAGGCAGGTATTAGGCAAATACTTAGTGCAGCCCAGGGTGCAGGTGCCACCATTGGCAGAGACCCCGGGCTCTGGGGCCCAGGGTCTTCCTGGGCAGGAGACCCCCACTCCCTACTTTGCCCAGTCTGCAGCACACGGGTGCCTCTGCAGCTCTGTTAAAGACTCCGCCATGCATCGTAGATTACTTTTATTTTCTGTGATGACACCTCACTAGGAGGAAGCTGTCCCTGGGGCCTCTTAAAAGACAACTCCTATTAAAGATGAGAGGAGTTACCAGAGCACCAGCAACACGGTGGGAGGTGCCAAGGGGGCCCCAGGCTCTGGGCTCCTGCATGTTGGATCCTTCTGAGGAAGAAATGGGACCTGATAGGCCTAGAGGGATGGGTGTGGGGTGGGGGACATTTGGGGGTGTTAGGGAGAGGTGGAACTGGTAAGATAGCTTCTCGTCCTGGTCACCTGCCCCCACCTAGGTCTCCTCCTTTGGAAAGTGGTGACAGGCCCGGGAGCATGGCTCAGCTTCTTGGTGTGTATAATATAAACTCCAGTGATATTCTTGGGTCTCTGTGTTGGAGGTGTGGGTTGGGCCGGGTAATTTTCGTGGTCCACAGGCAAGGTAGGAGCCTGAGACTTGGCTAGAGGACTTTCAAGGAAAGGTATATTGGGAGACAGTGGGGACAGCTATCGCAGGGACCTGGGGGGCTGCAAGAAAGCCCATTCCAGGACAGACACTGGACCCTGTATCCCTGGAATATGGCCAGCTTGAAGAAAAGTATGGATAGCTAGGATTGACGCCTGTGATTTCAGAGCTCGGCTCAGAGTAGAATATGGTCCTATGCCTACATGGACTGTCTGCCTCCTGTCCGGCCTGTGGCCCCAGGCTGGGACCCCACTCAGAAAAACACAGTTCAGACTGTGCAACTGTAAGAATTTCTGGCTGTTTCCTCAGAGTGACTCTCCACGTGGCTGATGGAGTCTGAGCTGGGGCAGCCTGCTGTGGTCCTAGGCACGGTGACAGAGTGACAGAGGTAGCTGTTGGTACACCCTAAGCACCCTCCTCTCCTCCCCAGGGCTGCCCAGAAGCTCAGCCTGGCCTCCAAGCGCAAGAAGCATCACCCGCCGCCTGCGCCCTCCACCCGAGGCACATCCACTTACCCCACCGACTTCAGTGGCTCTCTGCAGCTGTGGCCGCCCCCGGTGCCCCCCTGCCTGCTCAGGGCTGCCTCCAAGGCCAAGGAAAACCCCAGCAGCTTCGGAAAGGTAGATCCCACTTAGGCCCGGTGCCTGGATATGGGGAGGCCGGGACTCCTTGATAAGATTTAGGAGTTAGAAGGCTCCACTAGGGCCACGGTAAGCCAGTTGGCAGAGCTAAGGACGGGGAACCTGAGCCTCTGGGGTGCAGTGCCCGGAAGGGCATGGGGAGTCTGTGGAGCTGTGAGAAATGATGACGAGAAACTTGTCCTCAGGTCCCAGGGGCTTGTTCCAGGATAGCCGTGTGGTGAAACTTCTGGGTTTTGAGGTGCAAGCATATCACTCTTGCTTACCCTCGCTGGATGCTGCCTTGAGTCAGGCTGAGCAAGGAGGGGGTCTGACTTCACTCTGCACCCTTTTAGCTTCTTGGGCAGCTTTCATTGCCCTTCTCTCAGAACGCTTAAGTGGTGGCTGGAAGCCAGGTCTTCTGGCTCCTCCCTTCCCCTGGGATGGGGCCACACCCCATGGTTTCCTCAAGGCAGTCTGCTGGAGTTAGCCTCTGATGGGGCGGAGTGTGGGAAATAGACTGGCTTGGGGTTGAGTGCAGGCATTTGGCATGGGAGTCACATCCACGTTCAGCATGGCTAGGAGTGCTGTGGCCAGACCAGGGAAGGTTGAGCTGACTCTGAAAAGCCTCTCAATTCTGGACCCACCTCCAGATGAGTGGATCTGAACCAGAAACCTGCGCCTATCCCAGGCCACTGTATTGCAGTGGTGGGTCTAGTTGGGCAGCTCAGCTGTCTGGGTCTTTCTGTGTAGGGTGAAGGCCTGTATAGTTGTTCAGCCCCCCTGGTGGGCGGGACGTGAGCAGGGCAAAGGCCGCCTGCCCTCTTTTAGGACAGAGTTCTAGGTGTCAGGTAGCTGCACCTGCCTCTGTGCCTACTCTGTTGGGAGGAGGAGTGTTCCTGACCCCCACTACCTGTGCCTGCCAGTCCTTGGCTGTCCCCACCTTTCACACTGGTAGTGTTTACTAGATGAGGTTTCAGCGCTGTCTAGTGAGAGGGAAGGAGGGAGATGGGACCCAGGCCTAACTGACTTGAACACTCCAATCTCTTCTCTACCTGCCACAGCTCTGGGACAGACAGGTGGTTCCCATGGATCAGGCTGTCATATTTGGGCTGTGTGGGCATAGAGCCAGGCTGAGACCCCCGAAAAGGCCAGGCCCAGGACCAGCCTGCTCAGTTAGCCTGTCTGCCCACCTGACATCTCTTCCTCAGGGGCTGTGGTGGGAGCAGGGAGTGTCTGCCTTAGGGCTGGTGGCATAAGGAATTCCATTTAAGCTCCAAGTAGGCGGGTGGTGCGCGCCTTTAATCCCAGCACTTGGGAGGCAGTGGCAGGGGGATTTCTGAGTTCGAGGCCAGCCTGGTCTACAAAGTGAGTTCCAGGGCAGCCAGGGCTACACAGAGAAACCCTGTCTCGAAAAAACAAACAAACAAACAAACAAACAGCTCCAAGTGACAGCTCTTCTTTACTGTCACTGTATTTGGGGGCCTACCAGGTCTCTGCCGCTTAAGGGAAGCCCTCAACCTTCTTGCTGCTGACTCTGGACCATTAGGGGCTTCCCCCAGAGACCAGGTGTCCAGGCCAGCAGCCTGTTAACCAGCCCCTGTCCCCCATACCTCTGTACTCCTCCTGGGCCCTAGGTGCTAATAGCACTAATGTCACATCACCAGAAGCGCCTCCTGAAAGGCATTTAATATTGCCACAGAAAAGAAGTTAGATTACATTCAGTGTCTGACATTAATGTGCTACTTAAGGTAATTCATCATACTGTGGTATTAAAAAAGACATCTCTGGTGTTGGGTGCTGAGTGGCGCCCCTCCCCCCTCCCCAGATCGGTCCACCTCTGGGGAGCTAGAAGCCCTGCTTTTATGTAAAAAAACGTGCTTCCCTTCCCCCCAGCGCCAGCGAGCAGCGGCTTTGTGATATCTGCACATTTGGGGGTTGAGGATGCTCTTGTCTCCTGAGAGACCCTGTCATTTCCCTGAGGTAATGACAGGTTCTTTCCAGCAGACAATGGATGGGGGCAGTGGGGGGCAGGCTGGACGAGATGCCCTGCTCGTTCCCCTCCCTGCCTGGAGACTCGGGATCAGTGTCTGCTCAAGAGGCATCGAGAGAGACGTCAGAGCCAAATCTCGTAGCTTCTCCAGGCCTCTCCTCCCCGCTAGGCAGCCTCTCACATCTCCAGAACCCATTTGGCTCCTGAAGTGGTGAAGAGTTCACACTGGAAAAAAAATTGCCAAAAATTACCTGGAAGTGCACATTTTCGTCTGCATTGCGCAGTGGTTGGAAATGAAACCGTTTTGTTCATGTCTCCGGGGAGTAAAAGAATCGATTCTTGCCTGATGGAGCCCAGGTTCTGAGTAGCACAATAGCCATGGATTTCTTTCCTCCTCTCTCTCTCTCCCCCAGAGGGTGGGACACTGCACTCCATGGGAGGCTCTGCATATCAATGTGCCCCTTGTCTGGTGGGAGCAAGCCTGTGGTGCCCGGGCTGGCTGCCCCCCTAAACCAATTTTGCAGCGTTATGTATCTGTCACTTACAATTAAATCCTTGAAAAATATTGGTTCTGAAATGAGTCTTGGTAATTTGATTTACACCAATGTGGAGAAGTCAGAGATTTCACTGGAGAGTGAAAGGTGTGGCCTCCAGGCAAAGGGGAGCCCTAACTCAGGGTGGCCTTGAGGAAATAGTGCCTGCCAACCTCACACCTGCCCCAGCCTCCCTCCCCTGCACCTGTGGGGAATATCCATTCCCCACACAGGTTTTGGGGTGCTGAAATGCAGTTTTCTTTGGCATCTTCATATCCTCCATTTTCATTGAGAGTTCAGGGCCTGGCATGGGCACAGGGCACACTGGAGTCTCCTTTGTGTTCCTGCCATGGCCCAGGCTGACTAGTCAATAGCAGAGTTCCTGGAGCTCAAGTCCACCAGGCTGACTAGTCAATAGCAGAGCTCTGGGAACTCTGGGCCACCTTTGTCCTCTCCTCTCCCACACCCCTCCCACCCTCAGCTTCCCCAAACTGGGACTTGTTAGACAAGATTTCAGAATTCCCTCTTCTCAGATTGGGTCCTCATTCTGGTTGGAATTTCCTCCGCTTTTTGCCTATTGTAGTTTTTCTCTTCCATGATGATGGCTTCCTGAGTTGGTTCAAGGCAGAGGCAGCAAGCATGGAGTTTCTCCCCAGAACCTGGCCCTCCCAGGCCTTTCGCCCCTCTGTGGCTTTGTTCATTTGTACATCCCACGGGTGTGCTTGTTGTCCTCTTGGAGTGTGAGTCTTTCCACGGGGCACTTTGGCCTGAGGCTGCTTGCTGGTGGAGGATGAGGAACCCTGAAGGAGAAATGTCCAAGGGGCCCTCCCTCCCTTCTGACCTGTACTTCCCTGCCTCCTGCCCTGCCAACTGGCTCTGCACCCCACCAGCCTTACCCCACCCTGGGCTTCATTTTCTCTCTACCCTGCTGACCTCATGTAGGATCCGTTCAGGCAGCATTCCTGTGGTACCAGTACCCATGCTGAGACCTGGTCTGCCGTCCTGACTCGTGCTTGCTTCCCCTGCCCTGTAATTAGTGGCCAGCTGGGTGGAGGGCGGAGCTCAGATGCCTACTTCTGCCGTCCCCCAGGTGAAGGTTATGCTGCGCATATGGCCGGCACAAGGAGTCCAGCGCTCAGCCGAGTCCACATCCTTCCTGAAGGTGGATTCTCGCAAGAAGCAGGTGACTCTCTATGACCCCGCTGCCGGGCCTCCAGGCTGTGCAGGACTCCGGCACGCCCCCACCGCACCAGTCCCCAAGATGTTTGCTTTTGATGCCATCTTCCCCCAGGACTCGGAGCAGGTACAGTGGAGGGGAGCTCCCGGGTGCTTGTGACATCTGATTTACTTCTGCAGAGAGGGAGCCTCGCTGGCTGTTGTGCCTGCCAGGTCTGCCTTCCAAGTAATCATAGCCTAGGATTTTGCCCAGCCTCTGCCTGGTTCTCCAGGCCAAGTGCTGGGGGACCGCTGAGCTCTTCGGAGTCTATTCTCCCATGACACTTTTGAGTAGCCATGTCCTGCCCTGGAAGCTGGATGCTCACCCAGCTCACTGAGCAGTGACCAAGACTTCCTTGTGTTGTGTTGTGGGTAGCAACTTTCAGAGCTGGGTCGGGTGTTTGGGTATAGGCGCCTACCTGAATTGTCTGTGTCTCATCTGCTGACTTATATGTCCTGTACTGTCTGTGTGAGTGTGGGAGGGCCCGGTGTTCCCAGCCCTGTGTAGTTCAGCCGCCCTGTGGACTGTCTGCCTGAATGTGAGCAGGACAGATGGGCCTCAGGTGTATACAGACATAGCAGAAGGTAGTGGCCACAGCCCTTTGGCTCTGACACCTGCCCTAATCCCCGCGGGTTCCTCCCCAGGCTGAGGTCTGCTCAGGGACAGTGGCTGACGTGCTCCAGTCTGTGGTCAGTGGAGCTGATGGCTGCATTTTTTCCTTTGGCCACATGAGCCTCGGTAAGTGCTCCGTGATCCCCGTACACCCATATCTTCCAACCGTCCTCCATTCCAGTTGCTGCCGTCTTTGAGCCTGGCTCTATTGAAGAAGGGGGTAGTTCTCCATGGTTGGTGTGGGAGTGGAGATCTCACAGGAAGTGGAGGCAGGCAGCTCTGGAAGACAGAGGCCTCAGAGTGGCTGGAGGCTGGAGGGGCCCATCTGGGTTGGCCCTGAGGACACTGGGCAGGTTTCTGAGCTGACAGGACTCTTGAGGGTAGGCTGTGGAGAGTCTGAGGTGGTTCTCACATGCCCCTGTCTCCCAGGCAAATCATACACCATGATTGGGAAGGACAGCTCACCCCAGAGCCTGGGCATCGTGCCCTGTGCTATCTCCTGGCTCTTCAGGCTTATTGACGAACGCAAGGAGAGGCTGGGCACGCGCTTCTCCATCCGCGTGTCTGCCGTGGAAGTGTGCGGCCACGACCAGAGTCTGCGGGACCTGCTTGCCGAGGTGGCTTCAGGCAGCCTTCAGGACACCCAATCTCCGGGCGTGTACCTCCGGGAGGACCCTGTGTGTGGGACACAGGTGCAGCAACGCCTCCAGCCTTCCCGGGACTGCGGAGGAGAGGGGGGAGGGCCCTCAAGCCACTGAAGACACGTCCGTGGCTTCTGCTTTCCCCTCACAGCTCCAGAACCAGAACGAGCTGCGTGCACCCACAGCAGAGAAGGCGGCCTTCTACCTGGACGCGGCCCTGGCAGCCCGCAGCACCAGCCGTGCCGGCTGCGGGGAGGAAGCCCGGCGAAGCTCCCATATGCTCTTCACCCTGCACGTGTACCAGTACCGTGTGGAGAAGTGTGGCCAAGGAGGAAGTAGGTGCACGGGAAGGCCAAGTGCATGGGGTCGCCTGCCCCACCCCCACCCTGGGGGGGAGTCCTTGTGGGCGTCTCTGACCTCCTGGGTGGGCTGTGGAAGCATCTGGATGCCCAGACCAAAGCGCCTGCTTGCAAATGTGTCCTCAGTGTCTGGAGGTCGTAGCCGCCTGCACCTGATCGACCTGGGCAGCTGCGACGCAGCCGTCGGCAGAGGAGGAGAAGCCTCAGGGGGACCCCTCTGTCTGTCTCTGTCAGCTCTGGGCAGTGTCATTCTGGCCCTGGTCAACGGGGCCAAGCATGTGCCCTACAGGTGAGTGGGAGCACAGCCAGGCGCCAGTACGGTGACCTCTGGGGAACTGGCTATTTTGATATCTGGCGTTTCTGAGAGCCTCAGCGCAGGGCCAGCAATGGTCTACATCTCACCTGGCCTTTTCCCTAGACTGCCCCTCACCTCAGTCAGCCTCTGAGCACCTCCTTGGCTTGTAGGGACCACAGACTCACCATGTTACTGCGGGAGTCCCTGGCTACCACCAATTGCCGCACCACTATGATCGCGCACATCTCAGACTCTCCAGCTCACCACGCAGAGACACTCAGCACGGTGCAGCTGGCTGCCCGCATCCACCGCCTGCGCAGGAAGAAGGGCAAGGTGAGCCAGCCCCATCTCCTGCTGCCTCCCAAGGGCTCCCAGGCTCTCACATCCTCTGTCGCTAGCCCCCGACTCTGGATGTCAGGGAGAGGAGGCGACAGGTGTGTCCAGCTGTGGGTGGACCTCTTAGGCCCCAAGTCCTTGGTGCACTGAGCAGGGGTAGAATGCTTACAGTAGGGTTTACTTCATAAAGGGAGTGAACACCACCTCAGGAGGAGACTTGTGGGGCACCCCAGAGAATCTGAGGTCACTGCCCTAGGTCTGAGTGCTGCGCTAGCATGGCCTTTCCCGCCTGAGCTCTTCTCTCCCCAGCCTGTGGCATGGTCCATGCTGATCACCCCTCAGAGCTCCCCAGAAGCCGCCCTTATGTTCTGTGCCCCATGTTGGGATTCCCAGCCTTGCTTCTAGCCTTGCTCAGCTGCTACTGCCTCATATAGACCACACTCCCATGTTGCTGAGAGGGCAGAGTCCAAGGAAGAGATGAGTTGGGACCCCGGGCTGTGTGCCAACGGGTGGGTGAACTCACAGGGCTCTGTTGTCCTGCCCCAGCATGCATCCAGTTCCTCAGGAGGAGAGAGCTCCTGTGAGGAGGGCCGAGCCCGCCGTCCCCCACACCTTCGGCCCTTCCACCCACGGGCCGTGGTGTTGGACCCCGACCGCTCGGCTCCTGGCCTGTCCGGAGACCCCGATTACTCATCCAGCAGTGAGCAGTCCTGCGACACGGTCATCTATGTGGGTCCCGGTGGGATGGCACTGTCAGACCGTGAGCTCACGGACAACGAGGGCCCACCTGACTTCGTGCCCATCATCCCCGCTCTGAGCCGACGCAGGCCCTCCGAGGGGCCCCGGGACGCTGACCACTTCCGCTGCAGTACGTTCGCCGAGCTGCAGGAGCGTCTGGAGTGCATAGATGGCAGCGAGGCATTCCCTGGCCCCCAGGGTGGCTCTGACGGAGCCCAAGCCAGCCCTGCCCGGGGAGGCAGGAAACCCTCGTTACCTGAGGCCACACCCTCCAGGAAGGCTGTGGCCCCCACAGTGGTCACCAGTTGCCCTCGAGGCAGCCCTGGGCACGATACTCACCGGAGCGCCTCAGACCCCTCTAAGACTGGTACACAGAGTGAGCAGAGAGTAGATGGTTCCCGGCCTGAGCCACCTGCTTCAGACAAGACCTCAGGAGGCGGGGGCAGGAGGCCACTGCCCAGTCCAGCCCCTCCACCGCCTCGCCAGCCGGAAGCTCAAGGCATCCCCAAAGAACCTGGGGGAGAGGGTACTGACAGCGTGCTGCGGACACCCCCAGTGGGCATGAGTGGACAGGCGGCCTTGCCCCCGTTGCTCTCAGACTCGGCTTATCTCTCCCCGTCGGCTCGTGGACGCCATCTGGAGAGAGGCCTGCTGACCACCACGGTGACCTTGCAGCAACCGGTGGAACTCAATGGCGAGGATGAGTTGGTGTTCACGGTGGTAGAGGAGCTACCTCTGGGCGGACTTGCAGGGGCCACACGGCCCTCCAGTCTGGCCAGCATGAGCAGCGACTGCTCCCTGCAGGCTTTGGCTTCAGGGTCCAGGCCAGTCAGTATCATCAGTAGCATCAATGACGAGTTTGATGCTTATACCTCACAGATGTCTGAGGGTCCCGGAGACCCCGGGGAGTTCCCAGAGGGAACAGCGTGGGCTGGCGGCAGTCCAGCCTCCTCCATTGGCTCTTGGCTGAGCGACGTTGGTGTCTGCTTGTCTGAAAGCCGTGGTCCCACACCACAGCCTCCCTTCAGCCCCAACTCTGCAGCAGGGCCAGGTCCACCAGAGTTTCCTACCCCAGGCAGCTCCCTAGAGGAAAGCAAGGTCAGGTCCTCAGAGTGTGGAAGACCAGACAATCCCGGCTCAGCCCGGAGTCTCCACCCTGGAGAAGCAGTTGCAACAACTCAGACCCAACCTGGCAGAGAGCCTTGGGCCAGGTCCCCGCATGAGGTAGCCTCAGCCCAGACTATCCACTCCAGCCTGCCTCGGAAACCCAGGACTACCTCCACAGCCAGCCGAGCTCGTCCTAGCCGGGGACCATACAGCCCTGGTGGCCTGTTTGAGGACCCTTGGCTGCTCCGGGCAGAGGACTGTGACACGCGCCAGATAGCCTCTACGGGCAGAGCCCCAAGCCCAACCCCAGGCTCCCCTCGATTGCCTGAGACTCAGATGATGCTGGCTTGTGCCCAGAGAGTGGTAGATGGGTGTGAGGTGGCATCCAGAATGTCGCGGAGACCAGAGGCTGTGGCTCGGATCCCACCTTTGCGGAGGGGGGCCACCACACTAGGAGTGACCACACCTGCTGCATCCTGTGGGGACGCTCCAGCAGAGGCAGTGGTCCATTCAGGAAGCCTGAAGACCACCTCGGGCAGTAAGAAGAGTGTTTCTCCCAAGGGGGCCTTCTTTCCAAGGCCTAGTGGGGCAGGGCCTCCAGCCCCACCTGTGCGCAAGTCGAGCCTGGAGCAGAGCACGGCCCTCACCCCCACCCAGGCCCTGGGACTGACCAGGGCAGGGGCTCCTTCTGCCTTCCGAGGGGAGGAGGAAGCCAGGCCTAGTGGTCGGTCTGATTCCTCTGTTCCCAAGGCCACATCCAGCCTGAAAGCCCGAGCTGGCAAGATGGACGTGCCATACCGTCCCTCTGGCCACATGTCCCTGGAACGGTGTGAGGGCCTGGCACATGGCAGCAGTAAGGTCAGAGATGTCGTAGGACGGCCACCAAGGGCTGTGCCCAGGTTGGGTGTACCATCCGCCAGCCCTCCACTTGGACCAGCTCCTGCCTGTAGGAACAGCCCAGCCAAGGGTGTTGGAGCAACCAAGCCTCCTGCTGGTGGAGCTAAGGGTCGTAATCTGGGGCCAAGTACATCTCGGGCTCTGGGTGCTCCGGTGAAGCCACTAGGGCCTGTGGCAGGCAAGACAGCTGGTGGCGCTGTGCCAGGACCCCGAGCTGCTCCACGGGCTGTGCCGGGTATTGGGGCCAAGGCCGGTCGGGGCACCATCATGGGCACTAAGCAGGCATTTCGGGCTGCCCATAGCCGTGTCCACGAATTGGCAGCCAGTGGATCTCCTAGTAGAGGTGGCCTCTCCTGGGGCTCGACGGACTCGGACAGCGGCAACGACAGCGGTGTGAACCTGGCTGAAGAGCGGCAGCCCTCGAGCCCTGCCCTGCCCTCCCCTTACAGCAAAGTGACCGCTCCGAGGAGACCCCAGCGCTACAGCAGTGGCCATGGCAGTGACAACAGCAGCGTGCTGAGCGGCGAGCTGCCCCCCGCCATGGGCCGCACTGCTCTTTTCTACCACAGTGGCGGCAGCAGTGGCTACGAGAGCATGATTCGGGACAGCGAGGCCACTGGCAGTGCCTCCTCAGCTCCAGACTCCATGAGTGAGAGTGGAACGGCCTCCCTGGGTGCCCGCTCCCGCAGCCTCAAGTCCCCGAAGAAGAGAGCCACAGGTGAGTGGCAGAGCTGGTCCTCAGTGGGCACGGCACTCTACAGTGTGTAGACCCGAGAGATCCTTGACAGTGCATTTGGTCACCCCTAGGCTCTGGTGGGTCCTGATCCCCACCCACAGTTGGGTCTTGCAGCCCTGTGGGTTCTTCATTTAGAGGCAGCTCTGTGGGGTTCTCCTTTCTTGTTCCTTGGGGGTGGGCCCGGCTTCTCTACCCTGACACCTCACCCTGTGTGGTCTCTATGAATGCCAAGTGTGCCCAACCCTTGGTAGCTTACAAGCAATGGGGCCATACAGCCCTTCACAGGGTATAAACTTTAACCCAATGCTGAGAAAGATATTCAGATTGCAAGCACACGTGATTATCAGCCAGATACTTTCCCAGATATTCCCTGGGCTTTGTTGTACGTAGAGGTGCACGGCCCGCGATAGTTTATAAGCAGTCAGTTCCTGGGTGCTCCCTTCTCTGACCCGCTCCACACCAGAGGCTGATTCTTAAACCCTGAAAGTAAAAAGACAAGGGTTTGGGTTCAAGCTAGGCACTGGGCGCTGCGCAGGGCTCTCCCTGCCCAGTGTCCCAGCTACCCAAGCATGCTCTGGGCCCCTCCCTGTCGACCAGAGGGGCAGGGAGGGAAGCTGTGAGTTAGAGCAGTAACTCCGTGTAAGCAGTTGCTGCTGTGTAAGCAGTTGGTGCGGCTGTGCAGGTGATGTGGCTAGACACCTGGGGTGTCCCTGGCTCTGTTTCAGGTCTACAGCGGAGGAGGCTGATCCCGGCCCCACTTCCTGACGCTGCTGCTTTAGGCCGCAAGCCCAGCCTCCCCGGGCAATGGGTGGACTTGCCCCCGCCCCTGGCCGGCTCTCTGAAGGAGCCTTTTGAGATCAAGGTGTACGAAATAGATGACGTGGAGCGTCTGCAGCGGCACCGGCTGCCTCTGAGGGAGAATGAAGCCAAGGTCAGGGGGGCTACAGTCAGCGGGAGCCCTGGGGTGGCAGGGAGGGCCAGCTGATAGGACATCTCATAGGCTATCTGGGCCCCTGGAGAGGTGGCCAGGCAACCCCTGACCTCACCTTTTTTTGTCCACAGCCCTCCCAGGACGCAGAGAAGGTAGGAACCGCCTGAACATCCTTGTGCTTTTGTCCTGGTGCCCTTTGCCAGGGAGGTGACTGCAGGGACTCTTCAGGCTACAGCTGTCTCCACAGAACTAGAACTGGGGTCCAGGAACTCCCAAGTGTGGGCCCTCTGGAGATCCTCCACCCTTTACCTTGGGGGTTGGCCATGTGTCTTTGTGGGCCCCAAAGCGGGAGGAAGGCCATGGCAAAAGCCAGGGTGCCGAAAACCTCCAGGGAGAGAGTCCCTGCCGTTTAAATCTGAACCCACTCTTCTGTCCCTTGTCATCAGGGCCCAGTGTGCATCAGCTCCAAGCTGCGTCTCGCAGAGCGCAGGCAGCAGCGACTGCAGGAAGTGCAGGCCAAACGTGACCACCTCTGCGAGGAGCTGGCTGAGACCCAGGGCCGGCTGATGGTGGAACCTGGGCGCTGGCTAGAGCAGTGTGAGTGCTCCTCTCCCTCTGTGGCAGAACAGGGGGACCCCCCCCCCAGCAGGCGCAGGATCCCAGACCCTGAACAGGGGAACTCCCCAGCAGATGCAGGATCCCAGACCCTGAACAGGGGGACCCCCCAGCAGGCGCAGGATCCCAGACCCTGAACAGGGGGACCCCCCAGCAGGCGCAGGATCCCAGACCCTGAATAGGGGGACCCCCCAGCAGATGCAGGATCCCAGACCCTGAACAGGGGGACCCCCAGCAGGCGCAGGATCCCAGACCCTGAACAGGGGGACCCCCAGCAGATATAGGATCCCAGACCCTGAACAGGGTGCCCCCCAGCAGGTCCAGGATCCCAGATGCTGCTCCCAAGTCTGCCTCTCTGCTCTCAGCTGCTCGCAGATGGCAGACGGCAGGAAGGGAGGATCTGCTGGGCTGGCACTTTTCCTTGAGGAAATTGAGGACCCTGGCTGCTGTCCTGATCTCCGCCCTGACACCGTCTCTTTCTCTCCAGTTGAGGTGGACCCAGAGCTGGAGCCAGAGTCAGCTGAATATCTGGTGGCCCTGGAGCAAGCCACAGCTGCCCTGGAGCAGTGCGTTAACCTGTGCAAGGCCCATGTCATGATGGTCACCTGCTTTGACATTGGAGTTGCTGCCACCACTGCTGTACCTGGGCCACAAGAGGTGGATGTTTGAGGCTGAACACAGGGCGTAGGCAGGACATGCAAGGCAGAGGGTGTGAGCGTAATGTGGGATGGAGTGAGGATGTGGAGGGGGTTGGCGGGTTGAAGACGCAGGGTCTGTGCAGGACCAGGGGATCTCAGAGAGGAGACAGAGGGTGGGAAGGGGAGGGCCAGCCAGTGGACAGAGAGCGCACGGAGATGGAAAGACTGTCGCCACCCAGACAGCCACGCAAGTGCCTTTAACTTTGAGTAGGCCTTTTCTCCTTTTCTAATTTGGTGCTACGGACTCAAGACAGAACTCAGACACCAGCAGACAGAGTCTCAACCTAGGTGGCTGCAGCCACTCTGGCCAGACGAAAGCCAGTTTGTTTCTGATTTTGCCTTCCTTACAACCAAGCAGTTTTGTGTAGCAGGGCAGGCCTGTTCTGGCCAGCTTTCTTTTAGGATTGGTTTAGTTTTTCTTTTCAGAAGTTTTCTCTCAACAGTCCGCTTGAGTGGCCACCACCACACTAACAGTGGTGTCCTCGGAGTGTGGACAGCTAGCTGTCAGTCCCCTCCTCTCCTTGAGGGCCCCACTCCGTTCTGAGGACACCAGAGGCCACAAACTAGGGCTGGGCCATGAGCACACAATGCTTTCTTCCACGGCAGGAATTCTTACCAAAACCACAAGCAAAAAAAATAAAACAAACAAAAAAAAAAAAAAACAAAACAATGACGCGAATCACCGCCAACAAAGACGGGGGTGTGGGTTTTTGTAAAAGTTCTGTTAGCTTCATATTTTTGTATCATTTTGCCTATAAACATAGAGCTTGCAGTGGGAATTTGAAGACAAATGATCTATGTTTTTATGGTTTTGTACAGGTATTCCCAGGTTGGGGGCTCTTGGCAGCTGTGAGGGGGCAGGCTTTTCCTGGGGGACACTGGGGGCATTGTGGGGGGGTCTATGGGAGGCTGTTCTTTTCAGATGCAGACGAGGGTTGAGCCTGCCAGCCTGTGATGTGGCCTGCACGCAGGTTCGTGCTTTCTGACTGTTATGTATTTTCTAAGCGTCCAGACCTTTGTACAAATGTGTAGATAACAATCTCACGGCTGTTTTTATTTGTGAATAAAAGATGTGTTGATTGTTTATATGGTTCTGACTTTCCGGGGTGCCCCTGAGCCTTTTACCCCTGATGTGCTCATATCTTACCGTGCGAGGGGGCTAAGAATGCTGCTGGGCCTTGCGGGGAGGCAGCCACCGACTGGTCAGGGAGCTGTGCTGGGACCTGCTCTTTCCCTGTTCTTTCTAGATGAGCTCCCATGAAGTTGAATAGGTGGCTAGCAACAGCCTAGGCTTCAAAAATCTTAGGGGGTCTTTAACCCCCTAAGACCTTTTGTGACCCTAAGATCCAAGGTGAAGCCGGGAGCCAGGTGGAAGGACACAGCCTTCCCTGGTGGCTGCTAGCCCCTCCCACTGGGTTTATTATTTGGAGAAATCAAAGTGACAAGCTGAATTCCAGAAAGGCTGTGGTGTCCATTGTTCTTTGTCTTTCAGTGCCTGAGCACACGGGAGCTCTTGCCCAGCAGGGCTGACTCCCCCTATGATAGGGAGGCTAACCTGGGGTACCCTCTGTGGCCTCACATTGCACATCACCTACTGAGTTAATTTGCTTCTCCCTTTGTCCTGTGCCCGGTCCTCTTGCAGGGTCCTACCTTGCTTTGGGCCCTGGGTGTTCTGCTTTTCTCTACTCTTGCCCCTCTTAGCAGCCCCATGACTGGGATACCCCCTTCTCTGGCCTCTAGCAGTATTTGTGGGGGCCTCGGTGCTGCCAGGGCCCATCCTTGGTGGCAAGTCACACCTTGTGTGGTCTCTGTGTCTGTATCTCATAGCCTCGGTGGGGCCCTTGGGTGGGCGGGGTCTGAGTCATCACACTTCTGCATGACACGGGGCTGGGCCCCAGAGAGCCCTGGGGGGCACTTGCTGAAGAGAAGAGAATGACTGAACAAAGGAATGAGTCTCCTTGTAGAGGGCCCCCGTCTGGGGCGGAAGACGGCTCTGGGCAGACAGTACTACTCTGCTGTTTGCAGAATGCCCAAGCGTTCTAACCAAGTCTGCTCCCTGGCCTCCGTGGATGTGACGGGGCTGGGAGTCACAGGCCAATTGGGAAGGTGCCCAGACTCCCCTGAGCCAGTAGCACACAGGCTCTGAGAAGGACAGTGATATTTCCAGCCAGCTCTGTGTCATCCAAGACGTTCTGTCCTTGGATTTAGATGTCCTGTTGTACAGGGTATACTGAATTGGGGGGCTAGTCTCAGGAGAGAGGCAAAAAGCTCACTTTTATGTCTTGCAGCCCAGTGCCCGTGTGCACTGCGCAGAGGTGCTATCTGCAGAAACAGCAGCGTAGGGTCCAGGCAGGGTCCACATAGAGCCTGGGAAAGGCTTCCCACAAGGCCCCTGCGATGGGCTCTGCCTCCTGGGCATGTGCCATCGGGGCTGTATGAGGGTGGGAAGCAGTTGGGACACCTCAGCTACACTGGCATCTTTCTGTCACAGGACTGTCAAAAGCTTCTCCATAGAGAGGCATTCCCGGTCTTGATCCTTGACAGGCTGTAGGTAAAGCCCAGCTGGGTAAAGCCTCCTGGGTAAAGCCCGCTGCTCACAGTTCAGACTTGAGGAACATGGCACTTGCTTTTCCAGACTAGAAACCCACTGTCCTGAGGCCTTCCTGGGAGCCTTGCATGGCCTTTCATCTGGGACATCAAAGCTCTCAGCCCTGTCATTAAGGGCTGGGAATCTCGTGGGGAGCAATGTGAGTCCCTCTACGCCCATTTTATGGATGGGAACACAGCATTCACCCAGAACCCAGCTCTGTAGTGGAAGCTGGGCCCATGGCAGTCTGCCCTGTGCCTCCTGTAATGGATATGTCTGCATCCTCCTTAGGGATGGAAAACTGAAGCAGAGGGGATGGGGCCACCCAAGCTCCTGACCCCATTCCTGCACAGAGGATGGTAGATTGAGATCCTGAGGGAATGTTTCCCAGATCGTGCAGCTCAATGAAGCCTGACTGCAGACCAGCTTTAAGGGATACCAGCCAGCAGGGACCTGAAGCTGGAGAGGCTGGGGCATGGGCCTGGGCCGTTTAGGGGGCAGGCTTGTAGCAGCATAGGCGTCAGCTCTCAGGCTCAGAAGCTGGCCTGGCTCCTGGCCACGTGCTTCCCTAAGGCAAGGTGCCCGCTTGACTCAGCCTGCGAGTTGGGACCTGTTCTGCTTGCCCTAACCACGCCAGCCCTGGGCACAGAAAGCCCAATGGGTAGGAGGGGCAAGGAGCTTCCAGGACACAGTAGAGAACTCAGAAGAGGCAAGAGCCAGACAGTCAAAGCAGGCAGAGCAATGGCTGAGCTGTGTGGCTGCACCCCTTCAAGCCCCCAATGGGGAGGGGTGCTGTGGGGGTTAATCCCTATACAGAGCCAGACCTACTGCCTCCAGAAGTGTGACTCTCTTTGTCTCCTCTCTGTCTCTGTCTGTCTCTGTCTGTCTGTCTGTCTTTCTCTCGTGTGTGTGTGTGTGTGTGTGTGTGTGTGTGTGTGTGTGTGAGAGAGAGAGAGAGAGAGAGAGAGAGAGAGAGAGAGAGAGAGAGAGAGAGAGAGAGATCCCTTCTCCAAGAACTAAGTTGAGTCAGAAGGAGACGCCGTGGACTCACAATGCTTTGAGCTCTCTGGAAGTGGCCTCAGCTTTAGGAGGTCTACCTCACAGTCCCCCGGGGAACTGCAAGGCCCTGTGTCATAGCCATATCCTTCCAGGAGAACCCCTACATTCCTGAACTGGGGTGAAGACACTCTTCCTTCCACCCCTCTGGATTGGCTGCTCCATTCCTGGGCCAGGAGCACTGGGGCCAGGCCCTGGGATCTGCTGCCTGCAAACAGGAAGCTCACAGGGCGCCCTCTCCCTCCTGATATTGTGTTTAGCAAGGCAGGATTCAGGCTGTTTCCACACAGGAAGCCCTGGAGGCTGGGAGGAGCTGGGAAGGAATTCCCAGAGCTGCCAAGAGGCTGGCTTTCCTGCAGGGTGGAGGCAGGATGGGGTATGGTGGGGTCTTGGTAGGAAGCTGAGAGCTACTCAGTGGTAGGACACACTCACAGTCCCAGATGGGTGGCCTTAGACGTTCTTAAGTTACAAATGGAGGCATCGAGGTCCAGCCCCAGGGTCTGTCAGTCCTTCAGGAAAAGGCAGGGCAGAGGGTTTTCCCTTCTGCAGAACCCAGGGGTACCGGGCACGGGGGCTGAGCGAGGAGTATCCTTGTTGTCGCATACAGAGACTTCTGGGAGGACTAGAAGGTCCGAGCCTCCCTGAGCCTTCTCTCCAGGGCGTGGCTCTGCCCTGGGCAGCCCAACAGTCCTCCACAGGGGCCTTCCTTACCAAGACTCTTAAATGCACCCTCCCCAGCTTTTAGATGGGGTGAGATGCAGGCCTGTGATCCCAATCACTCTGACGACAGAGGCATGGGATCTAACATTCAAATCCTCCCTGGATTTGAGACCCGGGCTCAGAATTTAACGAGTGAATAGCTGAGGCTGGAGAGATGGCTCAGAGGTTAGGAACACTGGCTGCCCTTCCAGAGGACCCGGTGGGAAGTCCAGAATTCACCTGGCAGCTCAGAGTCATCTGTAATGCCAGTTCGAGGTGACCCAGTGCCCTCCAAGGCCTGACACCAGGCACACGCATGACACACGGACATGAAGCCAGCAAAAGGTGGCCAGGGAAAATGCTCACTGGTTCTGTGTGTGTGAGGCCCAGAGTCGGTCCTCAGTTTTAGAAAAAAAAAAAACAAAACAGCAATTTAGTCCTTTAGTGTGTTTGTTTCCGAATTGTCCTTTTAAATTTTATTTACTTGTTTTATTGTATTTTAGGTTTTTAAACTTACTTTCACGTGTATGAGTGTTTTGCCTGAATGCATGTCTGTTGTCTACACCACATGCTTGTGGTGCCCACGGAAAAGATATCAGTTCCCCTAGGGCCAGAGTTACAGAGGTTGTGAGGGTCCTGGGAATTGAACCTGGGTCCTGAGAAGCCAGTGTTTTCAACCTCAGAGCCGTCTTCCCAACCTTATTTTATTGACTTGTATTTGTTTACTTATTCTTAGAAACGTGTAGCCCAGAACTGCCTTGAATCCCCTATGTAGCAAAGAGTGATCTCTAATTCCCAATTCTCCTGCCTCCATCTCTCAAGTACTGGGATGTCAGGTGTGCCCCATCTGGATTTTAGTTTTTATATTTTATTTACTTTTTAAGATAAGCTTAGGCTGGCCTCGAACTCATGAACCTCTTACCCCAGCTGGGATTGCAGTTGTGTGCTTCCACACTCTGCTACACAGAACCACGCTTCACATTGGTTTATATTGAAACACAATGCTGAGGATACCACAGCACCCCAAGCCCCACATTGCTTCCCCAGTGCTCTGACTCCGGTCATTGTGGTCATGTTCACTGTGACTGATGAGCGGGGATGGGGACATTATAGACTATGGCGTGGCCTTTGTCTCCATTGCCTTGGTTTCAACCCTTATGCCTTTCTTTTGCCCTGAAATTCAACCAAGGATGCCACACTGGGGTGACAATTCTGCACCTCTGGAGGTGAGGGGGAGCCTTCACACAAATAGTTGGGGATTCTGTGTAGGAAGTGTGTCCCTTCTGGTCAACCCTGGTTGACATCAGCCTGGACTTGCAGTTATTTATTTTCTGCTGTGGGCTCTGTTCAACCTCTTAGAACTGTAACTGAAACTCCGTCAGGCTGCTGAAAGCCCATGCAACCTGCTGGTATTATTTTCTCATCCCAGACTATTGCCCTGGGGCCACTCCTGGTATCCCAGAGGTCATCCCAGCTGCCTGGGTTCTGGGACCTTGCAGATCAGTTTATTTGGAGGGGACACTCAATCCATCTGTCCCATGGCATTAGTAGGCTTCCCTACCACATACCCCGGACTCACAGGCACGACAGATTTGAGGCCATATGAGGACCTGAGGAGCTGCTAAGTTCTCAGAGGACCCAGGTGGATGTAGGGTCCTTCTTGTCCTTCTTATCTGGGCTCCTTGGAAAGAGGGGAGTTTCTAGGGGTAGAGACCATGTGCATAAAGCAGGACCCCAGGCTGCAGACCAGCCCTGACAAGTACTAGAAACTGTCCAAGACTTGGCTGGGCCATTCTTGATGGCAGCCCGGTACCAGCTTTGGGTTTCACAGTGAACTCAGTGGCCCAGACTTGGAAAAGGGATGGAGAGGGAGTTGACTGCTGGCCTCTGGGCAGGGTGATGCCACTGTAATTACTAGTGTGGCCTGGACAGCCCAGCCTGTCCCCGAGGCTGAGAACAGGAGCAATGACGTCCCTGAGAACCCACAAGGCGGTCCCAGGTGAGGTCACTACAGCCACCTTCCAACTGTCGTCATCGTCACCTTGGGAGTGAGTTCACACTGGATGTGCTGCCCCAGGCAGCCAGGCCTCTTGCCAGTGGTTGGCTCCTCTATGCCACCTGCCGTCAGTGGGTGTTGGCCAGGCCAGGAAAGTTCCAGTTTCCTAGAACTTCCTGTAGACCAGGTTGGCTGCAGGCCTGAGGTGGTTGCTGCTTGCCCTTGTCTTTCAAAACAGGATAGCAGCTCCTCCCATTGAGGGTCCTGGCTTTACAGCTATGGAGAAAAAGACCAGTTAGTGGAAGAAAGGAAGAAGTCTTAGTCCACAGAGGGAGCTTGCTGTTGAGGCCCCTGGTAACATGGGTCCCACACTATGCTGATGAGGACCAGGGAGGGAGTTCTGAGGATATTAGGTGTGGGTCCTTAATTTCCCTTTGTAGAAAGAGCATCTCTTGGCTGCATCTGAGCTGTCCTAGACATCACACACAGGGCTCTGTGCTTGGAATAAATCTCTCCTCTCCTCCCCACAGAGGATGATGGGCTGTATTTCTTGCAGCCTGTGGCTGTCTCGGAGCTGGTCTGCCTGGCAGAGACGCACAGACACTGCCCTCACTGATTTGTGGTCCTGGCTTTGCTGGTGCCGACTCTGGACATCTTTATGAGATGCAGGGGCCTCTGCTGAGAACTGTGATGAGCTGGCGTGTGAGCTACAGCTTGCCAGCCTAGCCTGTCTCTCCAGCACTCACCCCAGTGCCTCCCAGGGCCAGGGCTGGCCTGGCTTCTGTCTAATGCCAGGCTGAGGCAGGAAGGTACTGGCTTTCGTGCTTGTCTGGGGAGGCTGATAATTGGATTCTTGGAGTTTTCACAGGCAGCCAGTGTGTGCAAGCCTGGCTTTGGGCCGGGCTGAATGGGTCTGGGGTAAATGAAGTTGTCCCAGGACCATGCAGGGAACCCAGGTTTTCTGGAGCTTGGGAGAGATGGCAGAAGCTAGTAGTGGCCTGCTGGGGGTCTGTCCTGTGCTTCTGAGATATCCAGGGTGCCATGGATGTCAGACCTGTAAGCTAGCGCCAGCTCTGCCACCTGGCTCCAGGCCTCTTTACCTAGCCCAGAGGTTCTGAACCTTCTTAATGCTGTGACCTTCAATAAAGAGCTGTGACCTTTGCCCTTACGTTAGGGTGACCCTCAACAATAAAAGCATTTATGTTGCTACTTTATAACTGTAATTCTGCTACTGTTATGAATCATAATGTAAATATCTGTATTTTCTGATGGTCTTGGGGGGGGGGTGGTCATGACCTACAGATCGAGAACCAGTGTTGTAGCCTCCCAGAAAGGGTGTCTATAGAAAGGGTGGATATATACATCATTTCCTTATGGCACGCATGGCTTCCTCCAGCCTATGCCAGTCTCTGCTAGTCAGTCCCTGCCCCCACCTCCACTCTCTGCCCCCAGAAGAGAACATGGCTCCCCAGGGAGTTTCCCGTCGTGCCCTTCACTCCACCTGCTTCCCAGGTCAAGCCTCCTCCCACCCACCCCCTTGATTTTCAGGTGGGTAAATAGGTCAGTTGTTTGGTTTCCCCAGAGATGGTTGCCAATTTAACGAAGGGCTGAACTGAGAACCTCGCAGTAGGAACTGGCTGGGATTTGGTTACGGACCCCGGGGGAGGAGAAGGTTGGAGGGTAGGCTGTGTGTTGAGCTGGCAACAATGGAGCTGAAGAGCTAGGCGAGGCCACCTCCTGTGGGGAACACAGGTAGAGAGCAGGCGAGCTTTGGGTGGGAGCTGACCTTTCCGTTTACCCGTCTCCACATACTTCAGGGCTCTGGCCCGGTATCACCGGTGTCTCTGGGGTGCGTTGGATGTGGTTATGAACTGGTACGGTAAAATCAGGAGCCACTAGGGTTCCAAAAGAGGGCTTGGGCATGACTTTCACTAGAGGTGGGGGTTTCTGGTGAGAGTCTTAGAAATTTGTCAGTTTTCTACTAGGACAGGAGAGACTTTAGCAGTTAACTGTAGTGGAGTTCTTGCCTCTGCTGGTGAGATACCTTTGTGGAAGGCCCTCTCATGTTCCAATAACATTCCTGACCTTCTGTCTCACCTCACTCGTTCTTCTTACTGTTTCTGGGCCAGCCTTTCCTCAGGCTGGATCTTAGGATTGGTGAACACACCTGCAGAGCCCATCACAAAAGGCTGCATCTTAGATGCATCCCCAGCAGCCAAGAAACTGTTGTCACCCAAACACTGGACAGAGCGAGCATGCAGTTTGGTTCCTTCCCGCTCCTGTGAGGTACAGAGTAGCAATTAGACAGCTCCAAGTCTCTAGAGAAGTGATGTCCATGCCTGCCTCTCTGGTGTGCGTGGGGATGTGAGCTGTGTCGTTTTGGAGGTCAGTCGGCAAATGTGGTCAGTCGGCTTATCTGGGCCCAGACACTCTCTTCCCAAAGCCAAATGAGTCAAGGCTTCAGACCTCTTCTAACCAGTTATGGGCTGGTGCCACAGCCCAGAAGTTCCAAGGGTTTAGGGTGTAGGATAGGCCCATATCTATGAGGAGGCCAGGGACTCCCAAGGACAGGAAGTCTCAGGCCCTGCCGGAGACTTGGATGATGCTGGGATGATAGCATGGCCTGAGGATGTGCCCTGTTGCCTGGAAGCTTCTGCGGGAGAGAGAGGCAGGACTTAGATTCCGCCTATTATGTCTTTCCAGAAGAGACCCAATGTGTGCTGGCAGCCAGGAAGGCAGCCCGTTGTCAATCTCAGACAGTGGAAAGCAGTGTATCCCCACCAATCTCTCTGACAAGGCCCATGGGTGACCCAGTCACTGCTCACTAATGGTTTTCTTGCCCTTGGAAGGACAAGGTTGTGGGGCGGATTGGGAGGTATCTGTGGGGACACTCCTGGGAGGATGGGGATTCATCCAGTAGATCTGCCTCTGTTACCATCTGGGCCTCAGCGGTTCTCCACAGGAAGGAGAGTGGATTGACCTAGGGTCTGGGGAGGACAGTTCTTCAGAGCTGGCAGCTCTGTGATATGAACCAAGGGGACAGTCCCTGGGGACAGTAGCCCCAGCTTCACCCCATTAGAGATGGGGTATGGCCAGGGCTTTTTGCCACTGGCGGTGGGTGTCTGCTCACAAGGCATAGCCAGGGTGAGGGGTGGCAGCTTGTGTCCCAGTGTTTGGGATTTTCCCAACATGCTGAGCTCAGGGCTCCAGGGGTCAGTCTGTGTGCTGGTTAAGAAGTTGCCAGGGAGAACAATGGCTTCCCGAGGTGGCCATATTCTCATCAGTCCATGTGCACACTCACAGGTACACACAGGCACATGTTCTGGTCTATCCAGGGCCAGATTCCTACAAGCTATATCTCCGTGTACTCTTCTGAAATCAAGAGCAACATAATTTCTCTCGATTCCTGGGGATTCCACTAAGACACTGAGCTTAGTAAGGGGTTGGTTGGTGCCTGGCACACAGTGGGTGTTAGTGAACTGGGTCAGACGGGGCAGCACACATGATAAAGCACAGGGATGCACAGCCTCCTTGGCTGCACAGCATCCTTGGCTCTGTGACCTGGGTTGGATGTTTATTCACGGTTATGGTTAGTTTTTGTTTGCTTGTCCGTTTCAATACAGGGTCTCTCTGGGTAGCCCTGATTGTTCTGGAACTTGATCTGTAGACCAGGCTGGCCTGCCTCTGCCTCCCAAGTGCTAGCATTAAAGGCTTGTGTCACCGCCACCTGGCCTATGGTTCGTTCTAAATGTCAACTTGCCATTTGGGAAGACAGTCTCAATTGAGCAATTTGTCTTTATCAGTTTGGTCTGCGGGCATGCCTATAGGGGATTGTCTTGATTATTAATTGATGCATGAAGGACCAGCCCATGGTGGGCAGTACCATTTTGTAGGAAAGGGGTCCTGAGCTATGTAGGTCAGGAGGAATCTCAATGAGCAGGCAGCAGGTAGCGTGGTGAATTTGTTTCTTGCTGTTCCTGACTGTGCATGTGACTAGCTGCTTAGCTCCTGGCATGACTCCCCCTCAGTGAGAGCTATTAACCTGGAACTGTAAACTGAATAAACCTTTCTTCTTCCCGAAGTTGCTTTAGGACAGAGTTTTATCACAGCAATAGAAATGAAAGTGGAACACCCTCTCTGGGCTTGCCTCCCAGTCTAGGGAATAGAAAAGGTGCCCTGCTTACACCATCGAGTGCTGGGCATCAGGAAGCCTGTGTGTCTCTTCATTCACCTTGGAGTCAGTTAAGTGTCCTCTCCTGTTCGGGCCTGGCTGCTACCTGTCATTCCACTTCAAGTAAGATCCAGGGGCTTGAGCCTGCTCAAGCTCAGAAGGAAGAGTAGAGAGACTCTGTAAGCCTGGGCGCTGCTCAGCAGGGCTCTTTGACTATAAAGCAAAGCCAGGCTGGTGCTCAAGGTCTTCATGGACAGCTAGCTGCCTGTGTGATACCTGTGTGAGCATTGGTGTGCACATGAGCACATGCCCGTGGATGTGGACAGTACCAGGCTTGCCTGGAAGTCCTCTGTTGGGTAAGAAGCTGGGGTATGGTCAGTCCCTTGTGGCACTCTACTGAGGAATCATAATGACCCAAGGTCGGATGATGGTCAGAGGTCCTGTCCCCGGTGCCTCTCGTTGTGCAAGGTGGAGACAGCAGAACTCTGGGTCAATTCATCCCCAACTCCACGGCTGCTCCTGAGACTTGTCAGCACCGAGAGGTCAACTCAGTGACCTGGCTGCCTAAGGGCAGCTCAGCCTCTTGCAGCTGGGCCAGGATCAGCTTGAGGCACTTGGGTGGGGGAGGGGAGATGGTAACTAAGCCTTGCTCCATGTGAGACATCTTCCTAAGATCGCCTCTGTGCTGTAAAGCAGGGGTCTGCCCCCTGCTGAGCGTTCACCCAGTCAGCATCACAGCCTTGGGTGCTAACATATGGGGTGTGAACGCCAGAGCTGCACAGGCCAGTTAGACTTGCAAATGAGCCCGGGGCTGAGGAAGTGCTGCGGGAGTGTGGAATGTCCACCCTGCTGACAGTGTGGGCAGTGTACCCTGGGACCGCTGGCCTCCTACTGCCTCACCTATCTCTGAGGATGAGCCTCCTACAGCCATCAAGGGAGGGTGAACCTCTGGGTCTTCTTCTTCTTCTTCTTCTTCTTCTTCTTCTTCTTCTTCTTCTTCTTCTTCTTCTTCTTCTTCTTCTTCTTCTTCTTCTTCTTCTTCTTTCTTGGTTTTTTTCGAGACAGGGTTTCTCTGTATAGCCCTGGCTGTCTGGGAACTCACTTTGTAGACCAGGCTGGCCTCGAACTCAGAAATCTGCCTGCCTCTGCCTCCTGAGTGCTGGGATTAAAGGCGTGTGCCATTCCTTTCCCTTGTTACTTCTCCTAGCTCCTCAGTCTCCTGGGTGTCCATCTGGTGGCCTTCAGTTTGGCTCCCTTCTCCCTCTATACTATAGAGGCACTGTGGCGCAATATCTAAAGCCCTTTCCCTAAACCCCAGACTTATAATCCCATAAGCTTCTTGGTATCTGTTCCTCTGTCCCTCGGACTCTCCAGACATTTAGCCTACCTCTCTTTCATGTGCTTCACCTGAGAACTATGCTAAGGCTCCCCACCTTCCTCTCCAGAGCTGACACAGCCAACCACGCTGCCTTAGTGAGGTCAGGACCCCCCAGGCTGTCCAGGCTAGAGCCAAACTGAAGGTCACCAAGTGGACACCTAGGAGCCTGAAGAGTTAGGAGAAGAATCAAGGGGAGAGAAGGATGCTTAAGGATCCCCAGGGGTTCACCTCCCTCCCTTGATGGCTGTTGAGATCTCAGGCTGTAGAGGCACGTCCAGGAAGAACCCACAATGCTCAGGGGAGAGGGAAGCAGCAGGCTGAAGGTGGGATAGGGTAGCAGGGTTTCTTCCCAGGAAACCCTCAGTCCAAAAGTCTTCTCTTTGTTTTCCATTCATAAAAATACAGTTGTTGGTATCTCTTGAGATCACACGTGACCCACATCAGTTCTGGTCATCCCTGGCCTGTGTGCTCTGAAAACTTCCAGTCTCAGAACAGCTTGTGTGTGGGGTGGTGGGGGGGGTGGTGTCACAGCTAGGCTGATGTAGGCGTGTTGTGGCTATGCACAGGTTTTATTTACTTATGAATTATGTGTGTGTTCGATCATGTATACATGTAAATGTCAAAGTGTAAAGGTCAAAGGGCAACTTGAGGGAGTTTGTTCTCTGCTCCACCATGTGGGTCCCAGGAATGGATCTCTGGTCATCAGGATCAGTGGTAAGCACCTTTGCCTGCTAAGCCACGTAGCCAGCTCTACAAGAATATCCTTTTCTTTTAAGGAGACAACTATTTGCCTAGAAGCCAACTATGCCAGGCTCTGCCAGGGTGGCTCCTGACTCAGGACACATCCATCAGGGTGGGCGGTAGGGGATCAGGTCTGGTGAAGATGAGATGGAACACTGGCTCTGGACATCATGGGATACCAAAGGGCCCTCAGGTAGAGGCAAGGCCATGTTGTCCTGGAGTGAATGCCTGTCCTGGATGGGGTTTGTCATGGGTCCTGGGTTACAGGGCCACAGCACAAGCCTCTGTTCTGTCCTGGCTGGAAAGTTATTTTTTTCTGTAAACCAGGAGAGGTATCCTTGTTTCTTGGAGGATGATGTGGACAGCTGGGCACAATGGTCCTGCATACTTGCACAAGGTGGACTCAAAAGGACAGAATTTCCTGCATCTCCAAACGTAAGCTCTTAGTGTGGCTGAGTAGTAGGTAGCACTGAGGGAGGCGTCAAAGAGTTCGATCGCAGAGATAGTATGGTGGCAGTGTGTGCTGGGGAGAGGCTGGAGTGGAGCAGGGGGATGCCGGTCACGTTTGAGAATGAAGGAGGCTGTGGGCCCTATGATACCACAGTGGTTCTGGTTTAGCAGCCAAGGTGTGAGCCTGGGGCCTGCTCAGCCGGAGATGTTTTCAGCAGTTAGAGGCAGTGCCTTGTGCGGAGACTTTGTTTTATCCTGTCTCTCCACCCATACATTTATCTACCCACCACTCCATCCATGTGCCCACCCATCTGTCTAGTCACCCATTACCCACCCACCAAACTATTTGTCTACCATTCCGTTACACATCTATCCATCCATCCATCCATCTAACCACCCATTAGCCCACCCACCCATCCATCCACCAAACTATCCGTCTATAATCCCTTTACTCATATTCCCACACATCCCACCCACATATCTATCTTTCTATCCATCCATCCCTCCATTTACCCATCCATCCATCCATCCATCCATCCATCCGTCTAGCCATTCATGTACAGTGGCAAGCAGGTATTGCAGAGGAGCCAATGAGGCACTGGCTTCTGCTGCTGCTGCCAGATGCAATGGCTAAATGTTTAGAGGTTGCACGAGGCAGTTGCCAAACATTTGCCAGTAAATAATATAGAATAGCTCATGTCTTGATCCTGCCCCATTCAAAGTCACTGAAGTCAGGGTTGACATTGCATGGCTGGTAGTTTTTGTTGAATGAATCGAATCTGTGTAGGGGGAGGGAAGTTGAACAGATCACAGGCCACACTTAAGTGATTTGCATCGGGGTAAGGCACATGGCCTCATTTGTCAGATCATGTGAATGGCGGCTACAGGGCTGGCTGTGTGGATGGAGGCCAGGTACAATTTGCAGTCTGTGTGGGTCTCATCCCTCAGGACGTGTGTGTACATTGCTTCCACAGTAGGGACATTTATATAGAGCTTTCTGTATCGTATGCCTTTTCCCAAAGAGTAGGTTGTGGACTGTTCACTGGTACTCCTGGGAAGGCTTTGGGAGTGGGTGGGACAAACCAGAAGTCGGTACATTTGGATGCTTATAGGCAGGGAAGGTGGTGGGGACAGGAGAGGGTAGGCTGTAAAGAGGTGGAGCTTACCCAGGCGAGAGAGACCAAGGGAGGGAAAGGAGGGACTGGGCAGTCGGTGCAAGTGGCTAGAGAGGGAGGCCAGAGGAGGTAGGGGCAGGGTTTGGTCTCGAGGGTACCTCAGGCGAGGGGTTCTGTTTTAGATTTTTTTCAGCCCTTTTGATACAGAGGTGAGCTCATTCCTGCAGGCTGTTCTCTCTCTGTCTTTGGCCCTTTCTGTTTGTTTCCATCCTTTGTGACAGGTGGCAGTGGCTTTTATTAGCGCCTGCCGCCTCTCACACGGTTTCCTGACCCCTGCTGACAGGCGTCCCGCTGAGAACCAGGCTTGGGTGGGACAGCAGTGTGAGGAACCTTGCTGTGCGCGTCAGTCTGCAGGACAGCTGCCGCAGCCCAGAACAGCCACTTCCCAGCTTCCTTCTGGGCTGCAGGCTGCAGAGAGAAACAAAATGTCAGAGTCCTGAGCTTGGGCTGTCCGTCAGGAGGACCACGGCAGGGGAAGGGGTAGACATCGCTGCTGAGGCGTGTTGCTGAGGATTGGACCTAAGACCACGCTCACGCTGAAGCACGCGTTCTACAGCTACGCAGTAGTCACGTGTTCATGTGATAAACATGCACTGCTGTCTTCCTTCCCCCTGAGAGGAGACCAAGGGTGCTCTCTGGCTTTCCCAGGGCCAGTGCTCAGTCTCATGCACCATCCTTGCATCTACCCAGGCATCCTTCCTCCTTCCCACTCCGTCAATAACTTGGCAACCAGTTTTCTGTACTCTACTCTGTCCATCAGCCGTCCAGCTTTTCTGCTATTGGGTAAAGGTTTCCTCTTTGGCTTTTGTCTTCTTGAAGAAAAGAATTCAGCTGAGAGACACAGTCAGAGAAGTTTCTTTAGCAAAGAAGAATTGTCTAGTGCACACCAGGGAAAGACTGAGGCAGGCAGACCAAAGGCCCAGTGGCGCCAGTACAGTGGGCTCTGGCTGGGTGTTAAGAGCCTTTTTATGAGTATTTATGAGGTGGGTAGCAGACTACATGGGCATAAGATGACCCCTTTCTCCTTCCAATTCATGGCCTATCAGATTTCCCTTTCAGAGTATTTCTTCTGAGGCTCAATGGCACAGTGTAAACAATATCATAGTGAAGACAGGGTCTTGTGAGAATTCAGACATTGCCAGTCTTTCCCAGTGAACCCATCCTACACGGTGTTACCAGCCTCACTGGTTTGACGCTCAATTGCCCACACTGGCCTTGAACACAGGGCCCTCCGGCCAGCCTCTTGAGCACATGGGCTTCCAGCTGTTGTGCTTCACCAGGCCTGAACAAGAATGGCTCTCTTGGAGTTTACATTCACAAAGTTCAGTTTCCTGATGCTGACCACACTGGACAGGGAAGGACTTCCTGGAGGTCTCAGGATACCTCTGATGCCAGGATATAGGAGGCTGGCTCAGCAAGTCACTCTCAGGGACCCTGGACACTGTTGCTCCCTAGACCTTCAGGGCCAGAGCCAGCAGCCTTCTATGTAGGCGTACGTCCACACCTGTCAGTGGGAGTGTCTCAGCAGAAGGCGCCAGGCAAGGAGTCTTCACGAGAGCAAAGCACAAAATGCCGGCACCTTCAGTGGAACCTCTGGGCTCTGGTTCTTCAGGGACACACGGTGACAAGGGAGGTGACTGGATTTTTACAAGCAGGATTGATAGGCCCAGGGTCCCATTCAGGGGGTGGCTGTGTGTGTCTCACACCTGGAACCTGCTGTTCTACTGCCCTGTTGGGATAAGGGATGCCTGAGGGTTGGTGGTACATGGCCTGTGTTGTGAGCGCTGGGAGCCTGAGATGCACAAAGGGCGGGCTACATGACTCCTGGATACAGGGACTTTGGAAAAGAGCCAAGTTTCACTTCATCTGTCTTCGTGATTTGTGAGGACCCTGTGCGAAGCCACATCCTGAATCATGTTGGGCGTGTTGAACACGCATCGCCAACAGACTCCTTCCTAAATTACCTTTTACGATCGCCAACAAATCTGTGGGCAGTGGGCATCTGTACCCAAGCCCAGGCGTTATTTGTGGCAGCAGACAAAGCATTAATTATTGATGTGCCCAGCCACCTCCTCGCCACCTCCAGTTAAAATTCATGGTCCAGACACTCTGCAAATATTGATTCTGACCCAAGTTGATGTTTTCCCTTTAACATTATTATAATGAGGGATAAAAATCAAATTGCCTCCGCTGACGCTCAATCATTCCTCTTTGCCGTTCCTCATCGATCTTCCTTTCCCCAGGTTTTACCATAAATTATTCTATTCAATTAAGTAAACTCACACATAATGGCATTTTGCAAACTGAATAATTTATTGGCTATTTGGCAAAAGCCAGGTTTGGGTAGTTTTATGTCAACTTGACACAAGCTAGAGTCATTTGGGAAGAGGAAGCCTCAAGTGAGAAGATGTCCCAATCAGATTGGCCTGTAGACAAGTCTGTGGTACATTTTCTTAAATAGCGATCGATGGCTGGGGGAGGGCCCAGCCCATTGTGAGTAGTGCCATCCCTGGGCTGGTGGTCCTGGGCGTTATATGAAAGTAGGCTGAGCAAGGCAGCGGAAGAATTCTTTTTTTTCTGGGGCAGTCCCAGGGACTAAGTAGGATTTTAGTTGTAAGAGGTGAGGCTGGAGCCAAAGCCAGCTGGTGGGCAGAGAGGGAGGAATGAGGACACTCCATTCCTCTCTGCCTGGAGATCCAGAGCCTCTCCCGAGCGACCTCCTCCTCTTCCCCCATCCTGATGCCAATCAACCCCGCCCTTGCTCTCACTGGCCACACTCACACCGTCTGCCCTCCACAGCTGCAGAGTTCCCCATGGGAGGCAGAGCCAGAGTCTCTGAAGCTCCCCTAGCCACATGGGGCCTTCATGCCTAGCACTACCAGCCTAGGGACAAAGGACTGTCTTCCCCAGCTCACCTTCGTTAAGATTTCTGTTGTTGTGATAAAACATTGGCAACATGGGAAAGGAAGGGTTAATTTCTCCTCACACTGTCAGGCCACAGTCCCATAACTGAGGAAACTCAGGGCAGGAACCTGGAGGTAGGAGATGATCCAGGGCCATGGAGGAATGCTGCTTACTGGTCACTGCCATTGGCAGGCTGACTCCGAAAGTTGGTACTCTGTCCGTACTGAGTTGTCCTTTGATGAGTATCTGTGTCTCTGTCTTCTTCTCTCATGAGAATACAGACTAGGTGATGTCTGACCTAGGGTCTTTGCTATCTCAGTCACTTCTTTAATGGACCCATCTTTTAATACACTTCCATGCTGAGGTCCTGGGGACAGGGTATCAACATGGGAAGTCTGGGAGGGATTGCCCTTAGACCAGAACACCCTTAATCATCATCTGTCCCCCTGGCTGGCACTTAGTGCTGTGGTCCAGCTGGCCTCTACTCTACAGACTCTGAGAATCACCTCCCAGCCCACCACCACCCGGCCTGTGCATCCTGCTCTCTCAGAGCCTCTGCAGAAGCGTGTGATGAACCCAGAATATCATTAGAATCACTGGACCATCTGGCTTCCTCAAGAGGCCAGTTGTTAGAACCCAGTCTAAGGCTACTTTCCCACAGTTTTTTTTTTTAAGTTTTTTTTCCTTCTAAATTTCATGTGCATTGATTGATATTTGTCTGCATGTATGTCTATGCGACGGTTTCAGATTCCCTGAAACTGGAGTTACAGACACTTGCGAATTGCCATGTGGATGCTGGGAATTGAACTCAGGTCTTCTTGAAGAGCAGACTGTGGAACCATCTCTCCAGCCCCAACAACCCCAGCTTCTATGTCTCAAGTTATACATATCCAATGCCAGAGAGATGAGCCCCAGGATGCAAAGTGCAGGTGGATAGAAGGATGTGTGCTGGTTAGTTTATGTCAACTTGACATAAAATAGAGTCATCAGAAAGGAAGGAGCCTTGACTAGGAAAGCGCCTCCATGAGATCAGACTGTAGGCAAGCCTGTAGGATATTTTCTTAATTGGTGATCCCTGGGGAACTCCAGCACATTCAGGGTGGTTCCATTCCCGGGCTGGTGGCCCTGGGTTTTGTAAGAATACAGGCTGAGCAAGCTACGAGAAGCAAGCCAGTAAGCAGCACCCGTCCATGCCCCTGCATCAGCTCTGCCTCCAGGTTCTTGCTCTGCCTGAGTTCCTGTCCTGACATCCTTTAGCGATGGGCTATGATATGCAAGTGTAAGCCGCGCAAACTCTTTCCTCCCCAGCTTGCTTTGGTTATGTGTTTTGTCACAGCAATATTAACCCCGAGACAGATGGGATGCCGTGCTCAGAGGCTTTAACATTTGTATGTAGGTGACAGAGGTCACAGAGGCACACAGAGCAGTAAGGGTCAACTGGCCTGGGCTCTTGAGGAACACATCCTCCTGGCCCCTCTGAAGAAAATATTCTGAAGGAACATTCCATGCACTTGGAAAGACTCCCAACTCTCAGGACTATGAGAGAGGGAGAGCCTGGTGCTCTCCTCTGGGCAAGCGCAGGCTCTTGTGACAATCCCCAGGATACCTGGCCACTCTGAAACTTCTCTTTGGTGACCCAGGGGCAGGCTAAGCAGTGCTGGGTCTGTGATTGTGGGTAATTAGGGTTAATTTCTCTTGGAGCCACCAAGCTCCAGCTAAAAGCTGTTAGAGCTAATTGCTTCCGTAATGAGCCTATCTTGGCAAGGCTCCGCTGGCACTGGCTGGGGTGGGGCTGTGTGGCCTTTCCTGGGGACCTTCCCTGGACCTCTCTGAGACAGCCAAAAGTCCTGAGTGGAGGCATGAGGTGCTGAGGACCCACCCATAGCTCATCTGCTGGCCTCCTGCTTAAGTTCTCAGAGAGAGTAGCACTGGGGTCTGAGACTCTGCCTAGGATTCAGCCCTTGGTCTTCTGCAGTGCAGGGCAGAGGATAACACTTGCAGGCAGGGCAGAGGATAACACTTGCAGGCAGGGCAGAGGATAACACTTGCAGGCAGGGCAGAGGATAACACTTGCAGGCCTGGAAGGAAGGTTGAGGCAGGACCCCGCAGGGAGGGGTGCCTGCATATGGCTGTCACTGCAGGGTGAAGCAGCCCTGAGCAGATGACTGAATGCACAGTGCAGGGAAACATTGGGGAAACTGCGTCTCGGGGGAAGCAGAGGGTGCGGCCCATTCTAGCCTCTCCATTCTGCTCAGAAATTCATGGACACCAGGAACCCTGAACTTAAATTCAGATCCAGGGTCTGGAAGTATGGAAGGCCACATGGGTGTGGCTGTTGGCTCTAAGCGTGGCCTTTCAGAGACTGCCAACAAGCATATGGACAGCAGTCTGAGCTCACTTCCTCCCTCCCATAGGACAGGGTGTTGATTTGGTGTCAGGGGCCCTCTGCAGGCTTGGTGGCAGAGAGTCCTCTCTACTCTGGGCTTCTCAGCCCTCTGCGGTACTTAGGGGTGGGATGTCCCAGGGAGGATGCACATTGTGTGCACATGTGTGTACAGCAATGCATGCTATAAGGCACCAAGGTTGAGATGGTTGTGAAATGTTAATTATATGCACACTGAGCTGGTCCTGCCTTGAGGCTACTGAGGAGCAAACCAAGGACCACGTGCTGGGCAGGAAGCTGCTATCCCACTGCTGACCCTGGTTTCTGCGGCTCTCAAGCCCTGTGGACCAGGCAGCCCTAAGCAGCTCTGGCACCCTGTCTCGGAAATGCTCTCTGGAGCCAGAACTCCTCTGTTAATTCTGGTTTCAGCCTGGGGGGAGCTGTACCCTATCCCAACTAGGCCTGGGGCTAGACCAGGGGCAGGCTGCTCCCCACTGGGTACCAGGACACTAAGTGTATGGAGCAATGTGAAAGAGTCCATTTTGGGGGTGCAATGGGGTACACGGACCTCCTTACTGTCCTTACTCTTTTTTTTGTTTTCATTTTTTGAGACAGGGTTTCTCTGTGTAGCCCTGGCTGTCCTGGAACTCACTCTGTAGACCAGGTTAGCCTCGAACTCAGAAATCCACCTGCCTCTGCCTCCCAAGTGCTGGGATTAAAGGTGTGCGTCACCACCGTCTGGCACTGAACTCTTAACCACATGTTCATGTGGCGTCCACTGTTATGATCCTTCAAGCCTCACTGTTGGCTTAGAGGTGTCTGTGACCTCATGAGTCGGGCTGAGGTAACATGTGCCTGTTGCCTCTTGCCTGTGGCCCATGAAATACACAGTGGCACCCTGATGTGCTGGAGACAAGCACTCCATGCAGGACCTTCAGCGGTCATCTGCTGATGTCAGCAGCCTGTGAACCCAGGGCATTCTGGGCTGTGAAGCAATACAACCCACTGAACTCGGGGCAGACTTTCTCTGGATTTCTTACTATAAGTTGAGCAGCTTAGAGACAGGAGAAAAAAACCAAAAGCAAAAGGCTGTAAAAAAAAACTAACGGTGAGAGATTGCCCTGAATGCTTGATTTAGAAACAAAAGTTTGTGCTTTCTAGTGCTGAGTAAACGAACGCCCTGCTTAGCCAGCAAACCCCTACTTAGCCAACTGCATCCACCTTTGTGTAACCCCGACTTTGGAACTGAGAACAGTGTGTGACCGGAGGGGCCAAGTCGCTAACATATCAACTCATTAGCAAAGGGAAGGCAGACTGTGGGTGCCTCTCCCCCTACTCCCAGCAACCCTCAGGTTGATGCAAGACTTTACTCCTGGTGAAACGTGGTTATAAAACCCATTTCCAATCTCAAATGATCAAATCTCCCTGCCACTGAACCCTAGCACCTAAATGGAAAATTGGCACGTGGATTGCTGCTCAGGTGAGGACACCAGAGGCAGCCTGGGCAGTGTGTGCTACAGGCGTTGCTCCTTTGGTCTCATTTTCTTCACCACTTAGCAGATGGCCACTCGCTGTGAAGGTGCAGGACATGCTAGGCCCATACTGAATCTCTGAGAGAGCCAACATGCCTACCCCCACATCTAGGCTCAGGCTACCCAGTAGCAGGGCCGGTTTGCCTAATGGCGGAGCTCTGGCTATGTACCACCTATCTCCTTGGTGTTTGCTGGAGAGAGGCAGTCAGAGGAATAGTGCGTTGTAGGTGTAAGGCAGCCATCTGGGCTAGAGGCTTCCTGATGTCTAGAAGGACTGGAGCCACCCAGACCTGTACCCTCTGTCCCTGAGTAGCTGTCTGTGGCCTGGAGAATGGCCACCGCTGGGAGAGAATGGCCCTGGGGTACACAGCCTAGTAGAGTTCCCAGAGGGCAGTGGTCTGTTGGGCAAGGCTGTGGATATGGGGCAAGGCTGCCTTTCTCCTAAGGTAGTCTGGCCCGCACTGTGACTTGTCTGGTTTGCTTTCTATCACTGTGATAAAACACCAAGACCAAAACCAAACTGGGCAGGGGAGCGGGGGAGGGCTTGCTCGGCTTACACATGCCTAGCATGATTGATCTTTGAGGGAAACTGAGGTGAGACCCCAAGCGAGATGAATCCCTGGCATGGGGATTGAAGCAGAGGCCATGCAAGAAGGCTCACTGTCCATGGATTGCTTTTCTTATACCACTCAGGACCACCAGGACTGGCACCACCCATAGTAGTCTGGTCCTCCCCACATCAACCATAAACCAAGAAAATGCTGCACGGACTCGCCCACAAGCCAATCAGAGGGAGACGTTTCCTCAGTTAAGCTTCCTCTTTCCGGGTGACTCTAACATGTGTGTCAAAATGACAAAACAGGCAAAGAAACGAACATCAAGGACAAACAACGAAGCTAACCATTGGACCTCCCATAGACACAGTTCCATGGCCTTCTGTGGCTTCCCTATGTGACAAAGTCCCAGGATTTCCCAACATTCCCTCCCTCATAGACTTCATGTAGATTCACTGGGAACACTCTGACAAGGCTGGGGACACTCTGACAAGGCTGGGGACACTCTAACAAGGCCCACTATTTGTGCTTCCTTCTAAAATCAAGAGTCAGAAGGGGCCCCTGACCCCCTCTCTCCTTAGACAATAATGTATTATTATTATTATTATTATTATTATTATTATTATTGTGTGTGTACAGCACCCATTGTACACAGTGTTCACAAAGGCCAGAAGGTCACCCTTGAACTGTATTTACAGGTGGTTGTGAGCCACCTGATGCATGTGCAGGGAACTGAGCCCTAGTCGTCTGGAAGAGCAGCCATTCTCTGAGCTGCTGAGCTATCTCTCTTGATGCCTCTCTCTCGGGTTCACACATGGCTCCTTTCTCCCCATACCTTATGTTTCCTTCTGTGCCTTGGTTGCCACTCTCATTTTAACTTACTAATCTTTTTCTTTTTCTTTTTTCTTCTTCTTTTTTATTTTTTTTTCTTTTCTTTTCTTTTCTTTTCTCTTTTTCTTTTCTTTTCTTTCTTTCTTTTTTTTTTTTGTGCAATACAGCGAATTGCCTTTATTTTGGTATGCATCTACATTTTAACATTTAGTGGTCCTGAACAGAGTGGGGAGCATGGCAATGCGACAGAAGGCCAGGCCCACAGATCTGCGGATGATCTGCAAACATGGTGACACAGAGATCCTCATGGTCCCTGCAGAGGGTCTGAGGAGCAGCACTGAATCCTGAGTCTGCAAGGTCAAGGCCTCATGTTCCAGCTGTCAGGCTCCACATCAGACACGATGGATGGCCAGGGTGACTCGAGAGCCCTGTTCAAACCTTTTCAATGTGTAAAAGCAAAGCAATGATGGGAAAAGGAACCAACTCAGAACTTTGTGCACCGAGGACTCTCCACATGGCCTTTCTCTAGGCATCTATCCACCAAGGACCCTGAGCACTGGCTGGTCTGAGATGCCCTGTGACTGCTCTCTTCACCTCTAGACCTGAGTGCAAAGCTCAAAGGCTGATGGTAGCATCAGGGCCCAGGACCCCACACTCCCTTCCCAGGCTGGTGGCAGGTGAGTGTGGTCCGGAGCTAAGTGAGGGAGGCCAGGCTCTTCCAACCTCATCTGATGGCTTCTGACCACAGCAAGTGTTGGATGGTGATGGGCAACAAGGGAGTTGAGGAGGGGAATGCAGCACACCTTGATAAAGTGGGGGGACAGGAAGCCCTGAATTCCTCACCCATGGCCAATCTCAGAGGGAGGGGAGGGTTACAAGCTTTGGCCAAGGGTGGGAGTGGAGCAGTGGGAAACCATGGCTTGGATGGGGCATCACTTAAGACTTAAGAAAGCAGGGGTGCAGCCAAAGCGCCCCAAGCCCACCGGCTGCTACCTGAAGCCTTCCCATCTGTTCTACCACACAGCTGTGGTGGAGGGTGGGGCGGGCAAAGGCAGACCTAGGCCAAGGGCCAGCAGCAGGTGATTGGGTGATATGTGTGTTCACAGTTGTGTTAGCTGTACCCACCGCTCCCACAGGAAACCTATTACAGCACCTTCTTTTTTTAAAAGACTTATTTATTTATTATATGTAAGTACACTGTAGCTGTCTTCAGACACTCCAGAAGAGGGAGTCAGATCTCATTATGGATGGTTGTAAGCCACCATGTGGTTGCTGGGATTTGAACTCTGGACCTTCGGAAGAGCAGTCGGGTGCTCTTACCCACTGAGCCATCTCACCAGCCCTTCTTGATCCCAGAAGTTCAACCAGGCAGACAGCGGTTACACTCGACAGTTGCTGTTACACAGCACAACTTAGGTATTTCAAATGGACGAGAAGTTAGTATCAGAACAGCGTCCCAGGATGAAGTCTGAGTGGGGCTTCCGCTCCGGTACTTTGAGGTCTACAGATGTATCTAGAAAATTCACTACTGTGGAAAATGAAGACTTGGGTTGGATGGGGAGGGGAGACCTTGGTGACTAATTGCTGTCACAATGTCCTTCTGGTGGCTGTGGCAGCTTCATGTTCTCTTTTGACATCATCAGGTGCCGTGGTTCGTGCAGGCTGGCTTTGATGCTGTGGGAGAGTTCTGCCACTTTGCCAGCACTGCCGTGGCTCTTGGAGCCATCTCTCCATTTGAAATGCTCACGCCGTTCATACTGACTCTTGTTACAAATCCCACAAATTTGTAAATCTTGTTACAAATTGCTTCTGGGTGCTTAGGCCCACATTTTATTTTAAGGCTATATATTTGGTTTCCATATAGTGCTCATGGAGGCCCAATTATCATGCCTGTCCATCTTGTAAGTGTCATGTCCTTGTTGTCCTCCAGACCCCAGCTCACTGTGCCATTGCCTACTCCTTTCTGGCCTTCTTCCAGCTCTTCCAACAGTCGGAAATTTTGGACTTTTACTCCCGGGCCTGTGGTAGCTGCCATCTTGCGTCACTGTCACTCCAAGGCCGCTAATAATCTTTAAAGGCACTATCTCCAAATACAGGTGCCAGGAGGAGGTCTGTGACCAATGCTTGGGGCTGGCTGTGTGTGGCAACCTCAGCCCTTGCCTCCGCACTCACGAGACGGTCCTTTCCTTCCCAGCTTTATCCTGACCTGCAGAGACCTTGACTTCTCCTAGGGTGCCATTGCAGATCTTCAGACTGTGAGGACCTCTCCTCCGTGTTGTTCCCGCAGTTGTCTGTTCCTTGCTAGGTCATAAAGCACATTCCCGAGACAGTAACCATGTTCCTCCCAAAGATCTGGGCCTGTGACCGGGTGGCCTCAGACCCCAAGACTTCAGACCTCAGGCCAGAAGCAGACAAATACCCAAGACTTTGGCCCTGCTCAAGCCTTCGAGCTGCTGAAGTTCTTCCTGGTGGAGTTTTGAGGCAGCCGGTGGGAGGATGGAGGGTGCCCACCTACCTGAGAAATCCTGATTTTGAAGAAATGGATTCCTATGTGGCCCCGTCCCTTATTGGTGTCCACTACCATTTTTTTCCTCCAAGGTCTCTGCCCCCTGCCCTGGGCCACACTGCCAGGTTTGTCATTGCTATGGTAGGTTCTCTCCACTCCCCTTTACCTGCCTCACCTGGCACCAACTGTTAGCCTGGAAAGAGTCACAAAGCACAGTTGTCACACAGGACAGGAAGAGGGTGGAAGACACAGAGGAGAAGGATATGGCTTTCTCAGGTGACAAAGGACACATGCAGGAAAGTGAGAATGGGGCCAAGCCCCTGGTGGACATCGAGCGGGAAACCGTTCAGCAGGTAGAGGTGGGCACAGAGCCTAAGAGAAATCCCGACTCACCCTCGGTGTTCAGATGAGTACACAGAAGCCCGAGAAGAGAGACTAGGCTGCCTGGAAGCAGGCCTGGGCATGGGCTGGGTCTCACACCTTGAAGGGTCTCCAGGCACATCTTAGCCCTGCTTCCTGTGCCTCAAGGTCTGTGGCCATGGGAACTGTCTTGATTAGGGTTTCTATTGCTGTGAAGAGACATCATGAACACAGGAACTTTATGAAGGAAACCATTTCGTTGGGGCTGGCTTACAGTTCAGAGGTTCAGTCCATTATCTTCATGGTGGGAAGTGTGGTGGCACACAGGCAGACAAGGTGCTGGAGAGGAGCTGAGAGTTCTACGTCTGGATCAGCAGGTAGCAGGAAGAGAGTGAGACAGTGGGCCTGACATAAGCTTCTGAAACCTCAAAGCCCACCTCCAGTGACATATTTCCCCCAAGGAGGCCACACCTCCTAATACTGCCACTTCCTATGAGCCTATGGGAGCCATTTTCATTCAAACGACCACAACGATGGTGGTGTGGTGGATTCTAGGACACCAGAGAATTGAGTGAAAGGCTTCTCTCGGGGTTGTACTGGAAGACTGCCTGGAGGAGTTGGCAGCAAGGTGGGGTTTTATTAAGCCCAGGTACCCTAGCTGGAGGACCATGGCAGGAGGCAGGTGGCAGGTGGCAGGTGGCAGGTGGCAGGAGGCAGGAGGCAGGAGGCAGGTAGTAGGAGGCAGGTGGCAGGTGGTAGGAGGCAGGTGGCAGGTGGCAGGTGGCAGGAGGCAGGAGGCAGGTGGTAGGAGGCAGGTGGCTGGTGGTAGGAGGCAGGTAGCAGGTGGCAGAGGCAGATGGTAGGAGGCAGGTGGCAGGTGGTAGGAGGTAGGTGGCAGGTGGCGGAGGCAGGTGGCAGGAGGCAGGTGGTAGGAGGCAGGTGGCAGGAGGCAGATGGGGAGGGGGCTGTGTTGGACACTGAAGATGAGGATGGCTAGAGGAAGCTGCATCTGGTTCTATAGGGCCTGTAGTATACAGCGTGCAAACGAGTGTCTGCCCTGGCCTCACACCCAGTAGGGTGACATAGATGAGTGTGTAGGGAGGTGATGTGGAATGAGAACTGGAGAGCGTGGATGAGGAACGAGGGTGGCTGAGGAGGCTTTGGGGGTCTGCTGAGCTGGCCAGGGCTTGAGAAAAAGCTGGCCAAGGGCAAGTGGGAGTTCTGCAAGGCATGGGATGGGGTGGTGTGACCCCCCTGGTAAAAGTACTCCTCTACACACATACACTGTGGGAACTGAGGCCTGAGAGCCAGCTAGGAGCCAGGGCGTGGCTTGTCTGGCTGTGGGAAAGTGAGGCCTGGGGTTGCCAGGCTCTGCAGTAACAGACTCAAGGAATCTCTGTCTGCTCTGTCTTTGGCAATCTGGGCCAGAGACCAGGGCCAGTAGATCTGCAGGGGTCATTGGATGTCACCAGGGATGGCCCCTGTATCCTGGCTGCCTGACTGGCCTGTCTACAGCCCATCTGGTGGCTCGAGTGTGCCCAGCTGGTCATTCTTGCACCCATACTGGAACACTGTCCCCATGGACCCAGGATGGACTTCTAGAGTGAAGGATTAAGTTGTTGATGGTAATCAAGCTCCCAGCAAAGGCAGTAAGTGAATTGTACTGATGGATCAATTGTGTAATTGGCAGCTAGCCCTTCTCCCTCACCTCAGTCTGCCCTCTTATCGGGGTCCCCGTGCTCTTCTAGCTTGTGTCCTGGGGAGGGGGTCATGTGTCCTGGGGGCACATCTTGGGAGGCCATTGAGCAGAGCCTCCTGGCTAGAAAAGCCATTAAAGCAAACAGGTCTTGGACCATCTTTTGGCTTTTCCATTAAGTCCTGTTTGCTTCTGTTTCATGAAATGGTTGCTTAATCCTATTTGTGACAAGCCTGTAAGCCACAGATAAAAACAGGGTATTTGCATCGAAGAAGCGAGTGGTACTGAGCCTTCCTTCCCTGGGATAATATTAGTTCCTCCATGCTCCTGGGGTTTGAAATTTTTACGTGGAGGTTTAAATATTCAAAAGAGCTTGTAGGACTCCCCCTTTCTTCTGCTAACTATTAGAGACAGATTAAATTTAAAAGAGATTTAGTTTGTCAGTTGTCTCGAACATTAATGGAGGATAAATTATGCCTGCGAAGGGGACTGTGTCGCCTTTGTCTCGCTGAGCAAGGCCGTCCAGGTTAGCACTGGCGCAGTTAAGAGTCCAGTGCTCACACTTTGCCCAGCCTCTCCCTGGCAGCCTGAGAGCATAAATTACCTCTGTGGGCATCTGCTTGGAGCATTGCAGATCTGCCCATTGAACTCCCTGCTGATAAAGTGAGTGATCAGCCATTCAGCCCCACGTCCATGTAGAGACCCTGGAGGAGCTGTCCAGGTTCTCAATGAGGGAATCACCCTGAGAACTCTGCCACAGCTCTGTCTCCTTGCTCGGGTGAGAAAGCGTCTGAATTGAGGTGTACATGCATGTGAGAGTGTGTGCCTGAGCATGCTGGGTATCGCCTGGGACGAGCTCTTATCTTGATGGATCTGGTAGCGGTACCCCCGCCCCCTCACGGTCACTGCTGGCAAAAGTGGTCTGGAGTTTTTTCCTGAGGGTTAGGAGGGGCACACACTCCAGTGTGGCTGTCAGTGGAGCTAACTGGAAATGTTAGCTGGGTGTGAGGCGGGGAAGGATTTGGGGGTTCTTTTCTTAGAGTGCTAGTGCTGGCTTCCAGGGTGTAGGCTGGGGAGCGACTCAGGGTACAGAGACTGGTAAGGAGGAGTGGGTTGAGGAGAAGAGACAACCAAGGTCTTTCTGGAGAGATCGCTGGACTCTCTGGGAAAGGGACAGAACATGGAGCTGGAATGAAGTAGTGGGATCAAGAGACCAAGGCTTTTCCTCTTCAACGTGTCCTCTATGGCTCCCCCAGAGTAGAGTCCAGGATTTTGTGATGACGTAGACAGCATCCCCTCCCCAGGTGGTAGGCCACGTATGCTGGAGGCCAGAATCGGGGCTCAAGCTGGGTTCTCCTTACAGATAGCACAGGATTAATTCCCATAATCAACTTGACTGGATTAAGAAACACCCAGGGCATTAATGAGGCAGGGCTCTAGCATACTCAATGGCATCTCCAGAAAAGGTTAACCCAGGAAGAAAGACCTGTCCCCAACTCTAAACAGCAGGGAGCTGAGCAGTGAACATCTCCCTGCTTCCTGGTGACAAAACCAACAGTCTGCCATGACTGGGCGTCCCACGGTCCTGCCACCATGGTTTCCAAATCACGGTGGCCTTTAACCCTTCAAAGCACGAGTCCAAATCCTTTTTAAGTTGCTTTGTCACAGTCATGAGACAAGAAACTAATACACACCCCCACTGCCACCTCCTGGGGGGAGGGGCAGGGTGGGCAAAGCTCAGTCCATTGGCTCCCAACCTTTCTATCACTGTCCCCATTGTAATGATGGCCCACATATCTGAAACAAAAGACAAGGCCTTCAGGGTGGGGCTCAGGTGCATGCAGGATCCCAGACCCTGAGTACCCCATGCTCCAGGGGAGGGGTGATGACCCCCTCCAGTCCTCAGCACCCCAGGGAGAGCTTCTGAGGGCCTGTCCCATGCAGACCTTCCAATTAGAGTCCGTTAGTGAGGCCCGGCCCAGCTCAGGCACCTGGGCACCCCTGAGGGGCAGGGATATGGATTAGGTCACAGTCAGCCACATCTTTGTTGGGGGATCAGCCGGTGGGTGCTTTGGGTCCCCAGGGCCTCCAATTACAGCCCCTTATAAAGAGGCGGCAGGGCTGGGTAGGGGCTTGGATGAGCCCCCTAAGCTCTCTGCTTGTACCCCAGCCTGCATCTGAGTCCCGCTTTTGATGGTCTCAGTCTTGCCACAGTGCAGAGGAGAATGTGGCAGGCTTAGAGTGACTCCAGATGCCTGGCTCGAGTGGCTTATGGTCCCTGTGCTGGGAAGGTCTGGAAAGTCACAGACATCACTCAGACTGGCACATCTGAAGACCTGACCTTGCCCCTCAACACAGTGGCCACCCTCTGGATATGCTGAGCTGGCCTTACAGGATGGAGTTTGGGAATGTGTGTGGCCCACTGGGCAGCTGCTGCACGTGTTGACTCCGAAGACAAGCTGGGCCACCTGGCTCACTCCCATGTTCATCCCTCATTCTGCTTAGACAGGTATCTAGAAAGGGCATGCAGGTGAGAGGAACCCAGGCTCAGTGCAGAGAGAGGGTCCCTTTCTGGTCACAGGGCCATGCCGTGCCACCTAAGCCATGGTGATACCCGTCTGATAGTGTCTGAGAGCAGTTTCGTCTGTTTCTCAGCTTGTACCATCATCTCTTGTCCTGTTGGGCAAGCTCTTCTTGGCAGGTCTGCCCTGGGAAATGGGGGAGAAGGGTCCAGGACTGTTGGACATCCCAGGAGGGGGCAAAGGAGGGGATGTATGATGTGAAGTAACAGCAATTTCTCCCCGGGTATATCATGAAGCAATCGTCACTGGTTCTCCTCTGAACATGTCTCTTCTGCTTTCCCTTCCTGCACCCCGGCTTTCTCTTTAGCTGTTAAATGAACAGGATTTCTCAGGAGCTGGGGGTAGCAGGAGGGCTGGGAAGAGGTGGGCCCTCGTCTGAAGGCTCCTGACTGGGAGGCATCCCAGTTCTCCCAAGGCCAATACATAAGCCCATCCAGCTAGCACACAGCTGCCCCGAGCAGCGCGCCACACACATGGCCTCACACTGCAGTACAGCAGGTGGGAGTTTTACGGGGTCTGATTCTGCATTCTCTCGTTGAGCTAGCGGGGGGGGGGGGGGGGCGGAAGGGGAATGGGAAGCTGTCGGCTGGGCTCCTAGCCAAGGCACACAGTTCCCGCCACCACATAGCTCCTTGCTCATGGGCTCCTGCTGAATGCCAAGCAGCCTGGTGGTCTGGCCCAACCATTAAGGGCCTGATTTGCATTGAGTACGGCCCGGCACTGGTTTGTCCACACCTCCTGGGGTCTCACCAGGAGACGGGTTGTAGTGCTTTTGGGTGCCTCTAAGACTGTTGGGGGGTTTTTATCAGGGCCAGGTTTACTGTCTGGTTTTGTGTGTCAACTTCACACAAGCTGGAGTTATCACAGAGAAAGGAGCCTCCCTTGAGGAAATGCCTCCATGAGATCCAGCTGTAAGGCATTTTCTCAGTTAGTGATCAAGGCTGGGAGGCTCCATTGTGGGTGGTGCCATCCCTGGGCTGGTAGTCCTGGGTTCTATAAGAAAGCAGGCTGAGCAAGCCAGGGGAAACACTCAAATAAGCAGCATTCCTCCATGGCCTCTGTATCAGCTCCTGCCTCCAAGTTCCTGCCCTGTGTAAGTTTCTGTCCTGACTTCCTTTGGTGATGAACAGCGATGTGGAAGTGTAAGCTGAATAAACCCTTTCCTCCCCAACTTGCTTCTTGGTCATGTTTTATGCAGAGATAGAAACCCTAAGACACCAGGGATGTGTGTAAGCGTCTGCATGTAGGCCAAATGAAGACATGCCAGCAGATGGCAGCCAGAAGATGAGGCAGATCACCTCTCAGCATGGGACTCCCCAAGTGGTGTCCACCCAAGATAAAAGATGGGCAAGATGAGCTTTTTCCCAGCAGAGGTGCTGGCTGGACAGGAAAACCAGGGATGCCTAAGCTTCAGGGCCTCATGGAGTTTGGGTAGCTGTAGAAGACCCTGGTACACACTCTGCTAGTAAGGGAGAGGGGTCAGAAAAAGTCCTAAAATGAGGAAGGAGAGCAGCTACAGGAACCAGAAAGGCCCAGAGAAGCAGGGCCAGACAGACATCCTGTTTACCAGGAAGATTCATCTTTGGCTTCTCTGTCACCTGGACTTCAGGGAGGTTCAGCCACGGGGAAGAACCCTATTGTAGTCAGAGGCGAGAGTCAAAGTCTGGTGTGGTCCTCAGGGCCCATCTTCCCCCCACTCCTTGGAGGCATTGGCTCCAGTTCCTGCCACACTCTGTTGCGCCTATGGTTCCTATGTGCAAGAGTCACACCCATCCCCTGAGCACACCTGGTCTTTCAGCCAGCCATACATCTGTCATCGCAAAACCGGTTGCAAACATGCAGTTGCTTTGGGGAGTCCTCTGGCTTTCCTTGGAGCTTAGCGGTGGGTGCACACTATTAACATAACCCCCTGCTGGTGGAGTGTGGATGCTTTCCCAGGTCTTATTTCCCACTCTATGGGGCCATAGGAACCAGGACCTAGGATCTAGGGACAGGTGGGATGAAGGATGCAGAGCACCTTGAGAGTCCCTCTTATGAAGGTAAGGGCGGTGACAGCGTCATGCAGGAAAGGTTTCCCCATCACTGGTGGCTAGTCTCTTTCTCATATCCGTTTTCCCTTCCTCTCAGCGTTCACCCACTATCCTGCTACCCTGGAATATGGCTTCAGTACTTCTCCCGAGGCCTCGCACATTGATATCTAATCCCCATCACGGGGTATTAAGGGAGCAGAAACTTAATCTAACTGTCTTGTTTACAGGGTGCCTTGGGAGGTGGGAGACTTAGATACGGTCTTCAGGGCTGAATCCCTGTGATCCTATTCTGGTACCTTTACAAGAAGAGGAGAAAGAGCAGGAGACACACACGCCAAATGATGCCTTGGGATACGACATGTAAAAATGCCGTTGCCAGATGTGGCCCTAAACCTATTTCTAGCAAAACGTATCCATCTTATCAGCCTGTATTGACAACAAGAACGAGCCAACACTCTTGCTCCCTTCCCTCCCTCACCCCCTTCGCCCTCCTCCTTTCCCTCTCTCCTTCCTCTCTCCCTCTCTCTTCCCTCCTCCCTTCCACCTATCACCTTTTTAAAAATCACCTGGATTTGACCAAATCTTCTGTGGTTTTACAACCAAGTCATTAAAGCCTGGAGTTCTAGGCCATTAGAGAGGGAGACCAGGGGCCAGAAGGATCCAGAGAAGGCCCTGGCACAGGATGGAGGTGGCAGGTGTGTGTGTGTGTGTGTGTGTGTGCATATGTGTGTAGTAATGTGTATGTACATGTATGTGTGTAGTAATGGGTACATGTCTGCATGTGTGTGTTTATGTGTATATAGTAATGAATATGTGTGTGTGCATGTGTGTGTAATAATGGATAGGTGTGTGTGTGTGTGTGTGTATGTAGTAACAGGTATGTGTGTGCATGTGTATGTGTATTAATGGGTATGTGTGTGCATGTGTGTGTGTGTGTGTGTGTTTGTGTGTAGTAATGGATGTGTGTGTTTGTAGTAATGGGTACCTGACCAAAACCAGGATAATGGACAGTGATCTGGTGGGCTAGTGCTGGGGAGGACGGTAGTCAGTGTGAGGGTGCCTGGACGGCGTGTGGTACCTCCTTTAGGAGGAGAAGTGCAAGTGCTTTGGTCCAGGTTGCTAATCCTGGCCATGTCTGGCCATGGGACTCACCAAGGACCAACCCATCCCAGCTGTCATAGACCCATCGGCCCTGTGTTAGTTGAGTGCCAATATGCATCATGTATGGAAGCTAGATCCAGGCAGGTATCCCTTGCAGTCTCTGTGGATAGCTTCCAACTCTGCTTGCAGCAGCTAGACCCAGCTGGGCAACAGTCACATGTCCTGAGCTCGATGTCACTGGGCGTTCTGAGGGCAGGAAGCCTTTTTATGGACAGGGGCTGCAGTCTCTAACACGGGCTTGCCATGGACAGAGCCGGCATCCTCCCAAGCTCGGGCACTGCTTCCCGAGCTAACTCTTCTGTCTCTTGTTCTGTCGTGTGTCCATTCTTAGGGATAGAAGTGGACAGGGCTCACAGTGGCTGTCCAGCAAGGCCACAGCGTCGATGAGGGCTCTATGCCAGAGCAGAGGCAGAGGCAGAGGGAACAGATGTCATGAGTTGCTCTGCCTCCTTTTACCTGGAATCTTTTGTTTCTTGACTTGAGACGGTTTGGGTTTTGATATGGCCACATTCAGCAGCCATGAGTTTGGCAGGCAGGCTGCCTGGGACTTTGTTGTCTGGGGGTCACTCCCCTATTCGAGCTCCTGCTGAGGTAGGTTCTAATCTGGAGGAGGGGTCCTCATTTTTCCCTTATGACTTGGATAGGAGCTGGGGGCAGACATCTGGCTCAATGCCCCGGATCTTGGGGTCACATGGGGCCCCAACACATGGGGCAAGGGTCAGGGTCTGGGGGCAACAGAGTAGACACTGGGCTGAGCTGAGACACTATCTCAGAGCCACAAAAGACTAGTCAGGTGGCTAGAGGCTGACCCTGTCCTCAGTCACCAGGCCCTGACCTTGATTCACAGTGGTTTGGGGATAGCCTAGGCCAAGCTAGCACTGCCCTGGTTTGCTGTAGTTCTGGGTCTTTATTCAATGGTGGTTACTCATTTGGTTGTTAGGCATACCCAGTGTTGTTCTGGGCTTCAAGGTAACTCCTGTGACGGGAACAAATGGGTCCAAGCCTGTGGGAGGAGCTGATCGAGGGCCGGCCAGTAAATTAGAAAGGAGGCTGCCTGCTCTGCTCAGGGTCAGACGAAGGCTCCACACTATGGGGTGAGACAGGAGGGCGGGGTGGGGGGACAGCTGAGTTACTACTCATGGCTGCCAGGCCTGGGAGGAGAGATGAGAGCCTGCAGCCCCGCCTGTCCTCTAGATGAAAGGTAGCCAGGCAGGCCGAGTGCAAGGGAGGAGACGCCAATTACAGATGAGCGCACACTCCCCAGGCAGCTACCCGCCCCTCCAGGATCAAACGCTGCCCTCCTCTCTGCCTGCCCCGGCGGCAGCTCCATGTCCAATTATGAGTCTAACAGGGTGGATGGTAGCCTAATGTGAATTCAGCCATTAGCCCGTCCCCAGCAGCTGCTAATGAGCACTGCTGTGTGTGTTCATATGTGCCCATGTACCAGTGCATGTGTGTGTAAGTGCATATATGTGTGTGTTCACAGGTGTCCATGTGCCAAATGCATGAATGTCTATTTATCTGTCCATCTGTCTGTCTTTCTACCTATCAGCACAGTGCAATGCATGTATGTGTTATGTGTGTGTGTCTGAGAGGAAGGTAGGGGGGTGGAGGAGAGAAGGGGGGAATATGGTACAATGCATACATGTGTGTTCATGTGTGCCCATGTGCCAAGTATATGTAAGTCTATCTGTTTGTCTACCTATCAGTACAGTACAATGCATATATATGGGTTGTGTGTGTGTGTGTGTGTGTGTGTGTGTGTGAGAGAGAGAGAGAGAGAGAGAGAGAGAGGAGAGAGAGAGGGAGAATATGGTATAATGCACACACATGTGTGTTCATGTGTGCCTACGTGCCATGTGCATGCATGTGTAAATCTATCTATCTATCTATCTATCTATCTATCTATCTATCTATCTATCTATCCAGTGCAATGCAGATGTGTTATGTTGTGTTTTGTGTGTGTGTGTTCACATGCTCAGATTAACCAACCTTGGTACCTCTTACATCCTTCCTCATAGGGGATAAGCTTGTTGCTTGCTGCATGAACAGACTAGCCAAGCCTTCTCTTTTCTTTCACCCACTCCCCACCTCCTTCCCACAGGCCACCTCATACTACCACCCGCACACCACAGCCCACCCACCCCACACTCCATACCTCATGTCACACCACACATTACACATCACACTCCATCCCACATCCCACCTCACACCTATCCTGGTACATCACCTCCCACCCCCACGACATACTCGGTGCAGCTCACCCCTCCTATGCCTGACTTGGCACCCCCCCCACGCTTAGCACATCTCATATCCCACCTCACATCATATGCACGTACGACACCCAACATCTACCCACTGCACATCCCAAAACAATGCCATGTGTCCCACACCACACCTCTGCCCCTAACCCCCATATTACACTGTAACCCACGACTTATACCTGTGCCCAACCCCACACCCTCTATTTCTACAGCTCATATTCACACCTATACCCCAGTTGACCCAGGCTCCACCCCCACCCCACTGCCATATTCCTGCACATCCCAGGACCATACACACCTGACCTGGATGGCTCTGAGCCCACTGCTTGCTTGCCTTATACGTGACAGAAGAGTAGTTCTGGCAGAATCTGGACCTGGGGGATAACGCCTTTTCTTCACTTGGAGAAACGGAGGCAAAGCGAAACTGAGGATCACAGAACTAGTCATTTCCATAGGCAGATGGTCTCCTAGCTCCATGGCCACCTCTTGGGATAACTGGCTTCTCCTGGCTGTGTCTCTCCTTGCCTAGACTTTGCTTTCCCCAAGGACCAAAGGCTGGCCCTGGATATCCAATCCCTTGGGAAAAATCAAAGCCCTTGGGCATCTGGACCCGCTCAGGGCAAACGGCAGAACCTGCTGCCTCCGGTATGGGGTGGCTGCCTGTCTGCTCCTCCTGGGTTCAGGCACTGCCCTGTCTTTCCTTGTTGGTGTCTCCAAGTGGATGGGTGGGCCCTGACTTCAAGACTGGGATGTCAAGCTTACATTCTGCAAGAGCCACTATCAAAACCTACCAGGGTGAGCCATAGTTTCACTTCACATCATCTCTGGGCACCTTCTTGCTGAGCCAATCTTCTGAGTCTCCTTGGATCTGGTTCATTCTGCTCACTGAGGGGCATGGAAGATACCTGTCAGGGAGGGGCCCTGTGGCTGGTATTGTAGCAGGCCAAACTCTCCTTTCTGGAGGCCCTGGAAGGACGTAACCCCCACCCCAATCCACGTGCCTCAAAGAGATGTTGCCAGACACTTCCTTACTGCCACACTCCCTGCATGGACTCACTGGGCAGTGTGAGCAACATGGGTGGGAGACTTGCCTCAGTACTCCATGCTTGTGTCTAGTTTTGCCTGGGACTCCTTGTGCCCACCCCTACACTCCATCCCTGCCTTGTTATTATTCCCTCCCAGGGCTTGCTTCTTGCTTAGCCTGGCTTACTTCTCTTCAACCCACCCCAGACATGGAGTGGCGCCCGTGGGTTCAGGCCAGCGAGACATTGACTGGCTTTGTCCTGACACCTGCAGCTGGGCTGTCCTCTCCATGTGTGCTCCCTGGAATGGAATGGAGTCTCTTCCCTCTGCATGCCTGAGGCCCTTAGCACTGCTTTCTGAGCCCTGATGGTGCCACTCCTGGGCTCCTTGATACCAGATCCTGCTGGGTTCTGACATAAGACAGCACACACACACCACAGAGCGCTGGCACGGGGAAGCGCCCATTCAGCTCAGATACACAGCAATTGAATCCTCAGGCTGACGAACATTTCAGCAAAGCTGTAATTAAAATGCACTTGGGAAGCACTTACTTGTGTCTAATTAGACCTTGGGTTTCTATGGAGATCCCTTTCGGTGTAATACGAACATCCTCTCCTTCAATTGCAGACCCTGGGGCCAAGCAGCCGAGTACAGACAGCTCTGAGCCATGGCTGACCAGCCTTCCTCCCTTCCATCCTTAAAGGAACCCAGAATGATATCATCTTCCTGCATCACTGGGAGACTCAGAAGGATCTAAGCTAACAAAAATGGCTCTTGGAGTTGACTGGCTGCCCAGGAGGCAAGCTAGGCTCCCCAGGATTCTGCTCAATCCACTTCAGAGACAGAGGCATCCAGGCTGACCTGTTGTCCCCATGTTGGTCTTGAATTCACTCTGTAGCCTCCACAAGCCTTGAACTGGCAATCCTCCTGCTACACCTCCCAGCCCCCAAGCTCTTGGAGGTACTTCTCATTGATAGTGTCTTCTCTGATCTTGCTTATACCCTCTGGGTGTTTTTAGCTGGGGGTAGGTGCTGTGGTGATCCTAAGCGGGTAAGATGTTTGTCAGTTATGTCCAGTTTGCCCCTGCCTCTCCAGCAGGCTGGCTGCTGGCAGCTTGTTCTGGACAAAGGGCAGATTCTGTCCTGGAGGGATCAGGCTGGCAGCAGGGAGGGGCAGCTGATTGTGAAACAGCACTCTCTGCTCTCCATACCTCCTGCCTGCTGCTTTCTGCTGGGAGACCTCTTAGCACCTTGGAATGAACTATAAAGGGGCCGATGGCAAGGCCAGCGGGACACTGACTATGTCTGGGTTTGGGCAGTGATAAGAGGCCCTGGAGCCCTGATGAGAGGAACTGGCAAGACCTTGCTCCTGCTCTTGTGCACCTGCAGGCTAGCCCCAGCTCCTCTCCTGCAGATGACACTGAAGTCAGGGGCTGGGGTTTTAGGATCTTTAGGGCCAGTAAACCTACAAACTTGCAAAGACATAGTTCTCAACTGGGAGAACCAGGCCCGCAGAATAGAGAGGCATGAAGAAGCCAGTGTCTTGTGATGGACATTGGGCACCCTCAGTGACAGTCCCCATTAGCTGGGCTACCATGGCTTCGGAGCTCAGGATGGGCAGAAGCAAGGTCTCTCAGCAGAGCCTGTTTATATCCATCTGGGGTTCTTGGTTCCCTCTGGCATTCTTGTGTATATCCCAGGAATCCTGACTGGATTCCCAACTGCTGATGTCAGGGGCCTTGTAGGGAGCCCTGCCTTCCATCCCAGAAACAGACAAGAGGTCCCATTTATGGTTCTAAGAGGGCACTCTCGTTTCTTATTACCAAACAGGAGGAAGTCCTGGAAAAATAGTTTGGGTTTTGCTTCTGCCCATCCTGAGCTCCAGAGCTATGTGTGACCTGGCTGATGGGGAGGGATTCCGTAACTCCACCTGGTTGGAGACCAATCTCTACTGACCTAACGGTACCTCAGGATGAAGTGGGACTGGGGCCGGAACCTAGACCTTTGGTGCTGAGTTCTCTGTGACCTGCCAGGTGCCGATTGTGAGAAAATGAGCCCAGATGTGTGTCTGGTGGAGAGGTCAGCTGCCTGCACTCTGACGCCTGGCTTGGGAGGGCCTTTATCTCCCCTCTGTGGGAAGCAGAGGATGGGAGACCTGGGTTCTGTGTGTGCCAACACACAGTGGGTGGTGAGGACCAGTGTTCTTACGGCTATGTTGGGTCACTGTGCTCAGCCAGTTCCTAGCCTCCAAGAACATCGTGGTGGATTCGCCCCAGACATAAGCCATTTTCAGCTGCAGGCCTGGGGCTCTTTCATCTGCTTCTTCTTACCCTAAAAGGCTAGACTGGGCCCCTTTGTGTAAGCTCCCTGGAGCCTGGGGCTCAAATGGCAGGCACAGAGGTGGGTCCAGGACAGTTGGGGAGGAGTGCGGAGGCCCCATCCCTGCTGCTGGTAGAGAAGTCCAACTCTGTCCTTACCTCTCCTTTCTGGGACCTCAGTAGCCCCATCCTAGACAGCGAGGATTAGACTAGGGAGTGTTACCCAGAAGGATACAAAGTTGCCTGGCGACTCAAGGAGCATGTGTGTGGAGCTGTATCCTCAGTGGGGTTGGAGTTAGGCCGGAACATATGTGTTTGTGTGTGTGTCCATATAGAATATCGAGGGCAATCTGCAGAAGTCAGTTCTTGTTTTCTGTGTGTGGGTCTAGCCTGGGAACCCAGGCTGTCTGGCTTGGTTACAAGAGCTTTTACCTGATGAGCCATCTGGCTGGAGTCAAGAAGTTGTTTCCAAAGGAACTCCAGATAATTCGTTTTTCCTAGGTTTTCTACCTCCAGGGTTGTCTCCCTTTGTTATTTCTTTATTGTTTCTATTTCCATTTTTAGATCCTGGATGGTTTTGTTCAATTCCTTCACTTGTTTGGTTGTGTTTTCCTGTAATTCTTTAAGGGAGTTTTGTGTTTCCTCTTTAAGGACTTCTACCTGTTTACCTGTGTTCTCCTGTATTTGTTTAAGCGAGTTATTTATGTCCTTTTTAAAGTCCTCTATCCTCATCATGAGATGTGATTTTAAATCAGAGTCTTGCTTTTCTGGTGTGTTGGGGTATCCAGGGCTCCCTGCCGTGGAAGAACTGGGTTCTGATGATGCCTTGTAGCCTTGGTTTCTGTTGCTTATCTTCTTGCCCTTGCCTCTCGCCATCTGGTTATCTCTGGTGTAAGCTGTTCTTGCTGTCTCTGACTGTGGCTTGTCCCTTCTGCAAGCCTATGTGTCAGTACTCCTGGGATATCAGTTCTTTCCGGGAGGAATTTGGGTATGGAGAGTTGTGGCACAGGGTCAGAAGGATCCTGTCCCCAGATGTTCCTTGGTTCCTGTGTTCTGATGGCTCTGGGAAGGTCTTACCTGCGCTCACAATCGTGTCAGCACTCCCAGGAGACCAGCTCTCTCCTGGCGGTATTTGGGTATGGTGAACTGTAGCACAGGATCAGCTCTGGGCGAAGATGGAAACTGGAAGGCCAAGTGATTAGTAATCTGTAGTCCGACTATCCCAACAGCAGTCAGCTGTGAATGGGAAGTCCAAGAATCTAGTAGTTGCTCAGTCCCACGAGGCTGGTTGATTCATCTGGTCAAGTCTGTAAAAGTAGGTTCCAACAGATGTGCTGGCAAGTAAATGCAAGATGAAGAAGAGTCCAGATAATTCATTTTCCCCCCCTTTGTGACAGAGTCTTGCTCTGTAGCCAAGTTGCTTTTAAATTTTCAATTGTCCTGCCTATGACTCTTGAGTGTCAAGCCAATAGGAGTCCCACTTTTGAGAGAGCAAAGGGTTTATTGCTGCCCCTTAAGCAGAAAGAGCAGCTGGAGGTCTTGCTTCTGTCCAGCAGTTATGACTATGCAGAGTAGCCCAATCCCAGCCCAGCTGTGAGACAGGAGAAGGGTCATTGGGGTCCAGTGGAAGCCAAGAAAACTCACTTCAGAGAAACTTAACAATGAATGCTTTATTTCCTGAGTGCTCAGGGAGGTGACCAGTTCATGATCTGAACTGCGTCCTCAAATGGAGACTGTACAACATTTTTATAGAATGGGAACACAAAGCAAGGGTGGGCTGTTGCATTGACCAATTTTGATATAAGGGCTTAAACAAGGAAGTTAACATTGGTGGCTGTACCTTATCTGGGTCACCTGGTTCAGGGTCCTGGATTCAGCTTTTGCAGTCGGGTGCCCTTCTGGACTCTGACCCAGAATTTTAGAATGCTAAGGGAACAAAGGGATGGGCAAGCTTTGCACGTAGTTAAGACAGGCAGCACACTTATGACTTGTGTGCCTTAGTTTACATAACGGGATAACAGCCTCTTCCTTCTTTACATCCTCCACTGGCTGACAGACACAGGGAACACCTGAAGGAGCAGGGCAGGAAGGAGTAGGGTTCTGGGGCCTGCGAATATGAACTCAGTTTTGACCCTGTCAGCAGGGTGGAGCTTGTTCCCGAGATGGCTGCACTCAGGAAACTGTCTCCTAACAGGGTGGGCACAGGCTGCATGTAGGATAAAAGGAGACAGTGTAAGAGCCCTAACTAACCCAGGGCAATGCTGCTGAAAGCTCAGAACATTCTGGAAGCTCCCCCTAACCTCAAAGGGTAAGAAATCTTCCAGAAGTTTCTCTCCTCACATACCTGCCTCGCATCCCCATTGCCTATCTGGTTACAGTCTATAGACCCAGCCTGGGCTGCCCTAGGAGCATGTGGTGCAGGCTGCACCCTCTCCTCCTGGGAAGGCAGGTCACCCCCGCGGAATGCTAATGGCTCTGGCCTTGCATGCCTGTGTGGTGTTTGCCTCTGTGAGTCCAATCTAACAAACATGCTCCATGAATTGTTTCGAAGTAAAAATAAACCCCAGTGCCCCTGTTTAAAAACAACAGCAAACCCACCATGAAGGCCCCTCCCCGAATGCAGGGCCGGAGAGCCAGGCCTGGCCATTGATAAGTCATTTACATAGTCCTCTCCCCCTCTGCCTTTTATCAATATTTGATGACAGGCTTCAAGATGCTTTTGGTGGCAAGTCCTTCTGGAGCCCCCTCTCATGTGACAATGATGGAACAGAGGTCTCAGCAGGAGCTCACATCACAGGTCACCTCCTTCCGAGGCCAAGGTGGTCCGTGATTGGCTGGGCAGCTGTGGCCGGAGCCAGGGGAGTATGGTGATGAATCCTAATGATGGGGGAAGGCCCTGGCAAGCCACCATGCAATTAGCAGCCTGTGGATGTCTGGGTGGCTTCCAGACAGAGGCAGGGCTAGGGTCGGGCGGGAGCGGGCGCATCTAGGGGCTGCTTTGCAGGTGGATGGGGGTTGTACACGGCTCGTGGTCTCCAAGAGAGACCCAGGGAAGGGCATTTAATTAAGTCCAGCAGCTGCTCAGAAACCATAGTCACGCCAGAACCGTGCACGATGTCTCTTTACAGGTTACAAGGAAGGAGGGCCCTCCCCAGTACAATAGCACACGTGGCTGCCCACCCCCTCGGAACACCAGCCTCTGAGAAGTTCATCGCTATCTGCAACCATTAAACGGTGTCTCTGGCAGTGAGGCAGCTCCGTCTGGTGACAGGGTCTGTCGGTAAATAAGGGTGTAGTGACAGGTTCTGGGGGCTTGGGATGAATATACAATGTCAGTTTCTCACCTCATCCTGGATAAATAGGAGGCAGGCGGGCAGGAGGGTCAATTTGCGGCTGCTTGGTGTCTCTGGTCTGGATTCCTAGTCCATAAATAACTCAGTGCTTTCAGGAGGCCCAGACATGCTGGCCACAACAGGAGCCTATGGAAGGGGCCACAGCTGACTGTGGAGCAGTCGTTGTTAAGCTTGACAGCCGTTTCTCTGATATACAGATGTTCCCTGGCTTGGGGATTCTTCCGAACATGGATTTATTTATTAGTCTACGGGAAAGAAGCCTGACGTTCTGTTGATTCAGCCCAAAGTGCTTGTTTTGGGGACAGAGACCTGAGCTTACTTCTCTGGATGTTGGTACCCAGATCTGACTCACTCACATAGATGGACAGCCCCCAAGACCTTCTTGGGACACAGGGAAACCCTACAAGGGACTCCACTTCATGCTCATTAACCTGGCTGGACTGGCCAGAGTGTACACAGGTGGCTTGATCTAGTCTCTCTACTTCTAACTATGGTAGGCTCAGCATGGTGGTGAGAACTGGGGTGCTCGTTACCCACTGGGATCTGTGTGTTCCCCAGGATGGGCAGGTAGGAGCCCAGAGAGGGAGCTGGCAAAAATCTTGGTGTTGGGTCCCCTTCTCTGGTTCCCCTTGCTGGTCCTGCAACATAGTGGGTCACTTCACGATCTTGTGCTAAATGCTCTTATCTGTATTTGTAACTGAGGCAGCTGCATTTTAGCAAGAGTCAGATTTCCCAAACATTTCTCTCCACAAAATATGGCTCAACTCTGATGCCCCCTGGGGGTGGGGGCAGAGTCTCTGGAGATGTGGCCCAGGACTCAGGGCACCTCCCAGGTCCTCCCCGACGCAGACTCCTTCATGCCTGCTTCCCAGCCTCCTATCGGGATGTGCAGCCCCCCCCCCCCCACCTGAGGGCACTCTTCCTTATCTTCCCCAAGCTCCTGCTCTGTAGACTGGGCAACACTGGAGCTGGCAGAGCGCACCTGCTTGGGAGTGTCAGCCTTTGGGCCACACAGCAGGCCATTCAAAGCTCCTTGTCTGACAGATGAGGGCCCCGGGTCCTTGAAGTTCTCATTCCTGTTCAGAGGCTCCTGTGTTCCCTGAACCACAGCGAAGTGCCAGGCTCTGGGGGGCACAAGGAGCTGAAACCAGTAGGACCTGGCATCAGCCACAGGTGGAGTTTAGTGTCTAGCCATCGGTGGGAGCAGGACACAGAGAGAGATTATAGGTGGGCTGAAGCACCCAGGGGTACCAGGAGCAGCTTGGCAGGCAGGCAGGGTGGGCATTGGGAGCATCCTAGCAGTTGGACCTCAGGGTACCAGGTAAAGAGAAGAGTTTCCCTTCTGCTTGTGAGGAGGCCGTTTGTGAGGCCCCAGCCAAGGGCCACGTACCAGGGTCGGGTATGGAAAGCCCTTGGGTAATGGCTACCAGGATGACACATAAATCCTTTGGGCAAGGGCAAGGCCAGTTGGTAACCTGTTTTCTTGGGCCAAGAGCCAGACAGCATCTTACCCTTGAAGCTCATGGTCTGCCGGCAGCCGAGCCCAGCCCTGATCACTTTACACAGAGACTCTCAAGAGACTGCAGCGAGCAGCTCCTCTGGGCTTGACAGGAAAGATAAAAATGATGAAATATTTGTTCTCTGACATGGAAAACCAGACTCCCGTGTTTGGGTAATTGGAAAAAGATCTTCCGGATTGCACCGGCATGCCGCAGGTCAAAGACCTGTTCTCCTGGCCGTGCCTTAATGTAGGCACAGCTCAACAGCCATGATCAGGCACTGTAGCTGCCTCTGCCTAGTGGCGTGATTATACAAGCTGGGGATGTCTGCTCTGTGTCTGCTGAGTTCTGTGCCCAGCTCTGGGTTGAGACGCAGGAGCCTCACCATCTTGCTTCATAATTGGAGCTTCTGAGGGGTTTACAGAGTATGCTGGTCCCATGCTCTGAGGGACTCTCTGTGAGCCTGGGACTACCCTAGCCGTTACCTACCTCCTGTGTCCCTAGCTCAGCATGCTGGAAACTTCAAGAGATGTTTGGTGGGATGAGTTGACCCAGAGGGGGCAGGTAAAGGGCCTGTAGCACTTTAGCAGCCCATGTAGATGCTTCTATATGAGGCCTGTCATACCAGTACATGCTGGTTAGCCATCTCTCAAAATCCCAAACTACATAATCAATTCGCAGCCTGGGCCACTCTCTGAAGTGTCCACACCTCCACCCAGTGAATTCTCTTAGGGTCATGGCTGTTCAATACTCACCCTGGGGGTACCCAGGACACAGCAGGCAGAACCTCAGATGGCTGAGTAGGGGTGGCAGGATGCCTGTGTGTAAGGGCTTGACAAAACAGCTGAACTCGGAATGCCACCAAAGTGGAATATCTAAGTCAGTCCCCACATAGCAAGGCCGGGCCACACCTACACACCTTCTATTCTGCCCGAGATGGCAAGCTGTGCCAACCATGGCTTTCACAGAGGTCATCTGAGGCCATCTGAGTACGTGGCTAGCCCCCCCCCCCCTTGGGCTCCCTAAAGTGAATGGGCCAGGGGATGGCAGTCTGCAGCCTGGGAGCCACGCAGACAGTTCTACACCATTGCCTGGGTCCTGCAGTGCCGCTCTGGGGTCCAGACCTTGTGGGTGGAGCCTGCTTGGGCAGTGGCACTCTGCTGCCCTCAGGGCATGGTGCAGAGAATCTTAGAGGTCCAAGTTGGAGTCTCACACACAACAGTAACTTCGTCCCTCTCAAGTCTGGTCTCTGTCATCAGGACACAGGGACCTCCTCTTTCCTTTGACCCAAAGGTTCTTGCTTCTTCCAGCCAATGCCTCCTTTGGCTTGGTGGTGGCTGTGGCTATGGCCATGAACTTGGTGCAGCCTACTAAGCTAATATTTCATGTACCCATACTCTTAGCTCTTCATAGTGAGACAAACTGCTGCTCAGAGTCACTTGTTCAGCAGCCAAGGTGAGCGGGTGGGGTGGGGGTGGGGGCAGAGGCCCCGTTCATATCCTGACCCCTGACCCGGAACTGCTCACCCAACTCTGTAGCTGTTTTTCTCTTCCGCTCTCTCCATGGCTGAGTGTCCTGGGGATTGTTGCCCTGGAGACTTGGTGACATTGATAAGGGTGAACTGCCAAGCCAACTATGCTCATTCATGTAGCTCCCTGGGGTGGAGAGGTGCCCATCCTGACACTGGGGTGCACAGGGCCTTCCCTCTTGCATCTTGTCTGCCATGTTAAACTTGCCTAGAGGCAGCGGCTGAGTCCAGTGGGACTGGCTTTGACTTTGAAAAACAAACAAGTGGGAGAGGCTGCAGGAAGGTGGCAAGGCAGATACCAGCCTAGGGATCCTCCCTGCAGGAAGGGTCTCCCCTGTTCTCATATCTCCTTAGCATAGGCAGGTGGAGCAGAGGTCAATATGACTGTTAAACGTGGAGAATTTTCATTGTTGGGTTACTAGCCAGGGCCTCTAGGCAGTGACGTCCAGGAGCCCTCCTGGCCTGCCTAGCCTCTCTAGCCTCCGCCCATGGAGGGCCTCTGTGGTGTAATTATCATCTTACTAGTCAGCCTCTTGTCTGTGCATTTTCAGACCTGCTCCATGGGCCTTTCCTGTTTCTTTCCCTAGAGCTCCTCCCACTGAGGCTGTGGTGTCTGCCACAGGAGAGTGTCACAGAGTGAAGCTTGAGGGGGCTGGGATTAGAAAAAGACTCAAGGCCAGATCTCCCCCATCCCCTTCCCTCCGTGTGTGTGTGTGTGTGTACACGTGTGAGTGTGAGTATATGTATGTGAATAAGTGTGGGTTTGTGTATATATGAGTGAGTGTTGTGTGAGTGTGAGTAGGAGTATGTGAGTGAGTGTGTGTATTGTGTATGAGTGAGTGTGTAAGTGTGTGTATGTGTGTGTATGAGTGTGTATGTATGTACATGTGTGAGTGTATGTGTGTATGTGTATGTGAGTATATGTTTGAGTGTGTGAATATGTGTGAATGTGTGTGTGAGTGTGTGTATATGAATGAGCATGTGTGTATGTGTGTGAGTGTGAGTGTGTGAGTGTATGTGTGTATGTGTATGTGAGTATATGTTTGAGTGTGTGAATATGTGTGAATGTGTGAGTGTGTGTATGTGTATATGAATGAGCATGTGTGTATGTGTGTGAGTGTATGTGTGTATGTATGTGTGGTTGTGTGTGAAAGTTCGTGTGTGTGTAAAGAATGTGGGTGAAGACAGGCTAGACATGGGGAATATGGTCTAAGACAGTCCTCAGAGAAGGGACACACCATACCATACACACCCTAGAGGTGACTATAGAGACACGCAGTCCTCCAGGCTGGAAGTCCAGTCACCATGTCACCTTGTGGTTGGGTAGTAACATGGCCATTCATCCAGCACTGGTGACTTCAATTGATTCTCTTGGCCATTGCTATGACCCACTCAGGAGACTTAGCCCATTTTCAGGGCCTACTGTGAAAAGGCTGCCTGGTAACATGAATAGAGAGCCTTGTGGACCTGTGAAAAAAGAACGGTCTAGAACCTGGCTCCAGGACTAGCCAAGAGGCCTTAAGCTGGGATGTGAACTTGAGCCAGTGTGACCCCACTTTCCTGTGTGTTTCCTGAGTGCTGTTTCATGGTGAGAGAGAAGGGGATGAAACCCTTCTGGTGTAAGAGATTTGTAGTAGCTGCTAATGTTGGTAAGACTTAGGGTGGACCCTTAAGGAAAAAAATATTAAAAATGGAGGCACCAAATTAGCTCCTGTGCCAGCGAGGGACATGCATATATCTCTGTTAGGGCCTGAGAGAATTCTCCAAGGGCTTTTACCATGGGAAGGCAGCAGTACTTCCTAAGGGAGGAGAATGGGAAGAAAGCCAGTCGTGGTGCAGAGTTGGGGTTTCTACTGCTGTGATGAAACCCTGTGATCAAGAGCAGCTTAGGCACCGAAGGGGCTCATTCCACCATGGCTAACAAGTGTAGCAGGAGAGAAGGGAGGCCAGGAGCTCAAGGCAGGAACTGGAGGCAGGAACTGAAGCAGAGACCACGGAGGAGTGCCCAATACCGGCTCATTCCCCATGGCTCTCATTCAACAGAACATGGCTGCCTCTTATTCAACTCAGGACCAGCTGTCCGGGTGTGACGCAATCCACGGTGGGCTGGGCTCTACCACGTCAATTGCTAGTTAAGAAAACGCACCCCCAGCTTGCCCACAGGCCAACCTGGTGGGGGCGGTTGCTCAACTGATGCTCCTTCTTCCCACATAACTCTAGCCTGTGTCAAGTTGACGCAACTTGGCTCGCACAGGCTGTAAGGGGCCTGGGACTTCAGTGCAGAAGCAGTGTGGTGCCACAGACAGCTGCACGGGTGGCACAGTGTCCTTCTTATATTGTTGTGATGGCAGTGTGTGGGGATGGGTACTCACACAGGGCAGACAGACTGACTGGAGGTGGTGGTCGTGGGAGCTCGCATGGCACTTCCAGTGAACCATCCTGGGGCAGGTGCTTGAACCCACTCCTGCCAGGCAGGTGCTATCATGTCTCCTTTGTAGAGGAGTAAACAGGCTGGCTGGGTGAACTTAATCCTCACTGGTCTTGTTGTGCTCCACTGACTGGCTTCTGTGTGTGTGCCCACCTGGGGCATTTAATGCCCCGAAAATGGCCAAACCTGAGAGAATACCAGGCATGTTGAAAAGACAGGGATCCCCTACCCACCCCATTCCTCTTTGGTCTGCTTAGGGGAAGGCCTGCCCTCAGTGATGCCAGTGCCAGCCAGCCAGTTGCACATCCTGCTGTGCACCCTCTCTCCAGAGAACCTGGCTCCCATTTAGCTCAGAGAGGGGTCAGGAGGCTGTCTGAGGGAGTTTCCAGCTGGCCTGCTATTTACTTAGAGCATGTAGCATACTTGTAGCCTTGGACACATCGTATTTACAGTGTTTGATTGGCTTTAGCTGCTGCCTGTCAGGAACATTTACTGAGATGTGTGCAGCACCCCTGGGGATGACACACGTGCTGGCATCAGATTCAGTGTGGCAGCTCTGCCACCTGAAAAGGAACTTTGACACCTGGTGTCCAGGGGGCATCTTTAGAAGACAGTCAAGGCGAATACATCCTACTGGCCGTGCCCTACATCTTCTGCATGAATGGGGACAATGTCGCAAGGTGGTGACTACTGTCCATAGCGGGACCAGTTCAGTGATGCTGTTAAAGGTAGCCGCCGGAGCTGACCTTTATTGAGTACCTCTTGTGTTGTGGGTCTCAGTATCAGACCTTTGTCTCTGCTTTCCTTGAGTGTTCATAGAAGCTTTGTGAGGTTAGGGTTCCCAGTGAGAAATGACCAGGATGGCAGGGACTGGATAGAGTGATCTCCCTGGGGTCACCACATGGCAGCTTCTGCTGGCTCTGAAGAGGACCAGCCAGTGACATGCCATACCCCTTCCCTCCCCACTTCCTTTTCTCCCCTTGTTCCTTCCTTCTTCTCTTCTCTCCTTCCTTTCCCCTCCCCCTCCCCTCCCCTCCCCCTCCCTCCACTTCCCTCCCCTCCCCTCCTCTCCTCTCCTCTCCTCAATTCTCCTTTCCTCCCTTCCTTCTTCCTTCCCTTCTGCCCCCTCTTTTCTTCCCCCACCCCTCCATCTTTTCCTCTCCCCATCCTGTCCTTTGTGTGGTTATGCCGAGAAGCAGGGATGCCTGACAGCCAAGGTCTCACTCTCACCTCTGTCCCCCAAGCCCAGCCAGCAACCAGGAAGCAGATTAGCTGCACCTGGCCTGATAAATTAGACATAGGGCTGAACTGGAAGACAAATCCTGTTTATTACTGAAGACAAAGCTGGTGCGCACAGCACGTGTCAGGGATAGCGCCTCTAGGCAGTGGACCTTGGGGTGGAAGAGCAATCAAGGCTTTTTAAGAGGCCCCCATTTACGTGGGAGACAGAGATTCAGTTTGGGGGGAGGGGTGGGCACGTGTCTGTGGCTGCCTGAGGAAAGGTGATCAATGCCAGGCATCGATTTGTATCCTTCCAGGGCAGCGATCAGGAACACGATGGGATGCGGCGTGGGGAGGGGCTGGCAGCAGCTTAGGAAGTCTTTCATGTTTTGGGTCTGAAGGCTGTAGGCTTTGTCAGATGGGTGCTAGTGAGTATTGATCTGTATTAGAAATGATAATGAATTGATCAGACGGGCTGGGAGGCTTTAACCACTTCAGTGCTTGAAGCCATTCAAGATGGGGTGTGAACGGAGGACTGGTCTCCAGCTCTTACTTCCTCCATACCAAGTCTGCAGCTTCCAGACATGTGTCTCTCTGTGTGTCTCAGCGTTTGTGTCTGTGTCCATGTCTCTGTGAATGTGTGTGTGTGTCCCATGTCTGTGTCCATGTGTGTGTCTCTGTATGTATGTCCATGTCTCTGTGTGTGCCTGTGTCCATGCCTCTGTCTCTCTCTGTGTCTCTGTCTGTCTGTCTGTCTGTGGGGGGTGGGGGAAGTGATGGTGGGGGTTGGGGACTATACAAAGCAGAAAGCTTGGACAGGGACTTTGTGGCCAAGGTCACTAGGTCAGAACCAACAGGCTTGCCCAGCATTTGGGAGCTCTGGCCTCCTGTATGGAAGGTGAGATGCTCTACAACACAGAAGACAGGAAGGCCTCAAGTAGTGGGGGGAGGGAATGACTGTCTCTCTAGAACTCTGGGCCTTGATAGTGTCCTGAGACCTGCTATTTGCTGAAGGAGCTCTGTAGAGTTACCAAGTCCTTCAGGAATTCACTTTCTTCTTCTGTAAAATGGGATCCTTCTGGACCCAGAGGCCTGTAGGTATGAGATAGCTGGCCCTACCTTTCACCTGGTGAGAGCATGCCTCTCACAGGGCAGCATGGTAGAGCTGGCCCTGGTGATGTGGGTTCAGGAGAGGTGGCAGACTGACTATCTCAGCTATGGCCCAGGCCCAGATCCATGGCTTTGAGTTGGCCCACCCACCCCAGCATCTACCCCATCCATGAGCTGCTGGGGTGTGTGGAGGGGGGAGGGACCCGTCCTCTAGAAACAAAGCTGCAGGATCTTCATGACACAGGAAGTTGGTTGTGCCGACCTTGGACACCTGCAGCCATTTCTGAGTGACAGCCAGGGTGTGAGTGTGGGTGTGTAGGGGGTGCATGACATTGTCACAGCATGTCAAGGACCAATGCTACAGCCCCACTGGAGTGCCAAATCCTTCCTCTGGTAAGGCTCAGAAGGATGGCAAAGCCTCCCTCAGTTTCCAGTGCAAATGCTGACAGTGAGCAGAAAATGTCCCCACAGGTGTCTCTACCCGCTGCCATGTTTACTGCCTGGAGGCTCTTCTCTTCCAGAGACTGCATCTACTGAGATGAGCTAAGCCTGTCTCCTTGTTCCGCTGTGGGTAATAACCCCGCCTCCTTGTTCGTCTGTGTAAGAATCACGCAGCCCCATTCTACTGCCGTATAATAAATGCCCTGTACTGTGGCTTTTTTCACATCAGAGACCCTAGACCACCAGGTCGCAGCTTCTCTGTGTCTATGTGACTGTTGTTCCTTCAGTACCTGTCCTTTCTCCACTCCCTCATCATCCTTAGTCAGGGTTCCAGGTCCCAAGCCCCTGCAAGGACAGAGTTCTGGGCCCATGCAAAGCTCTGCAAAGCTGAGGTGGGAGTGGAGATGCTAGGACTCAGGGGCTTCCAGTATTACGATTTGCACTCCACTCTAAGCAGGATAAACCAAATAATAGAACAAAGTCCATTTTACTCATTTGTACTGCTTATTTTTTTTTGTAAGTACAATACACATGAGGAATTGTAGCTAAATCATAAATGTGCACTATGCCCAGGAGTGATAAAGCCTGCATCTATGAGGCCGGCGCTCAAATCACTCACATTAGGCGATGGTTTTCTAGAGGAACAGAACTAGTAGAATGTATGTCTATACTCTTTGTTAGAGTGGATTTATTAGACCAGCTTACACACCAGGCGCTAGGGAGCACAGCAGTGGCTGTGGACTTGTGGGAAGGGCTGAGAACTTGGTAGCTGCACGGTGTACAAAGCCTGGAGCCTCGGCAGTCCTGATCCAGCGCTGAAGGCCTGGAGATCTCTGGAGAGTCAGCTCACAGTGGAAGGCCCAAGATGTTAGAGGAAGACAGTAGCAGCAGCAATAGATGCAATCAAACAGGAAGAAGATGCGAAGGTAGGCACGGCACGTGTATGTTGTTCTTTCCTCAGACCTCTTTGTCCCTAGGCCGTCGGAAAGCACCATCCACGTTGAGGGCAGAGTAACCCCTTAGTTAATTCTTGGCAGTGAGGCTGCTACAGACACACACCTGCAGGAGTGCCTTCTGGGTGATTCTATACCCAGTCAAGGAGAGACTCAAGATGGACCTCTACACCACTCCAGCCCTAGTCAGTTTTGGCTGACTCCTCTCTCTTCCCCATCATCGTCCATCACTCAGCCACCCACTCCCGCCACCGCCCCTCCCCTCCCAGCCCTGGCTTTGAACAGTCCTAAAAGCATGCATATTGTCCCTGCTGGAATTAAGCTGCTTACACTCATGCTTCTTGTTTCTTTTGTTGGCTTTTGGTCACGATGCGCAGCTGGCCTTCTTAGCTGCGTCTTCCAGTCCACAGGCTTGGGTGACACTTGGGTCGCCTGTGATCTCTGGTGATATTCTATGGGCTTGCATAGCTGCGGTGCACTACATTAGGCAAACACGGAGCAGTTTATCTGTCCCTTCCACAGCTGATGAGGATGGGACATTCTCTAGTCCAGTGTGACTGGCTGGTGTTACCAGGCCTTCTCTGAACACACTTGTGACGGGTCACAGGTGAACTTGTGTCACAGCTTCCAAGGATTCTTCTTAGGAGCCCAGTTGCTGGACCACTGGGGTATGTGGCTTTACTCCTTTTAGATAATGCCAGTCTAGTGGCTGTTTTGGGAGTGGGAGGTTGTCTTAGTTAGGGTTTTGACCGTGACCAAGGCAACTCTTATAAGGACAACATTTAATTGGGGCTGGCTTACAGGTTCAGAGGTTCAGTCCATTATCATCAAGGCGGGAGCATGGCAGCATCCAGGCAGGCATGGTGCAGGAGGAGCTGAGAGTTCTACATCTTCATCTGAAGGCTGCTAGCAGAATACTGGCTTCCAGGCATCTAGGGTGAGGGTCTTAAAGCCCACCCCCACAGTGACACACCTACCCCAACAAGGCCACACCTTCTAATAGTGCCACTCCCTGGGCCAAGCACATTAAAACCATGACGGGGATGTGGTTTTATTTTTCATGGACTGTGTTTTGAGCGGCTTTAGTAAACGTTTGCAGGAGAGACAGGAAGAAGCACCGAGCTCCTGCTTGTCTGTGGACCTGCTGTCAGTTGCTGGCTATAGCCTGTGGCTCACAAAGGGCTCAACTCTTTGCCTGTTGTAGTCTATGGGTTTGAGAAATGCACCCTGTATCACACAGGATGTTCGATAGCCCCAAAAGATTCTGTGATCCACCCTGTTTGTTCTTCGGCTTTAGAAATTAATTAATGAATTAAAACTTTAAATTAATTTATGCCATTGTGCCCATGTGGAGGCCAGAGGGTGACTTACAGAAGCCGGTTCTGATTTCCCACTACGTGGGTTCCAGTCAGCCAGTTCAGGTGGTGAGGCTTAGCAGGCACGGTCACAGGGCAAGACAGTGCCGAGATTGCTCCATCTTGTGTTCTTGTTGAGGCTATTCTGAGTTTAACTAGCATCTGCTCTCCTTGATGGAGAATCCCAAGAAGAGTACTCAGCTCTATTTTAGGAACTAAAGGTCGGGATGTCCTAGCTAACCTATCTCAGCTTCTGCTAAAACTGCAGGTTTGTGCGGAACCCCTCCAGCTAACCGCTTATCTTAGCTTCAGTTAAAATGCTTACTTTGGCAAAGCCCTACCCCCTGCAGCTGCAGGAAGAGATGCCAGGGTGTAGTTTCTGCTTTTAAAAACCCTGTATTCTGGACACTCAGGGACACACCAAGGTCCCCAAACATCCAGACGTGGTCCTTGCTGGTTGGGCTGAGTGGTTTTCTCTGGTGAACTCCCCATTTCAGCCTAGGTGCATCTCCCTGGTGCACCAGAATTCAGGCCTCTTGTCAATACAATGGACACTTAGGAGGAGGCCATTGTAGGTTTCTTGCGCATTCCCTTGACTTGGGGCGAGGTTGGATACATTGTATATCTGATGCTGCACTCCCTCCTTCCGGGTGTCTGGGGAATGATCTTCAATAGCCATGCTTTGAGGTTTGAACGACTCCTGTTTATTACGCACATAACAAGCAAAGAATGCAGAGAGAAGTAGCTGACAGATAGCAAAACACATTAAATCTGGCACTCACAAAATCCAGCAGGAACTGACCAAGAAAACAGCCTTCTGGGCAGGGTAGAGCCGTCTCTCTGCGCCTGAGTTTCTGGCATCTCCTTCCCACCGCAGACAGTTTTACTCCACAGGATAAACAGTAGTAACCCTGTTACAGATGGGTCATCTTTTAGCTGTCTTAGAGGCACAATGCTTTTTCTCTTGAGCAGTTCTGTGCCCTTTCCTCCCTGACACAGACTTAGGCGGGGAAGTCCATGCCAGGAGAAGAGGCCTTGAAGGACTAAGAAACATACTCAGGTCTGAAACGGAGATGCCAAATCCTTTCCAGAGCAAGCTTTTTAAGAGAGCTCAAAGAACAGATAGCAATTTGCCAAGATAATGTACACCACAGCTGGTTGGAACCATTATTATTATTAATTATTATTATTGTTGTTTATTAAATGTGTGTGTGCATGCCTGTGTGAGCTTATGTGTACCACATGCATGCAGGAGCCTGCAGAGGCTAGAGGACGATTTTGGATTCCCCTGGGACTAGAGTTACAGGCACCGGTGAGCCACGATGAGGGCACTGGGAAACAAAGCTGGGTCCTCTGTAGGAACAGTGAGCACTTTTAACCCCTGCTCCCACCCCCAGCTCCTGCTGGAGATGCTCTGCGGACTGTGCTCTGTGCTGCTCCTGTTTTCCTTACTGACTGCGCTGCATGCTCCCTTCGTTCCAGGTTTTTGCTGGCTGTGCCTTTGGCCACTGTATGGCATGCCTTTTTTTATACTCATTATGGGGACTTCCTGGGAACAGAACTCTCTTACATGAATGCTGCTGAATTCATTAACCTTTTCCTTTTAAGTGACTTATTAAAAAAACCCACCCCCCACCAGGGTCATGATACCCAGCCTGCTCTGATGTTCCAGCACCTTGCCTGCTGCATGTCACCTTGGAGCTACTGAGGGTGGAGGTGTGAGCTGAGCCTGCGACCCATGCCTTGCCAGTGGTTATTGTTGAAAGGGTGGTGTGTACCCCAGGTGCCACTGCAACAGTCACAGAGGGAGGGGCTACAATGTCCAAGTCTTTGTGTGGCCCTATTATGTTAGTCCTCCGACTGTCCTCGTGTCAGTATCACCCTCCAAATGGCTTTAAAATGAGGTCTGAAAGCCGGACGTGGTGGCGCACGCCTTTAATCCCAGCACTCAGGAGGCGGTGGCAGGCAGATTTCTGAGTTCGAGGCCAGCCTGGTCTACAAAGTGAGTTCCAGGACAGCCAGGGCTAAACAGAGAAACCCTGTCTCCAACACCCCCACCCCCCCAAAAAAGACGTCTGAGTCCACAGAGTTTCCCCACTATTCCTCTTTGTGATGCGGGGGCCTGAGGCCCTGTGTAATTCCTTGGACATTTGAGGGTTAGTTTATTCAGCTTCCTGTTGAACTAGAAACAAGCCCCAGTGGGTTTCTTGTTGGAAGTGTCTCAAACTGAAGCAACCTGGGGAGAAATAGCATCCTCCTAATATCCTGTCTTCTAATATGTGACCACATGATGAGGGGTGGCCTAGATAGGGTCTCACAAAGTAGCCCAGGCTGGCCTTGAACTCAATATGGAGCCCAGGCTGGCCTTGACCTTGCCATGATCTTCCTGCTTCCACCTTCTGAGTCCTGAGACCACAGTTGTGCACCACCATACCTTGCACGTGCGACGTTGGGGATGGAAACCCGGGACTTCATGTTTGATGGGTGAGCGCTCTACCCACTGGGCTGCACCTCCAGCTCCAACTTCATGCATCTCTGCTAGATTCATTTTCAAATCTTCTTTGGCACATTTTATAGTTTTTCAGTCTCCTGCATATACTTTTGAATGTTTTATCCTTTAAATTTAGTGAGTATCATGATTATATATCTTATCTACTGGAATCCCCTAAGTCCTGTGTATATCTGTTCCTATTATCCTTCCTTCCTTCCTTCCTTCCTTCCTTCCTTCCTTCCTTCCTTCCTTCCTTCCTTCCTTCCTTCCTTCCTTCCTTCCCCCTTCTCTCTCCCATCCCTCCCTCCCCATCCCTCCCCTCTTTCCTCCTTCCTTCCCTTCTTCCTCCTCCTTCTCCTCCACCTCCTTCCTCTTTCCTGGCTTTCCATTAAAGATTTTGCTTTCTTTGTGTGTGATTATCTGCCCACACTAGACATTGTATTTGACAAAGTACTTGTGAGAATAATCTGGGCTTTAGGGTGACAACATCTGCCTTGGTGACCTGTGTGCCAGTGCGACCACGAGCCTGAGAAAAGCAGCTTAAAGGGAGGAACTATCTGTTTCAGCTCTCGGCTGGAGGGCTCAGCCCAGGGAGGCAGAACATCATGGTGATGAAGGAAGTGCTCATTTCACAGAGACAGGAAGCAGCGGGATGGGAGAGGCACCTCCTCTGACCTACTTCTTCTGGTGAGGTCTCCTTAAGTTTTTAGGAGCACAGATACATCACCTGGAGGGTCAACCTTCAGTTTATGAGTTCTTGAAGGGGCACTACCTCCAGCCCATACACAGCATTTCTTCCTAGAAGTTATGCTCGATTGCTTTTTTTCTGGGCACCTGGGGTCTTGACCCAGGGTGGGTGTCCCCACGTAGAACATGAGGAAGCAAAGTTCAAACCAGGAAGTTTCCATGCCGGCTGCTGCTGTTGGTACAAAGACTTGCTTCTGATGTAGAATGAGGGTCTATCCACTGGGCAAACGATCAAGCTCCGGAGCCCAGCACTGGAGAGACGCCAACAGCAGCTCCTGGGACCTGTGAGCTGGCTCTAGCCAGGCAGCATCGGCCTTACCTGCTGGGCATACGGTCTGAGCAATAGGACAGTGGTTGGCCAGGCACAGGAGCCGTGAGTGTTGGGCTTGTCTGTTGACTCCCCTGAGTTCTGGGCGTAGCATCCAAGTCAGACTCATTTCTTAGTGCTTTAAAGCGGATTGGAGCTCTAGGTCCAGCTTTGGTGGCTGTCTCTGGTGGTCTCCTGGCCCAGCGTCCTGCATAATTCCACACCCATGTTCTATTTCCTGCTGTAAGTGCACAGCAGTGCAAGTGCACAGCATCCGTAGCAGCAAGAACTGGTGGCGTAGAAGAGCAACAGGGGAGGCGTCTCCAAGCATGCTGCTCCCAGTGGTGCACTGTTCATGGTGGGGAAGTTTCCCTCAGCCTTATTTTTGTATATACCTAATAGCCGGTGCTATGAACCAAGTGGGCACGGCGTGGCCATAGACACCAGCCAGTCACTCTGGCTCACAGCCATGAAAAGTTGCTCAGCCTCTCTGAACCTCCAAACTCCAGCTGCCAAAGGAACCGAACCCCACTTTCTCCAGCTGCCGAGGGGAGCAGAGTGCGGACAGAGCTGCCTCTAGGTTCCGAGGCTCCTCCGGGCACTGCAGCTGCAGCTGCGCCCATCATAAAGGACAGTCCCGAAGTCCCGGATTCCAGGGATCCGGCCAGCTGTCAGCCTCTTTGGAATCTAGGTTTATGGGGAGCCCGGGCCTCATAAATGTCAAAGAATGCATTCTCGGCAGCCCAGGAATTGGAAAATGTCTCTCTGAGGGGCGCATTCCTTCCACCCTGCACAGCTGCTTGGCTGCCGTTTTTATCCTTGGGCCATAATTAGTCCTCTCCCTTGCCCCTGGATTCTCGCTTGGGCCAGAAACATGTGTGCCTCCCCCACCCCCCAGTGATGTGGTTCCCTGACTCTATGCCCTTCGGCTTCTCCAAGGCCACGGCAGGTGAGAGAAGGGGTGGGGGTCAGGAGAGCAGCTGGGAGGAGGAGGGTCAGCTTTGTGGGGTCTGGAAGCAGCAGACACCGTGGGCTGCCAGCTCCAGCCTTCTTCAGGTCCTCTTTGATGACATGGGATGGTCACCACCTAGGCGGGGTGAGGAGAATGTGGGCTTCCCATCAGCCCCGTGCACTGGCCGTCCATTCAGCCCAGAGCAGAGGGTTACTGAGAACCGTGTCCCTGGTGACAGATGATGCCTTCCAGGTCACAGGAATTCGACTTGGTATGGTTGTCTCTGTGGACACACGAGGCAGAGAGGGGCTGAGGGGTGTGTGTGTGTGTGTGTGTGTGTGTGTGTGTGTGTGTGTGTGTGTGTGTGTGAAGAAACATTGCCAAGGGGACACTGCCCCTGGTCTTAGCACGAGGCAAGTGAAGAGCATTTTTCATTGAGACCAGCCCCAGGGTGAGCCCAGGACAGTCGGTCACTAGATTTCCTGCTTCCTTCCTTCCCTTGGCTGACCATGGCTGTGGATGAAGAATGTGCATAGCCACCCATACATGGCCTTCCCTACTCTGCCAGGCAGAGTCATCCTGGACATAGCAATAGAATGGGCAGCAGTAACAATCACAGCTGATTGCAGTGATGGCTCTGAGAATGGCCATCATGGGCTCAGAGGTGGCTCCGGCTATGCAGAGGGGACAGGTAGAATGTTGGACAATGAGCCATCTTTTCTTCTCTTCTTTGAGTGTGCTGCCTCAGTGAGTGGGGGGTACTTGTGATAAAGACCGCCTTCCTGGGTTTGTCCCTGGTTGGGGCTCAGGGGCAGTCGCAAGGAAGGGACTCTAGCACACGACAGTGTACAAGGTGACACGGTGGCTTTAGGTAGACCCCTATGGCTGTTCATGTTCTGATGGGGTCTACATGCCAGCTAGACTGGCACACATGAGTATGCGCTTCATTGTGAATGTTTCAGAAATGGGCAGATGTCTGAGGTGGATCTGTTCTGGGACTCTGGGAACTGTGGACTGGGGCTGTGCAGCCCAGTAGGGCTGCAGGTCATTGGCAAGATCCCATCCTTAATGGGACCTAGATGTGGCCACTACCTGTATCTCTGATCCTGGGGCTGTGTACCTAGGGGGTGAGAGACCCTAATCCTTACTGTACCCCTGATTCCCAGCCCTATGGGCAGTGATGGAGGTAGGAGAAAATGGCTGGAGAGAAGAGAACGGTGGCGCAGTGCTCTGTGGGAGCCTGAGGGATGGTAGATTGGGGTGGCAGTGGCAAGGGGCTCAGGTGCCCCAAAAGAAGTAGGGAAAGGTGCTTACTGGCTTATTCTACCATGCCACAGTAGTATGGGGGAGGAAACAGGGTTCTCAGAGTGGGGGCAAACCAAGCCCAGGGCTGGGCAGGGCAAGGGTGTGTAGAGGGTTCACTTGGGCTCCTAGCTACACGGAGAGGAGGTTTTCCCTGCCTCCCAGCTCTTTTTGAGAGTGGGGAGGGAGAATAAATTACAGGCGCCTGATTTGCAAATGTATTCCATTCTTTTGTGGAAGCTCTACTCCTCTTAAAAGCATTCAAGGGACCAAGAGAGCAGACAGCGTGAGGCAGCTGGAGGCTGGGAGAATCGATAGCCACATTCGCTTCTTAGGTCGGTGTTGCTGGGAGCTCAGTGGCCTGCTGTGAAATTTGGCCATCATTAAAATCTAATGATCAGACAGGCACTGGATGCAGCCCCCCTCTGAGGGCCCGAGGCTGGCTCTGAGGGACCTGCCTCCCAAGCATTGTATAGAGGACTTCATGGCTCAGGCCCCAAGCTGGTTAAGCCTGTGGTGCAAGCAGGAAGCAGACAGGCCCTTCCAGGGGGGCATGAAGCTTTGGTAGTGGTTCAGGGGGAATTGATACCTGGGAGCTTGCATTCCCCAGTTCTCTGGCAGTGAGGAGGGTCCATTAGCATCGACCTTGGACATATTCGCTCTACCTAGCAAGCGGAACCAGCAGTATCTGTGGCAGGCATGCTGGAAGAAAATGGAACAAGGTATCATTCTGGTGGGGACTTGGGGGCTCTTGGAGACACCGGCTGAGAAGGCTTCGCACCCTCTTTGGCTGTCAGCTCTCAGAAGACCCAGGAGACTGGGGCCCTTTGGGGACCAGTGTCTACGGCAGATCTATGTTCCCCTTATGAGTTGGATGGGAAACTTGTGCCAGGCTCCTGGGTGTCCCCTGGGCAAGGGGGCACAGCTCAGTCACACGTGAGGCTCTACAGACCATGTACACACAGGATGGTGTTTCCTTTCTCACAGTCCTGGGACTTGATGTCTGAGGCCAAGGCATGGCTGCCCCCTTCTGAGGCTTCTCTTGCTTCCTCTGGCCTCCTAGTGCCTCCCCCTGCATACGTGTGTCCTACTCCTCTTGCAAGGAAACCAGGGGTCTACCCTAGCTTCTCTGGTTAACCATGATCACTCTTTAAAGGTCTGGTTCCAAGTTAAGGCGCACATTGAAGGCAGGTAGGGCCTCAGCACAGGCATCTTGGGCGACTTGATTCAAACCTGAAAGGCAGGAAGTCAGATGGGCAAAGCTTTGGCTTCCCTGCAGATTTGTGGGGTTGGGGCCTGATCTGACCTAGCTCCATGGCATGCCTGGGTTAGGGGGTGTCTCTTTCTTTTCCCACTTCTGCCTCCAGCCCCCAAAAGTTCTGTCACTGTGAAGGGCTGCCCAATTGTTGCCCCAAAGACCTCTGAGGTCCTACCAATTGTTCGCCAGAGGGCCTCTGATATCCACTCCCACCTCCAACTGTCATTGTCACCTCAGCTAATGGAACCCTGGGCTTGAATCCAGCTCCAGAGCCTCAGGCTGAGTCTGGTCCCTGTTGTAGGGGACAGCAGCCACCCTCTGTGACATAGCTGAGGTTGGCCTCCTGGAGAAAGGCTATGGAATGGGAGCCTGGCTCAAGGAGCCTCATCGGCCCATCCCAACCTTGTCAGCAGGTGGGAGAATCCAAGGAACCGAATTCATGACTAAACAGCTCTCCTGTCACCAGCAAAGGGGCAGACCAGACGGGGACCTTGTTTCCCAACAGCAAGTTAAATAGACATGAATAGACATGTTTTGCTAAAGCTACTTTCTCTCCTAAGCAAGGACAAATCACCCATGTGCTCAGCTTAGTCCTAGGGGTTTGTGTTCATAGGAGCTCCCCCTGGAGGGGCAAGAGACTGGAGGTGAGGCTTACTGGAGAGTTGGAGGCCAGCCTAGGCCAGCCTAATGCTCTGCTAACCATGGGGCCTGCTCCTCGGGGCTCCCACCCTAAGTGGGCAGCTTTAGGGGAGGGATGGAGAGCTGGAGGCCCCTGAAGTGAGACAAGCTCTTTGTCATACCTGTCTGGCATCTCATAGGACCCCAATGGAAGAACCGCTATCTGAACGTTCAAAGGATAAACTGAGGCTCAGAGATGGGAAGGGATCTCCCAGACCTGATGACCAGCAGGGCAGAGGTGGAGTTGGGTGTGGCTCACTTGACTTTCCATGGAGGAGACTGTGGTTATGGGTTTAGTGGGTAGAGCCTCCCAGCGGGATGGAAGGACCAGGAGAACAGGGTCTGTGGTAGCAGAAGGAGGTTAGACATGGTCAGAGCCTGTGGGGAGGCCAGGACCGTTAGAGTCTGCAGGCAGGCGGTGACCAAGGTTGATATTGGAGTAATCACTCTCTCCCTAAACCCTCCATAATTGGCATGGCGGTCTCCTGGGTCCTGTGTGGTCCCACAGTGGTGTAGGGTAGCCTTTAAGGGAGGATGGCTGAGGGTTCTGGAGGTAACTGTGTGGAAGAGGAGAGATTGTGGGGTCAGGCTGGAATTCTGTATGAGGGGGATGCGAGTGCTGTGGGGGAGGGGAGGGGGTGTGGACAGAGGGCTCCCTCTGGGGTCCTGAGGACTGGTCTAACCTTGGTCAGCCGGTGCACTCACCACCCACACACTTACAGTGCTCCCCAAGGCCTCTGGGCTAATCCTCTGATGGACTCAAGAGCCTGTGGTCCAGAGTACTCCAGACTTCATCGTCTGACCTGGGACCTGGCCAGAGAGAGGCTATCAGCAGTGTGACTGGACTGTCTGGGCGGGCCATGTCTCTCCAAGTCACTCTCAGAATTGACCTGGTATCCAGGCTCCTTAGTTAACCCTTTGTTCACTGCATTCCCAGCTGCCGCCCCCTCCCCTTACCCCCCTTGTGTCCCCTTGTGCCCCCCCCCCGCAGCCACCCCCTCCTTTCTTCTCAGTCTTTCTCCAATTAATGCTCCCCCCAACCCCAACACCTTAGAGTGGGCTCAATTATCGCCCTCACAGCAGGCCTGTCTCCCAGGCTGGTCCTGACCTCAATTTGCAGACAGCCCTTTGTCTGGCCTGTTGGCTGCCCCTAAGAAGCTGAGCCCAGTCAGGGAAGGGAGGGTGCCAGCGTGCCTCTGATTAGCTCTGGGTTGACTATAATGGTTCTGCTTGATGATGCAAATAGTGGGTACCCTGAAGACATAATTCCAGCTCTGGAAAAAAGTGTCCAAGCCAGAAGGTCCTTTGGGAGCCAGTCCTAGGCTCTGTGACTGCCCAGGGCTTTTTCTGCAGTTCCAGGAGTAGTGGTGTAGATGCTGCCCCTGCTGGACCGTGCTCAGATGCTCTGTCAGTGGCTGGCTCATACAGCTATTGTTCCTGGCTGGGCTGGGCTGGCCACCAGCTCCACCTGCCATTCCACAGCAACAGAGAGGCAGGTGGGTGGGAGCACAGTACATCTGATGTGGGACTGGTAAGGCTTAAGTCTCCCATACAAAACAAATCCCCAGCTCTGTGGCTCCTCCCACCTTGGGTTCAGGAGGGGCTTGGTGCAAACCTGCTTAAGGTGGTGTTCAGAGTCACCCACCTGCACACACCCCAGCTCTGCCCCTACCAGTGGTTGTAAATTGGGAAAAGATGTCTTCTGCAGAGAGTGTAGCCCAACGGGAGTGCTTGCCTTGCATGCAACAGACTCTGGCTCGCACTGCAGCACTGTAGTGAGAGAGAATATCTCTGAGCCCAGTGTTTCTGTCCTGAAAATGTCTCGGGTGAGCCGTTGGACAGAATGTCTTCAGAACCCCAGGCTATGTCTCCTGGGCCACTTCTCAGCCACCAGCCCCAGCTGCCTCTGCAGGTTTTTGCCAATTCAGGCCAGCTCCTCAGCTGTGGGCTCTCCTGCTCCACCCCAGAGGCCCCTTCACATTTGACACTGTGACCTCTGGATGCAGCAGGTGACCTGGCCTCTGGGGTCCCAAGCTCTTGGCATTCAATGTGACATTGGAGTGGAAGGCCCCCCTCACAGGACACAGACAGTGCTGAAGAGCAGCTACTCCAGCCCTGCTGTGTCCTAGAGTCTGGGCTGTCACCTGGGATGCAGGGCCCCCTCGGGCCAGTGTTTTAAGGGAGGCTGAGATCTGACAGCCTTGTAGAAAGCTGCCTGAGAGTTCCTTGTGTTTTTTGTTTGTTTGTTTGTTTTTTTGTTTTTTGTTTTTCCCCCGAGACAGGGTTTCTCTGTGTAGCCCTGGCTGTCCTGGAACTCACTTTGTAGACCAGGCTGGCCTTGAACTCAGAAATCCGCCTGCCTCTGCCTCCCTGCTACTGGGATTAAAGGCGTGCGCCACCACGCTGGGTGCTAGGTCACCATGGGAAAAACACTTGAGGACGGACAGTGAGGACGATGGAGTGTAGGGATGAGGGAGGCAGCAAAGGATGTGGTGACAGAGACTCCTCTAACAACGTAAGAGCCATCTTTGGGGTTGTGAACGCGAGTGTGTGGGAAATCCATGTTGAGCCAAGCCCACACTAGGCCTGACTGCTAGGCTCAGTGACCTGAGGAGTTAGACCTGCTCATGGAGGCTGGAACTCCTCAAGGGACCTGTCACAGAGCTCACAAAGATCAGTCCTAATCCCCATAGTCACATGCAAAGGAGGGAAGGCTGTGGCCATCTGTGGTGGGGAGAGGGGCCCGCACTGTTGTGCTTGCACATCCCACCTCTAGCTTATCAGGCTGCAGCCTGTGGGACCCAGAACAGCCCCCTCAAAGGGGCGGGGGCTGTGGGTCCAGACATGGCCCTCACTCTGGAAGGCGCTTGAAGGCTGTGTTTTTTAGCATTCATGTGTGAGTGTGTGTGTGTGTGTGTGCGTGCGTGTGGTGTCTGAGCAGATGTCTGTGTTGGCTCTGTGCAAGGGGCTGTGTGCACGTATGTCAGTGTGTGTATTTGTGTGATATGTCTGTGCATGTGTCCGCTAGCTTTATGTACAGGGTCTATGTGTGGTCATGTGAGTTAGAGAGTTATCCTGTGTGCTTTGTGAGTCAATGTATGTGATCTGTTCCCATGTCTGTGTGTCTGAGCGCCTGTGAGAATCAGTGTGTATCTGTCCCCACGTGTGTGTCTGTGTGTCAGTGTGTGACTGTATGAGTTGGTGAGTGCGTGTATGTGTGTGTATGTGAGTGTGTGTGGTGAGTGGTGATTGTGTACAAAGCTCCCGAGTGTACCCCCATGTGAGCCATCACTCATCCATCCCTGTGTGTCTTGGGAATGGGGCAGCACCTTTGGTGGGCTGTCAGTGGTCAGCAGGGCCACTGGCAAGCCTCAGGCTGTCATGTTGTTGCTGTGGGTGTGAGGTGAGGGGACAGCAATCTCAAAACTGGAGTTTCCAGTGAGCAAAGCGACCCTCAATGTCATAGGAGGGAAACCATGGCTGAGCCAGAGGCTGGGAGACAGAGGCAGGCAGGAAATAATGAGTGGAGGTGGAGGCTGAGTGGTTGGGCCATTTTCAAATCACCTGAAGTCACAAAATCAGTCATATCTGATCATGGAGGAAAGGACACTGGGAGACCCTGTGCTGCCCTCATCCCCCAGGAACGTGCCTCAGCTTGCCCTTCTAGAGTATGGGTGTTAAACCCTAGCTTTCGTCAGCATTTGCTTCCACCTACTGTGGGAGCCTTGGGCTTGGAGAGCCTGCGTGTCTGAGGATGCTCAAGGTTCCCTTCCTGTCTGTGACTGTTTCGGGCTTTGTGAACAGTGATGCTCAACTCTAACCTTGTCCGGACCATGCCCAGCAGCTGACCGGCTGGTTGCTCACAGTGAAACACACAGTTTACTTCAACCTTATGTGTGGTGCGACGTTAAATACCCTCACAGTGCTTGAAGGTCATCAGCCCTCACTGCATCCCAATCGCCTTTATGGTCAGAACGGCTCCATCCTGTTAAACACTCACTCTCCCTTTCCCTCCCCTGCCCCAGAGTGTGTTCGTCTGACTTTGCTGTGGTGTTGACAGCCCAGGAACCTCATGGCAGCGAGCCATTCAGCGGCTGGTCCACTGTATTTCACCAGGGTAATTTTTCCAAGTTATCCCTGTGTTACAGGACACGCGGTGTCTGTAGGCTGGACTTGGCCACTAGTCTGTCCTGTGCAGTCAGGTTCCTACCATCGCTTGCTTGTCTCCTATGGATGGTTTTGCTATGAAGGTGTCTTTCAGACCCCATCTTCACTTCTGTGGGCATGGCTGCCCTTCAATTACTGAGCCACACAGGAGTCCCCCACTTCACCTTCACTACTGGACACAGGCCACATAGGGTCACACTCCCTCCAGCAGGACACAAGTGCTGTGATCCCTCACATCCTATGCCGTTCTAGTGTGTGTGAAGTGATACTTCATTGTGATTTTGGTGCCTCTGTCCCCAGTGACTGGAGGCACCGTGCATCTTTGTGTGCATGTTTGACCTCTGTGTACGACAGTGTGAGGTTGAACACACACATGCAGAGTGACACTTGACGGGGCAGCATGGGACTCAGAGGGAAAGGTGCCCTAGCAATAGCCATGTGCCAGTGAAGTGCCACAATCGAACTTGAAGGGAGACAGGTTAAGGCACCTGTGTATGCTGTAAACCACAAAGCCACCAAGTCACCAAATATCTACAGTAATGAGCCAACAAAAGAATCAGAGTTCTCAGTCATCGAGTGTTGTAAGGAATCCCAGCACTCAGGAGGCAGAGGCAGGCAGATTTCTGAGTTCGAGGCCAGCCTGGTCTACAAAGTGAGTTCCAGGACAGTCAGGGCTATACAGAGAAACCCTGTCTTGAAAAACCAAAAAATAAAACAAAATAGGCTTTACTTGGAAAAGTACCAGGAAGGCCCATCCTGTGTAACAATGGTGGTGGCTAATCTTGGCTGTCAACTTGACACTCCTGGGAAGAGGGGACCTCAATATGAGAATGACCCCCATCACATTGGCTTATGGGCATATCTGTGGGGGCATTTTTCTTGGTTCCTAATTGGTGGAGGAGGGCCTAGCCCACTGTGGACAGCACCACTCCTAGGCAGGAGGCCCTGGGTTGTATAAGAAAGAGGACCAGACAAGTAGAAGGCCAAGTGACGCCATCCAGTAAGCTCACGTAGTCCCTGTGTTTCTGTTCAAGTCTCCCCGCCTTGAGCTCTGCCTTAGCTTCCCTTGACAATGAACTATAAGCTACGAGATGAAATAAACCGTCTCCTTTCCAATTGGCTTTTGGTCATGGTGTTTTATCACAACAACAGAAACCAAACTGGGACAGTAATTTATGGACCAAGAAGAAGTCAAAGTTAGAGATCATTTTAAACAGAATCAAAAGGAAAATACCCAAATCTGTGGATTTATCTATAGCACTGTACCTGAGTTTGAATGACTAGTTTAAATCAATGACCTCAGTTTGCGCCTCGTGATGCAGAAGAAACGGACTTGAAATGAATGAAAGGCAAGAGCAAGCTTCCCTGATCCCTGAAGCCAGTTCTTTGAGATGATCAATCAGATGAAGAGACCCTTAGCAAGCAGGATCAGAAAAGCAGGGAGACAAAGCATTACAAACCTCCACAGCTCAGGAGATGCCCACTAACTGACTCCACCGATTTAGGAAAAGTGGCAACAAGTTTGCTTATTCAAGGAAACGGCTGCATTCCTTGAAAGACTCGAGTTTCCCAGGCACATGCACGCCAGGCTCAGACACTGGCTCATGGCTCTAAACCTTCCTGCAAAAGAAGCTTCAGGCTCTGGGCTTCCCGAGGATCACGTTAGATTCAAGGAAGAAAAAAACCACCCAGCCAGGCACGCTTTTCAGATGCCAGCAATCACAGAAAATATCAACACTGTCAGTCAACAGGGAGCTAAGATCCAAAGCTACCACATGGACGCCCACAGCCATCAGCGTGCCTGTGGGAGAGGGCACAGGGGAGTGGGAGTTTTCAGGCTGCTGGTGGGTGTGGGTTATGGTCCAGCCCTTGGAAAATAGCCTGTTTCCTAATTTATCACATGCCCACCTCCCTCAGGGTCCAGTCATTCTGTACAAGGAGAAGCAAAAGCACACGCTAGGCCAGTCAGGTTTCCATTGCTGTGACCAAATGCCCAGGAAAACACGCTGAAGGGAAGAGGTTTTAGTCTGTGAGGGGCTGGCATTGCTGCTTTTAGGTCAATGGTAAAGCAGAAAACATCACAGCAGAGGGATGTGGCCAAGGAAACCTGCAATCAGGACACACACACACACACACACACACACACACACACACACAGAGAGAGAGAGAGAGAGAGAGAGAGAGAGAGAGAGAGAGAGAGAGAGAGAGCACAAGGTGCGTCCAGTAGGCTTGTACCCAGTGACTTACTCTCTCCACCCAGTCCTCACCTCTGGAAGTTCCCACCACCTTGTAACAATGCCACTTATGCCACTGAACTGTCATAAGTCTGCCACTTCTGCAGATCCCCACTTCCGGACACCTATTTGGAGCCAAGCTGCCCATAGAAGAGCCTTTTGGGGCACACATGACCGCAGAGGAGTGTGCGAGTGCTTGCGGCAGCCCCAGCCTGCAAAGAGCACAGGCTCAGAGCTCTGTGGATAGGTACAGGGTGATGTGTCTACCCCTCAGTTCTTCCTCAGCAGCAGAAGGTTACGGACACACTGTCACGGGGACAAGTGGCAAATGGCCCTGCATGAGGAGAGAAGCTTGACACAAGGGAGATAAATTATGAATCTGTAAAAAATTGATATGAAATTCTAGAAAATGCACGCTAATTGGAAATGACAGGGCATAGAACCATGGTTTCTTGAGGGACCTAGGGCCTGGGACGAGATGGATGAGAGGTGAGGGGACAGATGCCTCTTCTGTGTCCTGGGCATGTTCTTGCCTTTCCTGTTGCACTGGGCATATATAAATGCCCCAGTTTGTTTTCTGTTGCTATGATAAACACCAGGACCGAGAGAGCCTGGGTGAGGAAAAAGTCTGTTTGGGTTAAACTTCCAGCTCACAGTCCATCACTGAGGCAAGCCAGGCAGGAACTTAAGCAGAACCCACAGAAGAAGGCTGCTCATGGGATCGCACTCAGCAGTCCAGGTCCGCCTGCCTAGGGATGACACTGCCCACAGTGGGCAAGGCCTTCCTGTGTCAGTCAGCCATCAGGAAAGTGCCTCCCAGACACACACACAGTCCAGTCTGATCTGGGCAATTCCTTACTCTCTTCCCAGGTGACTCTGTTTGGGTGCAGTTGATAATTACAAACTAACTGGGGCAATGGGTATGTTAGAAACTGTGCTTCAAATGCGTGCATCTTATCCCACGGTGCCAAAGCTCATGACTGGAAGTATAAAGCTCTAGTTCTTCATTTAGCCAAATAACAAATGCTCACAGGTCGTGGCAAGCCTGCTGCGTCACACAGATGGCCAACATGTGCACCTATGAACAGTGTTAGCCTAGAGGAAGAACACACAGCAGTACAGCATGGGCCATGCTCATTGCCGTGGGTGAACATCCTGAGAAAAACACCGGCAAAGGGGATGTGAGGACCTTGACAGATGCTGGTACTGATGACCATAGGTGTGTCCAGGCTACCTCGAGGGACCCTGGTGGGAAAAAGATCCTTCCTGTCTCCGTGACAGCAAAGGCAGAGGTGTTGGTAACCCCCAAGCAGGCCCCCAAGTGTCAAGTGGATGAGCCATTGAGAGGTTTATGCTGCTGTGAATTAAAGCCATAGGGATGGAGAAACTTCGTGAGGCTGGGAGATGTGGGTATGGCTGCTCCAGGGTCTGGCTTGAGGCTGTATGTGCAAGGAGGCTGGTGTGGATCTGCTGGCATTCTTGGTCCTGTGACCTGTGCCCCTGTCCCTCAGTGCAGTGGGGTTGTTTCTGGGATCACTTGGCAAGTGAACCTAACCGGAGTATGGGAGAATGGGAGCAGATGTTAGGGCCCCAGGAACAGTGAAGGTCCCTAGTGCTATATGATCTCCTGCCCTTCTCTCCCTCTTGACCATGTCTTTTTTGTTTTCGTTTGTTTGTTTTCAAGCCAGGGTTTCTCTGTGTAGCCCTGGCTGTCCTGGAACTCACTCTGTAGACCAGGCTGGCCTCGAACTCAGAAATCCGCTTGTCTCTGCCTCCCAAGTGCTGGGATTAAAGGAGTGCGCCACCACTGCCCAGCTCTTGGCCATGTCTTAGGACATTAATACATCAGGGAAAGAGGCTGAGGCCTGGGCAGAGGTTCTAAGGAACTGGGCTCTTGTATCCCATTATTCCCCTCAGGAGTGACCAGACCTAGGGGTCAAGCAGTACTGCAGGGCAGACACCAGTAGCTTCGCCACTGGACTACTGTAGGGGCAGGTGAGGAGGCTGGTAAAGCCTGACCCAGCCCTACTGGAAGGACCTAGCTGTAATGGGGGCTGGGCTGTGGTTGAGACCACATGGGTAATAGGTTTATCCTGGACACTCAGGCAGGAGAAGTCTCATTTCGTTGGGCCTCACCTGTGGGTGAATGTTTCCTGAGCCCTGGAAGTCAGACAGACACAGGGGTAGCAGGATCTGCCAGGGGGTGGTGGAGCTCTGTGTCTGGTGTGTCAGGACCTGGGCACACAGAGGCTGATGACATTTCTCCCAAGCCTGTGGCCTGGCCTTGGTTGTCCTCTGCTTGGAAAGATGAGGTGTTTTCTCCTTCTGTGCTATCTGTCCCCTGGGTGAAATTGAGCAAACCCATAAAAGCCAATGGCTCTGATTGCGGAGGACGACGACGTGCTGCCCAGATTGCATCGTGACGCGCGCTGCCAAGTTGATAAAAATGTAATAAGTTCCAACAGGAGAGTTCTTTGCTGACAGGTGTGGCGTGGCGGTGTGTAACTACGTTCACAATGAATCGACTTTCCGTGGCGGTCATTTAGTGCTATTATTTATGAAGCGTGGCACAGAGTGACCAGAAGCTGTGGAAGGGAAGGTGTGATTGACTCTGGAGTGAGGTGCCGGGGCCAGGAGGGGTGGCCTAGAGTGCACCTTGGCCGAGCCTAGCGGTCCCCAGCAGAGTCCACTGTGCTGGGGCCTCCTGGGTGCAGCTGCTGTGCTGTAGGATCATCCCCTTTGTGACTGGAAATGATTGTATTTGTGGTTTGCACAGAAATTCTGCAACATATTGATTTTTCAATTACGTTGGGAAGAAAAACGAGAATGAGAGGGAAGGATTGTGCTCACTCCGGAGTGGCTGAGTGGAGCTGTCTGCTGTGGCAGGCATTTACAGCCGTAACCCCAGGCGGCCCAGGAGACTTGGCCCAAGTCAGGGACCTTGAGTAGGTCACCATCCAGGGCCTCACAATTGCACATGACTCTAGACATACAGCCTTTGTGCGTCTGGGGAAACTGAGCCACGCTGGGGAAGGGCCTTGCCTCTGTGGAGTTAGTAGCAGAAACGGACCGGAACCTGAGCTCAGGACTCAAGCCTGGTGTCCTGGTCCAGGTTAGCATCTGATCAGAAAAGCTGGGGTCTGAGGGTCCGGCAGAGCCTCCAGGGCCTGCAAGAGCAGTCAGTGTAGCCTAGGGTAGGGTTGAAGGCCCAGCAAGCCCACCTCCGCCAAGGCCCACTGTTGCCTGGGCCTGTTTTGGGGCCACCAATACTGTGAGCTCATCTCTATTCCCTTCTGCCATCTCAGTCCTGACCAATGTCTTCCCTTCTTTGGGGTCCTTTGGACCCTCCATTCCTGCTCCTCCTTTGTATTGCTGTTTTGCTGCGGATCTGGTGACTCTCCAGTTTCCAGCAGGTTGAGGGAGAGGTTTCAAAGCAAGGCCAGCTGTCCACTTGAGGGTGAAGGCAGGGTGGTGTGTGACTGTAAAGCCAGGTTGTTGGCTGGAGTGATGGGCTCTGCAAACAGGTTCCAGGGGCCTGGGTGTTTGACCAGAGTGGAGGCTACCCCGATCGTTGCTCCCTCCCCCTGCCTAAGACATGGCTCCCCGAGCCTTCCAAGTGTTGTGAGAATCAGGTTAAGCTGACTTGAGAACTGGGGTTCAGGGGGGTCCTGGCTTGGTGCCAGCAAGCTAAGGCTTTCACCGGAGGGCCAACTCACCAGGGTGGTGCACCATAGGGCTCTTTGGAGGAGGCAGTTGGGTTAGGGACAGTTATAGTTGGAGATGCTGCTGCCATCCAGCTGTTGGCAAAACAAATGCTTCTCTGAGGCTTGATCTCGGCTGGACTTTAATGGGAAAATCAAATTCTTACCTGCTCAGAAAGGCTCTGCTCCCTCAAAGCCATGTAAAGCACGGTAGCAATTATGCTCCCTGGTGTTTTTCTTCTTTATAGAAGTGGAAAGTGTGCAAAATGGATCACACGCTTGTTAGCACAGCCGGCTCCTGCCACAAAAGAGTGCTGGGTATCGGGTGACATGGCTGTTGCTTCTTGCTGCATGGGACAACGAGACAGCTCTGTGCAGGTGAGAGTGGAGAGTGTGTGACGTCAGGCAGAAGGGGCTTTGGGATCGGGGCACCCACTCCAGTTGCTGTACATCTGGCTTCCAGTGAGATGGTTAGGTGACCTGACCTCCCTCCCACTTGAGGGCAGAGTTTCCCTTCCCCTTACCAGAAGGCTAACCTTCTGAAGCAACACACAGGTAGGCATTGACCTGACCAGGAGGCTGCTGCTCCTTAGAAACAACGGCCCTTCTTGACCCAGAGCCCAGATGCTGGCTTGCATTCCTCTAGTTGATCTTTTCTCCTGCCCCGGGAGTTTCAAGGGAGCAGAAAGCTCTGGGCCGCTTGTTTCTAAGAGGCCTGAGGGTGAGATCCGACTTGGAAACTTACCTTCCTTCACTTCAAGGTTTGCAGAGGGAAGATGTCCTGGGCTTCCAGGGGGACTAGGAGGACAATGATCAGGAAGGAAGAACCCTTATAAAGGGCAGGATGAAGGGCTTGCCAGGGCAGCTCATTCTCCTTTGACACAGGATTTGGGTGCCCAGTACAGTAGTAGTAAAGAAAGCCATGGACCAGTGTGTCAGGGAGCTGGGCAGGAGCTGGGCAGGAGCTGGACAGTACAACCAGGATGTTTGGTGGGAACGGGGTTGGGGAGAGCGGCCCCAAAACAATGACCTGAGCTGCCACAGAAGGCAGGACGAAGTGAGGACACCTTGCCTGGTAACCACATGTTCGGGGTCCATCTGTGTATACCCTCTGGTTCACAGAGGTAAATAGGCCCAGAAAGGGGTGGCTGTCTAAGGTCTCACAGCAGTTTGGAGGGGTTCTGGGACAAAGTGCTGTCCTACATGGGTCCTGACCTGGTCCCAGCCCACATTATCCCTGAGAAGGAACAGGGCTAAAATGGCCCCCCTCTGCAGGAACATGGTCTCTGTCACTAGACTGTGAGTCCAGCAGAGGACAGGCATGGAACACGTGTCCCAGACCACGCTTCACCCAGCTCAGTCCCCCACATCCACTGAGCTCGTAAATAATCTCACAGGTAAAGGATCTAATTTTCTCTCATTCGTCCTGTGTTCTTGCTGCCTCGTAAATCACAGCCATTTATGACTCTCTCTTCGGCACTTTTGCGATGGCCGATAATGGTGGAGTAAGTGGCAGAGAGGATGAATTCTGCGGCAGATTTTAAACAAACGTGCACGTTGGAGCCATAAATAACTTTAAGCAGTGCTGGGGGGGAGGCGTTTCCCCCCCCCCTCCTCGCAGGCCACCCCAGGAGCACAGCTGCAACCCTGGGGGGGGTTCTGCTTCCCTTCAGAAGGGCCCCTTTAAAGAGTAGGACTTGTAGCTTTTTATTTCTTATGGAGAGGATCCCACATGCTCACAGGTTTACATATGTGTGAATACGATCATATGTGTGCGCACACACGTGTGCATGTATGTACAATGTGAGCCTTGGACTCCCCAGCCCAGCCCAGCCCAGCCCAGCCCAGCCCAGCCCAGCCCAGCCCAGATGTGTACCCCAGTGACAGTTGCTCTTTGGGTCTTGGGGTACCTTTCTGCAGGACGTGTACAATGTCGGCTCTCAGGCTGGGCAGAGTGGCTGGGGGTTCTCAGCCTATTTAGCTCCAAAGTCTGCTGCTCAAGGACTGTGGCTCTGCTGTCTTGACCTAGAGCCCCCAGGCCACCCAATACACTGCCAGTGCTGTCTGATACCTGCTCCAGCTCAGGGAGGTAGATGTGAACGGTAGGTGGGAGAACTCTGTGGCCGGAGCAGAGGTCCTGAGTACTGAGGCCTTGAAGAGCTGGACTAGAGGCCTGGGGATGTCTCCTATCAGGCCACTTGTCCAGAGAGTACATGGTAGGGCTTGCTTTTGAGAAAGTACCACCTCTGTTCTCACAAGGTATTAAATGGCTTCTCTCATTTCCAAGGTGTCCTTCCAACCTTCCCTTCCCCTCCCCAGGCTGTTCCTTGATCCGCTAGCAGCTGTACACACATACGTACACATAAGTCAGAGCACATAAACATGTATGTAGTAGGTGCACATGTAGACAGGCACATACGTGGCTGCTTCCATACTGGGCAGCTTCATAGATACCACGCGGGCCCTCTGAGCCCACAGGCTCTGGGACCCCTGAGTCCCCCATTGTTTGTTCTTTGCCAGGACCTGCTTTGCCAGCAGTGGGCTTGGGCATCTCCTCATGCAGCCATAAATGTAATTGATATTCTCAGCATTTCGAGAAAAAAAATACGAGTATTAAAGATATACAGTACACCTCATAAAATTCTCTCATATTTCTTCTTTATGGTAGGTTCTAAAATTGGCAAAATAAATTCCCTAAAACCCATTACACTTAGTGCAGAGTGTGTTTTGGAGGCAGAAGGCGCAGAGCTGGGGCCTCGGGCTCCTTGCGTAGAGGAGTGCGGTTCCAGCCTGGCCACGGGGCCCTTTTCCCCGACACTGGATTAAATGGGAGCAGTAATTGCCTTGTTCACAGCCTCTGAGCACGGCCCAGTGCCCAGCAAGCTTAATCTCCATGCTGAGGCCTTCTGTCTTCCTCCAAGTAAAGAAAATGCTGCTGTGACTCCCACACTGATTCTGTCTGGTTCAGGGCTGCATATCCCCGGGAGCCCTACCATATAATTATGTGGGCTCCCTTCCCCACAGGTGCATGTGTTGGGGACTAGTGTCCAGGTGGGCGGTGACTGTCAAAGCCCGCTGTCTGTGAGCCCCTGTGCCAGCTCACTGCTGTAGCTGAGCGCTCTGCCCACCTCAGTTTCCTTACAACTCCCTCTTAGTTTAATTCAGATTGAAATTCATAACCCATGATTATAGATGCCTGGATTCACTCTTTATTATTTTTTCTCTTTCATAAGATTCGCTTCCAAATAGCAGAAGGCCACGTTTTCCCCCTGCAATGTTTAAAACCAATTTTATTGAGGAATAGTTTACGGGCCATAAAATACATGCTTTTTTAACAAGGTAAACTTGGGCCAGAGGTAGTACGTTGGGTAAAGGATGCTTGCTGCCAATGCTGATGACCCGAGTTCAGTCCCAGAACCCCCATGGTAGAGGGAGAAAGCTGACTCCTAAAAAGTGTTCTCTGACCTCCACACATGCGTGGGCAACTGTGCACACACACTAGGTATAAATAAGTACATTGTAAATGTTATTTTCTGGGTTGTTTTAGGTTTCCAGAGTTTAAAAGAATTCAAGACAGTATTGACACTTCTTATATACCTCCATAACTTGCACCTCACGTTATTATAGTATGTTTGATGTGAATGTTTCTGAAGACCTTGGTGGCTTTTGGGAGAATTGTTAGGTGGCATGTAAGCCAGCCACCTCCAGCCCACCTGGCATGTCTGCTGTTTTGTCCCTGGCCAGATGGGAGCTGTGGGTATTGCAGCAGCCACAGAAACCATGAGGTCTCTCCACATCTGTCCAGGGTGAGTGTTGTGGGTGTGAGGGATCAGTAGCGTTGACCTAGATAGGCTGACAAGGGAGTCAGGTGAGCCTGCCATGGAGTCGCCCCTTCTGCACTGCCCTTTGGAGGAGCCCTGTTCCGTTCCTGAGCACGGGGCACCTTGTAGATGATCTGGAATTTTCTGCATCGAAGATTGTTCTCTTCTTCATCTGTTTATGCATTTGCTTGTGTTAGGAATGTGTGGGCTTTCTGTCCTGGCTCCTGTGTGCCAGGACTCTCCCAGCCCGTGTGCCTATCCCTCTTTCTTGGCAGTATAGGAACTTCCAGGTCCACCTCATGCCTTCTCCACATCCATTTCTCCACAGATCCTTGAAGTGGAAACGTAAGGGTTCTTTGGAAAGTCAGTTGTGTCGGATGATGTTTTGCTGGGGCAAACACATGAAGGAGTGTTTTCCTGAAGTGGACACAGGTGAAAGACTAAGGCAGACTGGTGAAGGAACGTTTTGCCGAGGCAGACACAGGTGAGAGGATGTTCTGCTAAAGCAAGCACGTGAAAGGACATGTGATGAAGGATTCTGTGATAACAACACTCATGTATTGGTCCGCCTTACATTTCGTAGTTGAGCTGTATTTGGTCCAGACTCCATAGAGAGAAACTAAAACTTCTGGTGGCGTCCTGCAGTTTCTTGCCACTTCCACAGACTCGGGTTGATGTTAACTGATACAGATGCATGTGTTGAGGCAAGACCCGTGGAGGACTGGATGGACAGTGATGGAGACTGAGTTTGGCTTGCTGGCACAGCCAGCTGTGCAATGCTGTGGGTCTCGTGCCTTCCCTTCCCTGAGCGAGGCACAGCTGAGAACTTGGCATTCCTCCCGGTCCCTCCTGCTGACTCACGCTGAGGTTGAGGCTTGGTGTCTCTGCTAGGTAGTACCACCGCTGCTGCTGATTCCTGTTCGCTATCCGACTCTACTGAACTGGACTGCTGGTGTATCTGTGAGGTGTTTGCGAGTGGATTGAGCTGCCGCTGCTAACCTGTGAACTGAACTCCTGATTTCCAGACAACATAGATGGGAGTCCCTCCAAAGAACTTTTCTAAACAGGTCCACTCCCCACCCCCATCCTTTCTTTCCCTCTACCTCTGGTGGGTAGTGGGCCACAAGGGAGGTTAAAGCATTTAAGAGCATCATTAAAAACAGGATTTGAAAAAATTAAAGTTACAGATCACTGTCTCCTGTAGGACTCTACTAGACACACTGCAGCTTCAGGACACCCCACACAGACTTTTCAGACCCTTCTTTTGCTCATTTGGAATTCTCACACCAGCAGTGAAGAGCTTGGTACCCACCATCTGCCCCGTCTGTCCAGCTAACTCCAAATTCCAGCCCGTGTGGGTGGTGGTGTCCACAGGATATTGTCATTGACATTGATGGGCTCTTCTCTTGTTCAGGGAGACATAGGGCATCTCCTTTTCTGTATCATGGGGAGGCTGGCTCCCACACTTGTACTGGGATGAGACACTCTGGTCCCTGCCAGCCCTGCTTTCTGGAATCCAGTCTCTTCAATCATGGTTCATGGGTCTAAGCTTTTTTATAGATTAATATCTATTCTTGCTGTAAAGCTCTGAAATCATGACCAATGTACCATGTTGCACATTACAGTTTGGGTCTGGACTATTCTCAAGGCCCGTGTGAAGGAGAGTTGGCTCCTAGCCTGGTCTCCATCCAGAGATGGTGGAAGCATGGGAGATGCGTCCTAGAGATGCTTAGGTCACTACGTATTGACCGGGCATGTAACAGGTTTCTTCATCTGTCCTTTGTCGTTTCTGGCAACCAGGCAGAAAGTCTAATTTAGGTTGAAAGCTGTGAGTCTGATTGAGGGTAGATTGAAACCCCCAAACAATCCTTCTGTCTTCATAAGTGTGTATTCTCAAGAAAAAGCTGGCTAACACTCCGTGTGTCCCCAAGAACTGTATCACACAGCATTGTCCTGTCTTTTGTCCCAGTGTCTCCCCTGTTTCCCAGTCATCACTACCTCACTCTGACTTCTGGCAAATGGTTCTTGTTGTTTTTGTTTGTTTCTTGTTCTAAAGTGTCTCCAGAGTTTGGCTTTTTGCAGAGCACTGTATTGTGGGAACTCCACAGTCCAAGACTTGCATACTGGCTTCTCTTCCTTTGTAATGCTCATTGAAGGTTCAGACCTTAGACTTGATATCTCCAGTCCTCTTTTCCCTGAATGGTGCTGCAGTGCACAAATGGAGGTACTGGGAATTGCTTATCCAGTGACCCATGGAAGGATATCTTGGTTGCTTCCGGTTTTTAGCAACCACGAACGAACGAAGCCGCTATAAACATTTTAGGTGGGATTTTGTATGGACGTAAGTTTTCTCAGGAGTTGGGTAAATACCTTGGGACTCAGCTGCCGGTTCATATGGTGTGATTATGTTTAGCACTGTAAGGAAGTGCCAGGCTGTCTCTCAGAGGGGCTGCCCCATTCTGCAGTCCCACCAGCAGTGAAGACAGCTCCTGCTGTCTTTGCATCCTTACTGGCTGTGGGTACCACTGTGCTTTGGAGCCTGGGCATTCTGGGATGTACACAGTGGTACCTTGCTGTTCTGACTTGCACATGCTCAATGAAAAAGGATGCTGGACAACTTTCAACACCTGGGTTTGATATTTGTTTTGTTTTGTTCTGTTTCGTTTTGTTTTGTTTTTTGATGGAATGCTCACTTAGACCTTTCCTTGTGTCTAAGTGGGATTGTCTATTTTGGGTACATATTCTGTATCTGCTATGCATGTGTTTTATAAAGAAATTTCTTCTAGTTTGTGGTCTGCCAGTTTGTTCTCTTGGTGATATTGCCCCAGAGAATAGATATTTTAAATTTGCGGAAGTCCAAGATGTCAGCTTTTCCTTTTGTATTTGTGTTTTTATTGTAACTGAAAAATTACCACCACACCAGGTAACTGAGGCTTTCTGGGGTCACTGCTGAAGGTTTGATAGTCTATATAGTTTGCATTTGTAAGTTTGTATAGCTTACACTTGTGTCTATGATCCTTTCTGAGATATGTTTTGTACAAAATGTATCCAGTCTGTGTCTAGACTGTGATTATTTGCATTGTATCGTCTATTCAAAAGCTCATGTTTCTCACTAATGGCCTTGTTCCTTGTCAAAGGTCAGATGACAGTAGTGTCAAGGATACATATCCTTCTGGGTCCCCACCTTCCTCTGCCCATCTGTCTGCCTTGCCTCTGTCCTTGTGCTGAGCTTTCGAGTGGAGGAGTGTCTTCCAGGCCCTCTCCCCTGCTGAGTGCTCTTCGGTGTCTTTCCTTTGTCTAGGTGAACTTCTGAATCTGCCTGGCGGTGTCTGCAAGAGCTCGCTGAGGTTGTCGTGGCCGCAGGAACTGCACGGTAACAACAGCAGCACAGTTTGACTCTTTCCGCTAGAGCGGGGGACAGTTTTCCCTTTAGTTGGGCATTATTTGATCTTTCACCGAGTTTTATAGTCCTGAGCGTGTAGACTGCAGATCCTATGCAGGCTTTGGTAGCTTCCTATTTAGGTATTTCATTTTAGGGGTTTGTGTTGTAACTAGCTTTTTTTCTTTTTACTTCAAATTCTAATAGTTTATTGTTGATAAGCAGAAGGCATTGGACTTTTATATGTGAACCATGTGTCTTGCAATCTTGCTGTACTTATTTATTCCAAGAGACAGATTCATTCACTCACTCATCCATTCATTTGTTCACTTTATTCATAAGTTGATTTTCAGATGTGGAGATTATATCTGGAATAAATCTCACTTGGCATACATATCTAATGAAGCTTTGATTTGCTAATGTTCTGGTGAGTTTTGAACCTCTATTCTTGGCCTGCACCTTTCTTTTAATGTCCTTACATGGTTTTGGTATTAGAACAGCAGGTAAACTAGAGAGTGTCTGTGTCTATTTGTGGTGAAATTATAGAGGTGGTAATTATCACATATGTAGTTGTTAGGACTGCCTGACAAGGGTAGGCCTGGCACTGCTCTCTTCTGAAGGTGATCAATGGTTATTCCAAATGTAAAAATAGGATAAGAACTTGGAGAAACAGTTTGAAGAAAGAAGGACTTATTTTGGCTCACGGTTCTAAGGTTTCAGTTCATAGTTGGCTCCTTTGTTTTCTGTGTGTGTGTTTGTGGTATGTATGTTATGTGTGTATGAGATGTGTGTGTGGTGTATATATGTGTGATGTGTGTGTGATATGTGTGTGTATGTGTGTGTAATGTGTGTGTAATGTGTGTGTATGATATGTGTGTATGTGTGTGTAATGTGTGTGTATGATATGTGTATGTGGTGTGTGTATGTGTGTGTGTGATGTGTATATGATATGTGTGTGTGGTGTGTGTATGTGTGTGTGTGATGTGTGTGTGTGTTACATATGTGTTGTGTATGTGTGTGTGTGATTGTATGTGTGTGTGTGTGATGTGTATGTGTTATGTGTTTGTGTGTGTTGCTGGTGATGAATGCCTATCCTGACACAGGTGCTCTACCACTGATATCTATGCTTAGCTATATTCAGATTTTAAACCTATCAATAGATTAATCTTTTCCCTTCCATTCCCTCCTTACCTTCCCCTCCCCTCCCTTCCCTTCCCTCACGATCTAGTTGTCTCTAGAAGACCTGATTTACCAAACTGATCATCAAGACAAACTCTTCTCTTCTCCTCTCCTCTTCTCTTCTCTTCTCTTCTCTTCTCTTCTCTTCTCTTCTCTTCTCTTCTCTTCTCTTCTCTTCTCTTCTCTTCTCTTCTCTTCTCTTCTCATCTCTTCTCTCTCTCTCTCTCTCTCTCTCTCTCTCTCTCTTTCTTTCTTTCTTTCTTTCTTTCTTTCTTTCTTTCTTTCTTTCTTTCTTTCTTTCTTTCTTTCTTTCTTTCTTTCTTTCTTTTTGTTTTTTTCCAGACAGGGTTTCTCTGTAGCCCTGGCCGTCCTGGAACTCATTTTGTAGACCAGGCTGGCCTTGAACTCAGAAATCCGCCTGCCTGTGCCTCCCAAGTGCTGGGATTAAAGGCGTTTGCCACCACGCCCGGCTCCTCCACTTTTCCTTGTGGAGTTTTGTACCATTTCCTGTTAAATTTTTAAATTTGTAGATACAGAGTTGCTGGCTGGCTGTATTTTATTAGTGTTCTCGTGTCTCGGCAGGCATGGCTTCCAGCTTTCATTTCTGTTTGTCTCAGCCTGGCTGGAGTTCTCTCACTTCTGTAGACCCTTTCAAAGAGCAAGCTTTGGGTTTCATTGATTTTTTTTCCTAGTGCTTCCCCGCCCCCTTTAAGTTCAGTGATTTTTTTGCTATATATATATTTTTTTCTTTTTATCTTCCTGCTTGCTATCTTAAACTGTTCTCTCTCTGGTTTCCTGAGATGGAGGCCCGGGCTACTTACTTTGGGTCTTTCCTCTTATCTAATGTGTGTGTTAATGCTGTAAATGGCTGTCAAGCTGGGCAGCCACAGCGAGCCAGCACTTCTAAGTTGGATGTTCATTTACTTCTCTTGAGACTTTGCCTTTGACGTGTGATGTTTAATCTTCAGATGTTTGGGGGATTTGCGGCTCTCTCTGGCTGAGTTCTAGGTTCACCGCACAGTGATAAGCATATGTGTGACAAGTGTCTGTCCCCTGGCCTGCTCTGTAGCCCTGTGAGTGGCCCGTGCTGGCGGATGCTCCACATGAACTTGAGAGGAGTGTGTTCTCTGCCTCCCTGGAAAGCGTATTCTGGAAACATCCACGGATTAAGCTGACAGAGGATGATGTCTCTGACTGGAGCAGTGGCTCATTGCTTCTCAATAGCTCTGCCAGCTTTTGCTTACGAACTCTGAGCTTGTTTAGAAAGACAAGGATGGGTGAGCTAAGGCACAGACTGGAGAAGGGCTAATGAGTGAGCATAGAGGGGTCCCAGGGCTGTGTGGCTCCCTAACTGCCAGGGAACCTGACCGGCTCAGTGAGGCTGCAGAGTCAGACAGCCTAGGAATCTACATGTGGAGCCCATCAATTCTCTCCAGGACCCTGCTCCTAGTCATGGGGCCATACCCGTGTCTCCTCAGATGCTCAGTCTGACCTTGGGACATGCCTTTTGAGGATGGTGTGAGCAATGGCATAATCTTGGGGAGACAGATTGATTCTGCATGAGAGCAGCCTGGGGATTACTGTGGACCATGCGGTCTGCAGGCTCGATTCTCACATGTTGAGGTAATTATTAAGAGAACTGAATCCACCATCTCTCTGTCCCCACTGAGGCATGTTCCTGATCTAGTACTGACACTGGTGGGCCATACTACTAGTCCTGGTGGGGTACCGCCAGCTCTGTCCTACATTGCAATAACCAACTAGATCTGCCATTCTCTGTTTGATAACACAATACTCAGTAGCCCAGTAAAAACAAGACTCAATGCTTATAGTTATCCAATCAGATTTATATATCAATAAATTCCCAATACCCAAGATGCCAATACAATAATTTCAGAACCAATTGATAATGATAAAAGCTGCCCACCAGGTTAGACAAATTATCCCAATATTCTAACCTTTATGACATCATAACAACCTGTGGCTGGTCATAGCCACGATGATTCACATCTGCTGCCATCTTCCTTTCTCCTTGCTACCCTGAGACACTCCCTGTCTCTGCAACACTTATCTCTGCCTCCCTTTCCCTGTCCAATCACAGGTCTCCCACTGCCATGATGTAATTGGACAGGTAAAATCCTGTGGCACTCACAATGTCTGCAGGCTAAAGCAATGCAACCCGAGTGCGATGCAAGTCTCTGTCTACGTTCACAGCCAGATCTTGAGACTGCTGATGCCACAGGGCAACCTGGCTCCTCCTAAATAGTATGGAAACTGGAGCCTAGGAGGGGGCCACTTGTGTGCATGAGCCCCAAAATCTGTGTCATGGCCAGGGCTGGGCAGGACAGAGCAAAGAAACTGTGATCAGAAGCTATGCTTCCACGTGGCAGAGGGGGACTGGGAAAACCCATCCTCCACGATCCCTTGGGAGACTGTAACTTTAGGCCATGTCACCGGTGTATTCTGAATGCTGTTGGAAACATTAAGTAAGGTGCTACAAGTAGAGAGGAGCTTAGGTACCAACTGTGTGGTTTGAAACAGCCCGGAGAGACAATCTTCTTACACGTAAGGAAAAAAAGAACCCATTGTCCAACAACGGCTGCCAGGATGCCAGCCTGTTAGATGAGAGAGAAGGGAGAACATCCATGAGGGAGGCCACCACCGTGCCACCCATAGGCTCCGTGTCTCGAAGCTCCTCTTACCAGGCACAATTCTGTGGAAAGAGAGCCTGGAGGTATTGCTGTCCCAGGATGTCTAACCATGGCTGCTAACGTGGAGTGGCCGTGGACACAGGAAGCTGTGAAGAAGCAACAGAGAAGACATAGCTAAGGTTGAGAGGCTCGGGGGCAGGAGTATACTTTCCTTCACCAGAGCCATGGCTGAAGGGGAAGATGCTCCAAGGGGGCGGAGCTTAGCGTTGAGAGAGCAAGCCCTGGGTATTACCTGGGAAACAGTGGTGAGTCAGGTGGGGGAGGCCTCATCCTGGCTAGCTCTGACACTCTTGGCTTTGATGGTGAAAGTCTCACCTCCAAGTACCAGGAAAGCCAGGGTGGGTGGTTATGAAAAAGCCTGTGTAATCACATTCTACAGGACAAAGGCTGGGGGAGCCAGAAATGTCACCTGTAGACCACAGGGTTGGGTGACTAGGTCGCTGCTTGACACTTGTCCCCTTACTTTGCTCAAGAGGGAGGGAGTTTATCCATCCGCCATGTCCCTGTCCCTCTGAGGCTTTCCAGTCTCTAGAACTTGGTGCCAATTGTCATCAGAACTTGGAGTTTAAGTTGGATATGGCGACCCATGCTCCCCACTTGGGAGGCTGAGGCATGACAATGGTAAGGATCGTGAGAAGCCAACCTGAAACATATGGCGAGACCGTCTCATAACATGAATGAAAATGAAACAGAATCTGGACTCTGAGCTGGGTGCCGTGCTGGGGGAGAAGGGAAGATGCAGAAGTGTGGGAGCCCTGTGACCAAGCACACAGGCTAAGTGTGTCCCATGCCCCTGCCTGTGGGAATCTGTGTGTTCCAAGTCACTGAGACACTGGCATGTTTGTTACCACAGCAAGATTTGCTATCGGCTGATACCCTAGTATCTTCTTGTCCTTCCCATTTCCCTTCCTTCTGTCCCTCTGTCATTCCCTCCCTTTCTCTCCCTCCCTCCTCTTCCTCCTCCTCCTCCTTCATTTCTCTCTCTTTCTTTTGCCTTTCTGAGACAGGATGTGACAATCTCGGACTTGCCGGTGCTGGTGTGAAGCATCAGTCCAGCTCCCCTGCACCCTCACCAGAGACTTCCTCTTGCTCAGGCCATTGATGAGGACACAGGTTCTCTCCTACCTGCTCCCTCTGGCTCTATGGGTTGCTAGCAGATCTCTCCCTTACTGTAACATGCTCATGTGTGGATGTAGGAGCGGGGAGAGACCCTTTCCAAGCTGGCCCAGAGTCTGCCCTGGGTGGGGGTGGTACGGTCCAGACAGATCAGCACCGTGGCAGCCCCAACACCCTGGGTGACAGCTCTTACACTTAAGCTCCTTTCCCTCAGTGAGTTGTCCAAAGCTTCCAGTTGGAGGGATTCTGCCCTGATCTTGAATATGCATGTTTTAAAGTACTTTGCAAAATGGAGGCCCTCTCGAATGTTATTCCAATCCTCCAGCTATCAGGGAAATTGGGGTGTTGTATAGATTAAGGAGAAATTACTTGAGGAGATGTCGGTAGAAGCTCGAATGCTTATCTGTACAAATAAATTCAGTGCAATCCACAATTAAGCAGCATTTGACATTTAAAAAATATTTGATCCATGTTTTGGCTTCCAGAGCTGCTTCGGGGAGCGGCAATGTGCAAATTACATTCAAATCAGGGTTAAATATAGTTCTCAGAGAAAGATTGTATGATTTCAATTGCCTAATTATTTGGGGGAAAAATCTGTTCTTCAATAATTAAAAGATGAGGATGCTTGGCATCTGATGCAGAACTGGATATTTCCTCCATGGTACCCGAAGGTGCTGAGCTGGGCGTGGAGGTGGAGGCTCGCAGGAGGTGACCGTGGGCACGGGAAGGAAGACCCAATCCATCCCGAGCCAGCTTGTCCAGGTCTGTGACCAGGCAGAACAGCCACGCACTGGAGTGGACCAAGATGGGAATGGCAGCTTAGGTGCTGAGCCAGAGGGGCTGGCAGCCATGCCAAGCAGCAACCAGAGCCAGCTCTGCCTGGCAGGGCTCACTGGCATATGTGAGCACCCAGGCTATGGCCAGACACAGTGGGGCGGGGGAATCTGGCAGTGTTGACAGCCCACAATCGGTTAATTAGGTGATATTTCTTAAAAGTCATGTAGAGGAGGGGCATGCATGGCTGTCTGCCTTCAGGAAGAAGCCCAAAGCAAAGCAGGCCTCTCCTCCAGAGCAAGAAGACAGGGCTGGTCCAGTGCAGGCAGCATCAGCTCCTACTTCACATAAGCTAGAAGTAGGCCTGCAACCTCAGGCCATGTATGTGGTCTGTGACTTGCTGCCTCATCTGTGAAATGGGCAGAGTTATACATTATACCAACTGACATGGAAGACCAGTGTCAGCACAGACCGTGGGCTGTTAGAGACAGGATCTAGAGCCAATACCTGATCACTGCTGTGTGACCTTGGGTAGGTGACTCAATCTCTCTGAGTCTTATTCCTATGCCTGGGATAGTGACAGCAGCTACCTACCAGCCGGTTTCAGGATTAATTGCATCCTATTAGTGGGATGCTGTTTACGTATGGAGGTGTGAGCTTCGGCGGTGTCTGGCATGCAGCAGGTGCTCGGCTCCGATGTCTCACAAATATTTACTGTGCACCTGTGAAGCTCAGGCTTCAGTCCAGGTGCTGGAGCTCCCAGAAAACAAATGAGGTAGGAGGGTCCTGCTCAGCATGGAATTAGATGGCAGGCAGAGCAAGCTGTGACTTAAAGCCAGTGTAGGCAGGAGGCAGAGAAAGCCCAGGGGTGGAGAGAGTGGGGATGAAAGCTGCCATCGGCGTGTGAATACAGCACCATTCAAGAGTGGAGCCTTTGCCCTGCTCCAGAACTTCAGTTGGTGGGCAGAGGTGGTTCTTTGGGGTGGGGACCACACAGAGCTATTTCCAGGGACAGGAAGCCACGGAGAGTCCTAAAGCGTCCGACATCCCACCTACCTGGCTGGGTTCACAGGTTTGGCTGGACTGGAGCAGGATGCTGGGTAGGGAATGAGCTGAGGGCTAGGATGGTGAGGGAGGGTATGCGTAGAAGCCTTCCTGTGATGCTCTGTGGCAGGCTTTGAATCTCAGTGCTCAAATAATGGGTGTTGCGTACAGGTAGCCAGATGGCCAGAGCCAGCAGCAAGGTGGCCCTGGCATGGCCTGAGTCTTCATTTCCAGTTGGTCCTTACTCCTGCACACCTCTGGAGTGGCTCAAGGTGGCAAGCTAAAATTGCATACCATACCGGGGCACGGCTGAGTCTTGACCTTCCCTAGACCTCTGGATGAGGTCTACCGAGAGAGAGACTATAACACTTCAAGGGCAGACCTGGCAGAACTGGGCAGACCTACTTGCCTCTTTTTCTATGTCCGTGGGTGGCCAGATGTGTACCCAAGACTAGCCTTGCTGCAGCACCTGAGGGAGACGGTCTGTGGTCTGAAATCTAGGGTCTATAATGGGACAGTCAGCCACAGCCATAGCTTGAGATGCAGCAACAGAGGGTGTTATAGAACAGGGAATCACTGCCTGTGGCCCTATTACCCCAGGGCAGGGACCTTGTACCACAGGAATGTGGGCCTGGCAGGCTCACAAGGGTTTTCCTTACACATGCAGGGGACTGGCTCCCCAGACCAGCCCACTCCATCAGAATCCTGAGTCCCAGAGCCTCCGTATCTGACTCCATGTGTGGGGCAGGAGGTAGCACTTGTGCCAGACTCTGGGACTGTGGGAGAGGGATCTGGAGGTAACCTTGGCCTCTGGCCCTACCCAGCTTCCTAGTGTTCACAGAAGAGGCGGGAGGAGCGACTGCTGGCCCACGCTGCATCCCGGTCTCAGCACGGTGAACGGGCCTGGTCATATAAAACCTGTGGAGGTAATTGAATCTGGCCAGAGTCCTTGACGGAGCCGTTAAATGCAGGAGCCAATGAAGCTTAGGTTTATGGGCTCTTGTCCTCAAGGCCTCTCCAGAGGGGCCAGGCCTGAGTTTCTGAGGGCCTCTTAGGGGCAGACTGGGTGCAGCGACTCCCACCCCTGACCAGCCACAGGGACTGGCTTAAGAGCTGTGGTCTGTGTGTTTCCAGCAGCAGTGGCCTCTCACTTTGGCTGGCCAGCCTGAGCTCCGGGGGCTGGCCCCTCTGAAGGTGGTCCATGGATTGCTCCGGCTCCTGGCTTGGGTGCCTGGCCCCGTGTTACCGTGGAGCAGAGTCTATGCCAATTGTGCTCTGGACTGGTGAGGGGAGGAGACAATGAACACTGTCCTTCCAGGATACCGTGTTCCAGGAAGCCACCAGCCCAGGAAGATGGTCCAGGCCTCTGGGGCGTTTGTCTGAGGGAGGAAAGATGCTCAAAGGTGCTGTTTCAGCAAAGAGGTGTGGAGGACACATCAGGTGAGAGAGTCTCCTGCTGGAACAGAAGACTTGGGAGCGGCCATTGGGGTGGCTTGGCATACCTGTGGCTGCACCTGAGGAGGAATGACCTTAGAAAAGGCTGTCCCTACCTTCCAGGTAACTGGAGGACGGGCCACTCAGCATCCAACCTTGTATCTGTGCCCTGTGACAGTGGTGTTGCCCCAGCCTCCCATCGGAGCTGGTGAGGGCATGGCCACTCAGCACACCTGGTGTGGACGAGTGGGGACGGGACTGGTGAATTATTTAGAATTGCCAAAGGTGTCGAGTTAGCAGCTAATTAAAAAAAGCTATCCTCTGTGCAACACTAAAAGAATCATAAAATTCCAATCTCATTTGTTCCACTCAGCTTCCCTGGGTGCAGAATGCCCCATAAAAGACCGAGACGTGCCCACATTCTGCAGTCTGCTTTTGAGTGGTTGCTCAGTCGGGGGGTTTCATAGAACAGGGCAGAGGGAAAACTTTGGGCACAGCGAGAAGGCCAGGAGATGACCAGGCCAGGGTGGGTGGCGGATAGTACTTGTTGGGGTCCTATGCCCCAGAGACCAATGATGCTGGGCAGTGGTGGAGTACTCAAAGCCTTTGAGTGAGCACCAGACTTCTGGTACAAGGCTGGGGTGCCGACAGATACTGGATCCGCAGGGACGCCATGTTCCTTGGGTCACGTCAGAACCTCTGCTGCATTGTCTTGGGTGTTAGAGAAGCATGTGACGGGGTGTGTGTTTCTCCCTCCTATAATGGGAGAGGCTGTGAGAGCTGGTGGCCCCTTGGCCCATGGCCCCTTGGCCCCATGATGCCTTGCTGCAGGTACAGAGGCTGAGCTGAGAGCTGCACCTGACTGCACCCAATTTGGCATTTCTGGCAGGTCAGGACTTCGCAGGTTTAAATATCATCCACGCTTACACAGAACAGAGGGAAGGCATGAGACTTGGGACGGAGGGGTTAGAGCAGGAGAGGAGGGCATATTGCTGCTCCTGATGGGGTGCTGATCAAAAAGGGGCAACTGTGCAGGCCCAGGTGAGCTGTGGGCTCCACCTGGTTCCTACAGGTGGGGCAGGGCATGCCTTGTGGCCATGGCAGCCGGGGACTCACAGTTCCACAACTCATTCTCTCTCTCTCTCTCTCCCTCTCTCTCTCTCTCTCTCTCTCTCTCTCTCTCTCTGTGTGTGTGTGTGTGTGTGTGTGTGTGTGTGTGTGTGTGTGTGTGTATAGATCATCCAGCCAGGCAGAGAGGCAGGCCCCCTAAAGTAGGCATGTCCACCATTTCAAGGCCTTCTCAGAGAGTAGCCTCTTGTCCCTGTGACCACCAAATGTGGCAAAGCTCCATCAGGTGGCCTGTTCAGCGAATGAATCCCAACTTGAGCTTTGGGCCAGGTTAGCAGTTCTGGTCAAATTGATTTAGCATCAGAAGTTTCAAGCCATGTCCTCTGAAACTAGACCCCTGGCACTTCTCCTGACTCCTTCCCTACTAGTTGGAGCCTTTAGCTATCTTTTCCTCAGTTTCCTCGTCTATGCAATGGGTTTGCTGTGGTGGCCATCTTGTTTTTCTTATCTGTGATGCTGATGCTGACGACGATGATGCTTGTGTATGTGTGTATACGTGATGAGTGTATAGGTGATGAGTGTATACGTGATGCCACAGTGTGTGTGTGTGAGCCAGGGGGGCGACTTTGTGGTATGGATTCTCTCCTTTCACCTTCCTGTGGCTTCTGTGGCTTGGAGTCTTGTTGTCAGGCTTACTCAGCAAAGTTCCTTTACCTGTTGACCATCTCACCAGCCCAGCAGTGGTGGCAGTCTTGACCTGTAGTTGCAGAGATGCGTGGCTTCCTAACGTGCCCCCAGCACAGCACAGTCACAGAGTGCCTGGCTCTGGGTACATTCAGTCTCGGCTCTGAAGGGCGTCAGCTCTCAAGTGCAGTTGGAGTGCAGATGCCCAGAGGTGAAGCAGGGGGCAGGATTGTTTATCCTGAGGAATAGGACCTGGGTCTGCAGTCTGCCACTCTGCCCCAGAAAGTGAGATCTGTCCCCACCCCGTGACCACTGGCCCTCATTCAAAGCCATCAGGGCTGAGGCCATTGTTTCCCATTGCAGGAGACTGGAGAGAGTGCAACCCCTTAATGAGATCCTTCTGGGAAGCTCTGTGGCTACCTTGGAGGGTCTGGCCATCTTGGGTCAATGAAGCCCAGCTATAACCCTTGTCTCAGCTGAGTGCGTGGAGTCCGCTGTGCTCACATGGGGGGTGGGGCCGTGGTGTCTGACCCTTATATGCTCTGAGGGAGGAGTGTAACTCGGTGAGCTCTCCCACCAAGAGAGTGGTAACAGCCTCCATTATGTGGAGTCACTTGTGGTGATCAAGATGTAAACTGTGTGTCATGCCCTAAGCACAGAGTTCCATATCAGTGAGTCACCTGCTCTGTGTGACAAAACCCCTCCGGGACAGATGCAACATACATGTCTGTTCACCCCAGATCTGGAGCCTATGCAGACCAAAGAACAGATACGGCCAGCGTCCAACCTGGTGAACCGATGAGTATTATTGGGGTTACTTACAGGAATATGGGTGAGGGGTCATTTACAGGAGCAGAAATGATTCAAAGACAGCTGTGTCACCAAAGCTGACCCCAGCACAGGGGAAGGTCACAAGGCTAGAAACCTGGAGCCCACTGCATAGCCTGCAGGCAGCTCAGCAGATTGGAGAGTGTCCTATCCAGGTGCCTCAGCTGAATGCTTGCCAGGTGCCCTCAGTTTGTCTAAACTTCTTCCAGGCCAATGGTCTGGTCTCAAGATTCTTCTTTGAACTTGGCTCCATTAGGTCTCAGGGGGACTCACAGCTTGTATTACTTACTCTGTCAGGAAGGGGTCTAGTGAATCTGGTCAGTTTCAGGGACTTCCTCAAGGTAATTCGAGTTGTTTATCTTCATGTTTAAGGAGCCTCCTGCAGGATGGAATGTTTCAATCTTGAAGGAAGCTTTTACACAACTTGGAAGACTCAGAAATCTGACTGCGTATGGTGCAGAATTCTCTTTGATCTAGAAGCCAAAGCAGGACCAGGAGCAATGGCCAGAGACCTGGTGCTTACATGGTCTCCACAGTCCAGATGCAAGAGACAGAGCCATGTAAATATGTGGATCAGTTAATGGAGGGCAGGCAGAGATGGGCAGTTAGTGTCTGCGCCTGGGTAAGAGTGGGCATGGCGGGCAGTGTGTTGACATGAGGCTCTGGTCTGTCATGCGGTGGCTTGCACGCAGTTGGGATACTTCCACCAGACAATGGTGTCTCTTTGCTTCCAGAGGAAAGATACTGATTGATTCTCCACTCTCCATTTGTTTGAGATGTGCACTAACTTGTGAATGCACAAAAGAGCCACATTCAGGAAACAAGTCCTCTGGTCTGTCCCCAGCGACTGTGGCTGCTTGGAGCGAGATGCGTTAGAGCCTGAGTGGACTCTGGCTTAGAAAGGACAGGAGGAGGATTGTGGACCAAGAGTGCTTAAGGCTTGACGATGGGGGTGAGTGGACACCCAGGATAAAGGTGCTAGACATGGAGACTGGAGATGGACAGCTCCATTTTAAAATTAAAAACATTTTAAGAGTAATTTAATTAGCCAGGCAGTGGTGGCACATGCCTTTAATCCCAGCACTTGGGAGGCAGAGGCAGGCGGATTTCTGAGTTTGAGGCCAGCCTGGTCTACAGAGTGAGTTCCAGGACAGCCAGAGCTATAGAAACCCTGTCTCAAAAAACAAAAAACAAAACAAAACAAAAAACAAAAACAAAACAAAACAAGAAAACAAAAACAAAAACAAAAAAATTAATTTAATTAAAATTAAGAACATTTTAAAATTTAAAATAATTCTCTTTCTGTCTCTCTGTCTCTTGTCTCTGTGTCTGTCTCTGTCTGTCTGTCTGTCTGTCTCTCTCTCTCTGTGTATGATAGTGTGCCGGTGTGTCTGTCTGTACCACACAGTGTTTACGGAGGTCAGAGGCAGCTTGTGGGAAATGTGAGTTCTAACTCAGGTTGTCAGGATATGCAGCAATCTCTGAAATATCTCACTAGCCACAGAGACCATCTTTTCAATATGTGACCTCATAGTGGCTGAGAGGGGTGCGCAGGGGTGAGCATGAGCGAGCTCAGAGTTTTCCTCAACAAGATGGCGGATAAAGAGGCAGCTCAGGCTGAGTTATCCACCTCAGAACATGCATGTACTCATGTGCACTTGCAAGCACACAGAACATTCTGGAAGGGCACACATGGACTATCTTAAGGCAGTTGAAGGTATAAGGTATAGGTTGAAAAGGAGAAAATGAAGCCGGGCAGTGGTGGCGCACGCCTTTAATCCCAGTACTTGGGAGGCAGAGGCAGGCGGATTTCTGAGTTTGAGACCAGCATGGTCTACAGAGTGAGTGCCAGGACAGCCAGGGCTATACAGAGAAACCCTGTCAAAAAAAAAAAAAAAAAAAAAGAAAGTAAAAGAAAAGAAAAAAGAAAAAGAGAAAATGAGACAAATGAGACTTCCTGTTTGAGTTTTTATAATACAATTATTAAAAATAGATCATCTGCATCATTTAAAAGCATATTGTCACACCGTAAAGGGCATAGAAGGAGACACTAGTACAGAACCTGGGTGCTTGGCCTGAACTCCTCCTTCCACACCCTCCCCCACCACCGATGGCATAGGGCCACCCACATTCATGGGGTCTTCCCCCTTATTTCTGTCTCTCACACCCACCCTTTCTGCAACTGCTCAGAGGAGACTGTGGACACCAGAGGCCCTGCCAATAGGACAGCAGAGAACTGGAGACCCAGGGTTCCAACCCTGAGACAGCCGGGCTTCATGTTATAGATGCATGCCACCAAGCCTGGCTTTTTATGGAGATGCCAGGGATCTGAACTTCATGCTTGCTTAGCAAGCATTTTACCCACTGAGCCATCTCGTTTGCCCTTGCTGTGCCTCCTTCAACTGCTGACAAATGGTGTTTACTGGAGGCTTTACAAGCAGATCCTGAGGCTGCTTGCTTCTCTCCAAGACTATGGGGTGAGGCCCTGGCTTCTAGCTGCCTCTGTGTGGCTACAAGGGGTCAGGCTAGGCCCAGGCTCTAATGTCTCCTCTTCTTCCACTTCTGTGTGGTACCCTCCAGGGCTTGCCACAGGGTAAGTGGCAGGCAGGCAGATTGGGCCCATTGGGTGAGAGGAGTGGGCAGAATTGGGGGTTGAGGCTCAGAGCCCCTATCAGTTCCTACCAACAGCTTCCCTCTGTGCATCTCACAAGCTGCCTAGGGATGGACAACCTCTTAGAACATAGTGAGTACTCAGTAAATTATGCCTGTTAAGTCACTGAGAACGTCCTTGTTGTTTTGGAAGCTGGTTGCTGCGAGGCCCAGTACAGTGCCAGAGCTGTGTGTGCGCGTGTGTATGTACATGTGTGTGTGCATGCGTGTGCATGTATGTGTGTTTATAGGTGTGTGTGTGTGTGTGTCCACCTGCCTCCCTCTCCCTGCTGCCTAGGGTCTTTTCTTGTTAAGGTGGGCTGAAGGACAGGGACAGCTTTGTAAGGTCAAGGCCTTAGGCCGGCCTGGGATCCAGCTGTCAGGGGTTCCAGCCCAGCCTCACCAGGGAAATCCAGCTTCTTTGTGGAGCAGTGAATTTGAAGCTCTTATTGTGCCTGTGGATTTGGAATCACAGTTGTGATTGCTTCTGGAAGCTTCTCTATTGGGACTGGGCTTGGCCAAACCTGCCTGGATTGCAGGTGTCTGGGCCCGTCTCACCTCACTGAGCCAGCAGCTGTCCCCTCAACAGCAGTGCTGTGGTTCTGGGTCCAGGGAACCAGGATCTCTGAGGCCTTCTTTAGAAATCCTCTGTCCCCAGCATCCACCAGCAAAGCGACTGTTAGAATCTCTGTGAGGAGCCAGTCTGCCTACGGCCAACCTCAAACCAGGGGCCAGCCATGAGCTGCCCTAGCTCCACCATGCTGTGAAAGCTTTTGGCAACATGCAGAGATTGTGGGGGGTTCCTGGCTCAGGATTTTCCTTCTGCGTATCACAAAATTCCGCCAGGCCACCTGTGTCGCAGCCATAGTCCCTGCTGGGAAGTTCTTTGGCCAGGGAGGCAGCATCGGCTTCCTGCAATGTAGATGCATTTATGGGCTAGCTCCAGATGTCAGGGTCTGGGTTTCACGTGTTAGGGTGCCAGCAACCTTGGCTGGCAGCAGCTGCCCCTAATGCTGCTTGGACTGGCTGTTTCCAGTCAGCATCGCAGTGCACAGCGCACATCCGTGGATTACTCTGGTTATCTGTTTAAGTCAGGCGCAAACACTGACTGAGTTGGTGAAATCCCTCTGTGTTCCCCACGTGAGCTCCCAAGTAGTCTTTCCTGGAGCTGGTCTTGCTAATGGCTTCCCTCCCCCGTACCTCATCCTAGAACACCCTCGCTGTCCCAGCTCAGGGACAAGGTGATGACCCAGAGCTATGGTGTTGCTATCAATATTTGAGGAACTGGCCAATGGTGGGTATCCACTGTCATTAACAATGAACCTGCATGTTGGATTGGGCCTCGGTTCTCTGACTAGGTGTGAGGGACACATTTCCGCAGCTGTGTCAGAGAGACCTCTCCCTGGACGTGAGCCCGAGGAAGCCACAGGGAGATTCTGGAGCCCAGACCGTGTCTGAGGGAGCGGAGGTGGGGCAGAAGGGCAGGCAGAGTGGTGGCGAGCTTTGGTAGGTGGGCGGTAAGTACAGACAGTGAAGGGGAGGGGTCTGCCTCAGAAGGGCAGAGCTGGGAAACCTGGCCCTTCCCCCTGGTGGGGATTGCATAGAGGCAGGATGGAGTGGTGGTTAGCTACAACTGAGCACCAGCTGGGCTTGAGTCCAGTTTCGTGGCTCCTAAGGCCTCCCAGGATAAGAACAGTGTCATGGGTCAGGTCCAGCGGCCGGAGTGCTGGTTATTTAGAAACTGCTCAGTAAAACTGCTGTCTAGAGACCTTGGCTGATGTCTCTCAGGGAGGGGGTGTCTAAAACTCAGTTGCCGTCTAGGAATGCAGGCTCTTGGGGGCCTGAGAAGACCTGGCCTTGACCTGCTTGTCTGTCTTGGCTTTCAGTTCTCTTCCTGCCCCACTCTCTCTTGCAAAGCAAGTCCTGCACTGAGAAGGCCACTTCCTCTCCAAGCGGGTCGTGCCTAGCCATGAGGCCCTGCATGAACGGGGTGAGGGGGTCCCCTGCATCTGAGCTTAGGGGTGCTGTAAGAGGAGCTGGTCCACGTGTCTCAGCCTTGCCTTCTGCCCTCAGCAAGGACAGGACCTGGCCGGTTCCATGGCAGGACTCGGAGGGTGACTAGTACTGATCAGTGCAGGCCCCTCAGCTAAGCAATGGCCTGGGGTAACTCAACGCTTAGCTGGGAGTACTGTTTGGGACATTAGAGGAAACTGAGGCTGATGGAGGTGTGGAGGGTGGGTGGGTGGTGTTCACCCTGAATCAGAGTGACCTCTCCTTGCCTGGAGGGAATAGGAAGGGAGGAGGGATCTGCACATGGCTGAGGGGACATCCAATCACCTGTCACTTCTGAAGTTCTAGGGCCAGACAGCACCAGGCTTAGTGTAAAAACAACCCAAGACACTGACGGCTGAGGGCAGCCACAGGCAAGTGCAGCCCTGTTGTCCCAGCTATGGGGCAAGGGGCTCATCCCTCGCCCTGGGCCCTGCTCTGGAGGCTGTGGCCGTGTGGGAGGCTGTACCATCTCCTCTGGTAAATCTTAACCGCTTACAGCTCTCCGCAAGCACACATGCGGCCTACTGTCTGAGAGACAGGACAAGCAGTGCACGCGGGGCCAGGCTGCTGCACCCACCTGATGAACTGGCAGATCCAGGACCACACTCTCTGCTAGTGATTGTCGCAGTGGAAATGAGAGATAATGATCAGAGCTAGGAGCTGGCCTCCTGGTACCCGTTCTAACCACCCAGGCTTCCCACAGGCAGGGCTGACTCAGAAGTATAGCTTTCCCCAGGGAGATGGGCTGTGGTGTGATGCTCTTAAGGACAGCATTCACAGTGGTGACTGTGGAAGTAGGGGACAGTGGCAGGGTGTGGGTGGCACACACATTTGCACCCTTCGCTGGCCTCTAAGGGGGCTCTGGATCCCCAGATGGGCCTGGGAGAAAGGAGTTGGTAAGCTCAGAGAGAGGAGTCATTCGTGGCCCGTGTCCACCTGTCCATAGCCATGGAAAGAGAATGGGTGACAATGAATGGATTCGAACCCTTGACCCCCAAGTTTCAGACAGGGTCTCTGGGCCTGCTGGTCCACAAGAGAAGCATTGGGATGAACTAAAGGCAGGGAAGTCTAGACTGAGTGGGTGGTACAGGAGTTGCTGGGGCGAGGACCTGGAAACTTGGCCGACTACTTTCCTCGCTCCTGCAGAGAACACTCCATTGTGCCTTAGTGGCACCGACTGAATGCAGGGCATAGAGGGGCTATACCCTCTTCCCACCCTGGAGGTTCTCTCTTGGAGCTGAGACAGGACAGGAAACGGTTAAAGCTGAGAAACCCTTTCAGGGCTGCGGTCAGAAAAAAAAAAAAAAACAACAAAACGATATTCTGCAGTTCGACGTCATGCTAATTCCATTTCCAGGGCATTTAATCTCATTTGCCCGATGACTAATCCCTGGCCTTGCATGAATTAACATGTGGCCCCTTCTCCAAGGGAAACGGGACCCTTTCAACGGAGACATAGCGTCATCCAGCTCTGCTGCCTGACAGGCAGGGCTCCTGGCTAGACGGTTTGGGGGCAGTCCGGGGACTGACCCCTGGGTGAGCAAGAAGGACTTGGAATGTCTTCTGCCTTTAGCACTCTCCAAAAGTGCAGGTTGTCTTTTTCCTTCACAGCCTAGGATCTGGAGACAAAGGCTCTGTCACAGGGTGCTTCAAGGCAGGAGCAGGTCACCGGTAGAGCAGGTGTCTTTGGGGCTGGCCAGACTGTTCATCTGGTCTACCCAGCAGGGGCCTCAGCAGGACATAGTGGCCAGCTGGAGAGGGCCAAAGAGAAGCTGGAGGCAGTCACATGGGTAGGGGTACTGCTCTAGCTTAGGGCTTTCTCTGTACTCCTTCCTCAGCTCCTAGACTCTGAGGACCCCTGCCACACTCTGTCCTTTTAGTGACCACTGGACAGAGAACCTACCTGCTAGGTGGGTGAGCTGGGTTGGACAGGGAGCTAAGCTGTTTCTGAGAACTAACCCTGGGGCTGTAGCTGTACCTTGCAGAATCTCAGAATCCTGTCCCCATGGGATTCCGGGCTTTGGGAACCCCAGGGGAGTAAGGAGGTCCCTGGGTACTGGAAGATATAAATGGTGCCCTGCCCTGCTCTCGAGCTTGTTTCCAGGCTCAGTGTGGCTCTTGGTCAGGTCAGATGAGAGGGTCTATGGAGACCAGAGCTGGGTCTGACTGCATCCTCCTCTGCTACCCTGTAGGGCTAGGCGAGGTGTCCTCTATGTCTCTGTCCTGCTCTCGGCCTTGACACTTAATGAGATAAGTCTTTCCTTCAGATCTAAAACTTTAGGGGCCCAGAGGCCTGGGGTGAGAGCAGGTTGTGTTTAAGCCTTGAAACTGGGGCTCTGAGGGGCACCATGGCTAGAGCTGTGGCCTCTTGTCTCCTCCCTGTTCACCTCCCTCTGGGATATCCAAGTTTTCAAGAAACTTCTGATGGCTGCTTTAATACTCCAGGCTGAGCCAAGCTGAATTTCCAGGGCTTTGGGGAGGGTCTGAATCTATGTGAGGTATGCAGATCTTTGAATATAGACTGTGGAGGGTCAGAGTGTAGACAGCCAGGGCATGGACTCCTAGGCTGCCTGGCAGGCGTGTGAGGCCATGCAGGAGTCTAAGCCCCATGTTCTTCATCCTTTAATGCCTGGATGTGCATGGGTGACCTGAGCCTGTAGCTGTTGGCACACACAGGTTCTAATGAGCAGCCTCTATGCCCCGACCCCACACACCACCTTGAGAAGGAAGTCTCTGAAGAGACCTTTTGGGCTGGCAAATCTAGACTCAGCATATCCTTTGTGCTGGACACATATCTGGGTCTGGAAACAATCCTGTTCGACTTTTGGCATTTTTCAGACAGTTCCAGAGTGTCTCCTGGGATGTCACAGACACCCATAGGTGCACTCCTCAGGGAGGTCCATTAGACCAAATATGAAGGCAGAGGATCACAGTTCCATGTGCCCCTGGCACTGGGTGAGGTGGGTAGGCGTCTCGCTCCTCCCCACCGCACAGGGATGTGGGGCTCACTAGCAGTGGGACCTCAGAAGTCATGGGTGCTAGAAGGCACCTGGCTTGCACTCTGCTGTGGCCCTCCTTGGGCAGGTGTCCAGAAGAAGGCCTGAGGATTTCATGGAGGACATTGGCATTGCCTAGCTATAGTGGTCTGCACAGCTCCAGTTAGGCCTGGACTCAAGGGAGGAGGGCAGGGCAGCCTCCTACAGGCTTTACTAGATTATCTCATTTGCAAACAATAAATGTCTACAAGCAGAGCTCCTGTCAGGCTCCCCTTCCAGGACGCAAATGTAGCTTTTGTCTGCCTCTGCCCTTTGTTAAAACAACCGCAGTGCCAGGCAGATAAACAAGACGATTAAATGTAAATGATGTCATCTTCCTCCTTCATTCGCATTAATGAGAAGCCCAGGCCCTGGCCAGGGCGCTGGCGGAAGCCACTAGCTACTGAATCCTATTAAAAAGCAACCAAGAGGCAGTGCTGACCTTTGCTTTGAGTGGCTGACCCAGCACCCAAAAGCGGGTGGGACAGCTGGGACCAACAGCTCTGGTTTTGACAAGGACTGCATTTAAATTGCGAATATTTACCATCTCCCCTTAATGAATGGCCCTTTGGTACTACAAAGAAACACAGAGATCAAGAGAGATGCAGACAGGGTCATCCTCCACCCCACCCCATGCTACTGGCTCCAGGCCGGAGGTGGCACCCAAGGCGAGGCCAGGAGGTGGAATGAGTTGAAAAGCTGCCCAGGACACAGGGCAGTGCTTGCTCCGGGGATGGTGGTCAGAGCAAGCTGCCACACAACCAAAGACTCATTGTTGGAGCCCAGAGCCCCTGGGATCGGCTGGATCCTTGAGCCCAGACCTATGGGCTGCTTGTTGAGGGCTACTGTGAGTGTGGGCATCTGCTCTGGGGAGGCCACGGTCCAGCAGCTGATGTCCTTGATTGCATCACAGGTACAGGCCATGTGTAAGCTCGTGTGGGGAGGACCCCAGGAAGTCTGTCTCACTGGAAAGATTGAACCCCAGACCTCTGTGGAGTGCTGAACTGATGGATACAGCCAGTGTGAACCCAACGGTGCCTCCTGAAACCGACCTGACCTGCTGCCCCTCCCCCAAGCCCCAACTGGAGGAAAGTAAACTCTAAACCCACGTGACCCAAGCTCTAGTTCCGGTAGCCCTGTGACCTCAGGCGCATCCCCTCACTTCTCTGAGTGTCAGCGATGGCAACACACCCCTTCCCCAGGTCAGTGAGCAGGTCACAGGAACTGAAGAGTCCGGACCGGTGTCTGGCGCGCACACAGCAGGGGCTCCCATTATTGCGTTATTGCAGACGAATGGGCAGTTTCAATAATTCTGACATCTAATGCACAGTCGGTTCAGAGCTCCCGGACTCCAGATGCTCTGTCCGGCAGAAAACAGCGTGGAGGAAGATGCTGATGTTGGGTCTCCAGAAGCATCGTGTATTCCCGCACTGCCTTCTTCTTGTCTTTCCTAACCCTGGAGGCCTCTGTCTACCTACAGTCCTTAACCCTCTGCAGGCTAAGTCTTTCACATGTGAATTGGGGCAACAAAGTAACTTAGCCCCTAAGTCCTAGAGAGCACAAACCTACAGGCTGACCAGCACGGAGGGAGGGGAGGGGAGTCATCCTGGGTATGGAGCACCGGGCACTCCCTGGGGGCTGCCACTGTGTCTGCTCTGAGCTGGGGGACCATTTGGGTTGTTCAGTTGGAGGCCAAGACAGCTAAGACAGCTCTGGCCTAGAGCCAGTGCTAGCCCAGTAGAGGTGGCTCTTAGACTGTGAGACTGGGTGAGTGCTCACTTGTGGTACAGGGCGGGATGAACCTGGAGGCATCAGCATCCCCTAGCTGAGTCTGGCTCCCAGGCAACCCCGTGCATTCCTCACACACATGCAGGACAGATCTGCTCAGGGCCTGGCCATGTACAGTGCGGCTGCCGGTTTGTGGGCACCTAATCGGGTAGCTGTGTCCTCCCGGCTAAGCCACTCACTGGATGATTCCCCCACTGTTGAGTAGCAGTAGCTCCCCAGCCCCTGGCATCAAGGATCCGGGTAGAAATGCCTCCTCCCCAGAGGGACCCGCTTTACTTTCTGGTACCATGATAAACACCATGACCAAAGCAGCCTTAGAAGAAGAAAAGGGTTTATTGCATCTTATCATCTTTAGGGATAACACTGTCCCCCAAACCTCTTGTCAAAGGCAGGTGCACGGCTTGATTTGTAGACTGAAACCGGCTACTTCAGTCACTGAAGGTTTCTATATCAGCATGGAGGTCTTAGGTTCCCACAACTGGCCCATGGGCAGAGTTTATATCTTGAGGGACAACATCTGGGTTCCTGTAAAGGGCAGGATTGCTTCTGATGTGATTTACAGCCTCTGAAGGGGGTGCTTAGAACAGTGTGGAGTCTAAGTCAAGACAAACTGAGTTCCCGAGACAGAAACCTGAAACAGATGTGCCAAGGGACTCGGGAGGGTGAGGCGGCAGAGAGATGCTACATCAGGGTCTTCCAGGAGCTCCAGGGGTATAGCTAACTTCAAGAGACCCAGAAGAGAGGGTCTCAGTTCAGAGCTATCCTAGGGGGAAGCCAAGGGGTTTTGGATGGGGCCCGAGTCTCCCTGGGACTCTAGTGACCTGGAGCAGTCCTTCACAGAGGCACCCTCGTCACAGAGCCAACAGGAGATAGTCCAGAAAATGGGAATGGGCCAGGAGAAGGGTGGGCACTGCACCCCTCCTAAGCCAGGCTGGGGCTGGCAGTAGGGATATGTGGCTGGCATGGGACTTGCCAGGTTTCTATGATCCTGTTGGTTCCCTAGCAGCAGAGATGGCCTTCCTGGGGTACTTCTGCAGGGCTCCTCTCCCTCATTGCCGCACTTTCTATCTTGGTCTTGGCTTATGATCCCTTCTGGGAGTGTTTAAGTGCACTGCCCAGGGTCTCTTACTTAGTGTTATAAGCCTTGGGAGAGGCGAGTGGCTTAATGAAGCAGAGCTGGGAACTGTGGAGATCTGGCATGGAACAGGCCTAGGGCTCACCTGGGACCCTTGGGTACACTAAGGACCCTCAACTTATTCTGCTCTGAAATGGGTTCTGATCAGGGTTCTGAGTATCAGGGCACAATACCTAGCTGAGATCTGAGGTTGGAGGGGAACTGGGTCATGTGTGTTATATATAGGATGGACCCTGTCTTTGAGCATGTCAGGGCATAGGATGCCAAGTGCTGCCCAGCGTAGAAAGCAGCTTGTATGTTCCGCCGAGGGAAGTCTAGACGTGGAGGCTGAGAACCCCTCTCCTCATAAGGTGCTGAGCACCTAGGCAGAGCAGGGTGGCCCAGGTGTTCTCTCCTTCCCTGGGCAGCAATTGAACAAAGTCCTGGCCTGGTGACCTCTTGTTTCCCTAGCTTGTTAGCAGAGACCTCTGTCCCCTTCAACCCTGCCTTGGGTATCAGGGATGGGCTTATTTGTATCAGGGGCTGGAGGAATGAGCTGCAGAGATAAGCTGAAGTAGCTGCCAATCACCCTGGAGATCTGAAGTGAGACACTCAAGGGCACGGAGGTGGGTGTACTGTACCATAACCAGAGAGAATGGAAGAGGACTGACAGGGTAGCCACTGAAGTGTTGTGCCTCTCTTTATCCCCAAGGCCTCCTTCCTGGAACCACTGAGTGGCCTTAAAGGCCATGGTTAGGGCAAGATGGCGGGGGTGGGGGCCTTCGGTATAGCAGCAGAAGTGCGTATTAGCAAACAATGCCTGTACTCACTGAGTGTACCTCAGGGCCCCATCTCGCTGCTTATCCAATAGGAGCAGCGGCTGATCAGCCCACAGCTGCCAAATCCTGGACAGGGATCATGTCTCAGGACCTGTGGGTCAGCTGACGGCCTCAGTGAATATACCTGTGTACTGGTGACACAAATAGTCAGCACCCTGAGGGAGAGGCAGGATCTGTCACCACTAATTGGTAATTCTGTAAATTAGATATAAAGGCAGATGCTGGGAGCGCTGGGTGAACACTCAAATAATTGGACTGTTCTCACCGGAGGAATGCCGCCTTCTCTCTGCCAGGCAGAAGGCTTCCTCCTGCCCGTCCTTGCTTTATTGGGGCATGGCTGATTAAGCACAGGTTGGAGGACTGGAATCTCACAGGGACCCAGGCTTCCTTGATGCCCACATGTCCTGAAGGGCCACCTCTGACCCTCCTACCCAGCTTGCTGAGCAGCTCTGCCTCCTGGGTACCTTGTCACCCTGACACCCTACTGATGCCTGCCTCCATAGAAGCCACCTGCTTCCTGTGGGTAACATTTCCTTGCTGTGTTTGTGGGAAAGGTAAGTGAAGTGCACTGTCTCTTCTAGCAAAGGTTAAATGAGACGAAGAAAACTCCACCCTTAAAGAGATTGGTAGGGGTTGTAGAGGCATACCGTCCTTGCAAAGGATCCAAGGTCAATTTCGAGCATCCATATCAGGCAGCTCACAGAGGTCTGTAACTCCAACTCCAGGGGATCTGATTCCTCTAGCCTCCATAGGCTCCTAAACTCTAACTCTCTCTCTCTCTCTCTCTCTCTCTCTCTCTCTCTCTCTCTCTCTCTCACACACACACACACACACATATACTCACTCACACATACACATGCAGCCACACAGCACACACATACATACACAGGCACACACATACTCACGCAGGCACACACATATATACACACATGCATACATGCATATACACATGCACACACACATACAGGAACACATATATACATACACTCACAGATATACTCAGATATACATACCACCCACCTCTCTATACAAACATACATGTACATACACATATATAATAACACAATACTCCCACATATACATGCATATACACACACATACCCCACTTACATACATTCACCCACACATATACATGCAAACATACTATCCACATGCACACACACATACATGCATGTACACACATATACATAATTAAAAATAAGAAAATAAATCTTTAGTGCAACTGGCAAAGATGCCAACTGGCAAAAGTCTCTTCCTCTGTCAACATTTTCCTAATATCAGCGTACAAGCAAAGACTGCACCCTGTTCCCAAAGCTGCCCTTTGATTACTAACGGCTCCACTTTAGCCTTAAGAAAGTTATCCAATCACACAAGAATGTGAAGGAAGCCATGATCACACTACTCAGAGGGAGGTGCAGGAAACCCACCCCCTTTTTAGAAAGGAAAAACCCGGTGGCACCCCTGTTTCAGCATACCATACACCCTTCCGCCAAAGTACAACTTTTAGCCTTGCCAAAATACTTTAAATTGTGCAGTCATCTTCTTGAGACCCCAGATACAATTTCTAACTTAGTCCTGCCTGCTCCGTGCTATTGAAGGGCCCCTTACATGGATACCCTGCGTGTCGTCTATGTTGGTGGTCCCCATCCTACCCTGATTCTAACGGGGAAACTAACTCACAGCGAGCAGATGAGAATCTCAGAAGTGACTGGACTTGTGAGGGCAGCAGCTTCCACACACCCAGCATATGTGATGCCTGGCCTACCTGGGCTTAGGCAGCCTCCCTGGGGAGGACCATCTCTGAGCATAGCAGGGGCTGCCCCAGGCCACACAGCGCCTCAGCAGGCAGACTCTATCCCCCTTATATTGCCTTATTTGTGTATGTATACATATATGTGTATGTGTGCACACGTGCCACAGTGTGTGTGGAAAGGCCAGAGACAACCTGTGAGACTCAATTTCATCCTTCGCTGTGTGGGTTCTAGCTTGTCGTCAAACACCCCTACCCACTGGGCCATCTCTCTGGCCTGGATGGCTTTTTAGTCTATATTGAGATCAATATATAGTTTTATTTTTTAACTTGTCAACACTGTGAATCAGTGTTCTACAGAAGTCCAGAGGCACCAACTGACTTGGGGTGGTGTACACTCAAATAGAGGTGACCTTGAAACTGAGATGTGGAGGGAAGACACTCTAGGCAGTGACTACTATCACAAAGGCCCTGAGGCAAGAAGTGTTCCCAAACACCAGAGAGGTCGGTGAGGGCGAGAGGGGATCCTGACCTGAAAGGAGCCAGTCCACTTTACAATTCAGCCCGTGCGTCAAGAAAGGACGTCCCAAATGAAACAGGAATGATCAAATGCAGAACAAAACCAGAACACGGCCAACTAATAATCCCTTGTGAACACGGGCGCAAAAGGCTTAACAAAACAGAAGAAATAGAAGTTGACAACATGTAACTGTACACTGGGATCAAACGGCTTTCTCCCAGGGCTATCAGACCCATAGGACAAGTGGAAACCGTTCCGTTGCCGTCCACCGTGTTAACAGCTAAGGGATAAAAAAAAAAATCACACAGTCCTGTAAGTCCACGAGGAAAAATCATTTGGCGAAATTCAGTAGCGAACAACGGAGAGGAGTGTCCTCACTCATTCAAACCACAGAGCCATTGGGGAAACTGCACTTAGCGTTTGTGCATGCCATTCTTCTCTGCTGTCGTGAAATATTTGACAAGGAGCAACTTAAATGTGGAGAGGGTTATTCAGCTCACGTTTTCAGAGCCAGGGTGTAACATGGCAGGAAAGTCTTGGCCCCTGGCGGCTCCGAAGCACACGGAACAGGTTGTGGCCACATATTCGTGCCTCCGTGGACCGAGACATGGTCAACGAGGAACATTGTTGCTCTGCTGCTTTTCTCCTCTCTCTCTTTATTCAGCCCAGGACCCCAGTGCCCCCCACACTCAGCTGAGGTCTCCTCATTCCTGTCAGTTCCTATGAATGCTGTCACGGACATGCCTATAGGTGAGCCTCATTAAAGCCCTCAGGGTTTATTAACCCACTCAAATCGACCGTCGATATTAACTAATGCAAAGGGCCCGTAATTGACAGGGGATGTCACCATCAGGAATAAGTGAGGTGCTTGCTTTCAGCACGCTTACTAACAGTGTCTTAAACTCCAGCCAGCGCAATAAGACGAGGAAAGGAAGTCAAAAGGGCCCATTTGTCTGAAAGAAGAACCAGGATTATTCTTAGTTTCAGAAGACAGGGCTGCTTGTAAAACGCTAGGAACAAATGCAGTAACCGGCAAGCTTCTGCCACTCAAGACAAACATTCAAACATCTGCTGTTTCTCTCCTAGTGAGGAAGACCCACGGATGCTGAGGAAAGGCGAGGGTATCACGCACCCACACTCAGTAATGAAATCCTCGGGTGTCAAGCAATGGCACACATGGAGCTGTGTGGCTCGCCACACAATGCTGAGAGAAATGGAAGCTCTGAGAACCGTGTTCACGGGCCGGAAGACTTAGGCACCATTCTTCCTGAAGTGATGCTGGGCTCTGAACACTGTTTCTGCAGAAAAAGAAAAAAAAAAAAACAACAAAAAAACAAAAAAAAAAAAACAATCCCTAGGCAAGGTAATTATAAAGTTTGTATGAGAAGCCTAAGGAACCAGTGGAGCTATGAAGGTTTTCAGATAAAAAAAAGAGTCATTGTATGCCACTCGCGGGTAGGGATTCGTCCCTTGGTCACCTGTGGTGCAGGCTGAGGAGACACACAGGGACACAGGGACACAGGGACACAGGACACAGGGACAGGCACAGGCTGAGGATAACCCAGGGTGTCACTTGGAATGTGTAACACAACATGCACAGACATCTTTGTGACACAGAAGACAAGAAGCCCAGTGGAGGAGGCAGGGCTCCTTGGGTGGCCCTGGAGCAGTTAAATGTGACATCCACAGGCAAAGCCTTGACCCCAGCCTCACAGCTCAGGCAAACACTCGGTCAAAACGGACCATTGACTCAACTTTACTGTTAAAACTAAAAATAAATAAATAAACAAACAAATAAATCAAACAAACAATTTCAGGGAAACAGGATAAAATCTTTGGCCAAGGGGGTCCACGGAAAGGACTGAGACCCTGAACTTAAACCTTTAAATGTTTGCTTTGTGGAGGGCCCTGCTATAAAGGGATGAGAGGAAATCTACAGAGTGGGAGACCACATTAGGAACCACAGACCTTCAGAAGATGTGTGAACACAGAGCACTCCGCACTCTGTAGATACCAAACCAGACAGGCCACAGGGGTTGAGGGGGCTGTGTGAATGTGAATGTGTGTGTGTGTGTGTGTGTGTGTGTGTGTGTGAGAGAGAGAGAGAGAGAGAGAGAGAGAGAGAGAGAGAGAGAGAGAGGTCACTGTAAGGGAATGCACAGATGCAGGGGTGTTTCCCAGAACTAGCCATTAGGGAAATGTAAGTCACTGCCCTATCAGATGGCCCAGGTGAAGAAGTGTCTACACCTCATGCTGGAAAATATGTGAAGGACTGGCTTTATGGAGGTGTAAATGGTCCAGCCTCTCTGGAAAACAGTGTAATGTGACACAACTATCACAGGACACAGCAAGTGCCTTCCTGGCCACACATCTAGGTAGCAGCAGATGCCCCTGTGTTCACACATGTCATGCCCCCCATGACAGCAAACTAGTCAGGCTAGATGTCTGTCATGAGTAATGGCCGGGTAAATGACAGTGACTCCATGCTGTCTGCTTACAGCAAGACTGTCCCCTGCTTACATGGCCCATGTCACTACATCTGATGTGGCGACGATGCTTTGACCTTTCCCCACAGTCTATAAGGTTGGGTCGTTCAGTGCATTTTCGATGCACAGCGGGCTTGTGTGAGCTGAGGAACAAAAGCACTCAGCAATGCGGAGTGAGCTCCACACCTGAACCACCCAGACAGCCAGGCAATGCAGCCGAGCGCAGAGCCAATCCTCAGCGTCCGGCATTGCACCTCTGTGTTCCTGAAACTAACTACAGAGTGGAGAGAGATTGGTGGCTGCCACTGCTGGCTATGGGGCTAAAGAGGGGATGGTGGGTGGGGCTAGGGAGGCGTTCCCTGAGAGATCCGGACAGAGGGATCTCAACATTATTCTCCCAACTTCCTCGGAATCTCAGCCAGCACCCGATAACGAAAACAACCAGAAAGGACACACACCGTCGTGTGCCCTGACCGCCGTGGCCTGGCTTCTCCACCCTGTTCTCCCTGCTTCCTTTCTTGGTCCCTATGGGACACTGTTGGGTGGACGGTCTGGAGGGGAAAAAAAAAAGAGCAAGTAACTGGGACTCTGGTCTTCGAAGGAAGAGTGCTCATAGGTCAAGATGGGGCTCCTTTTCAGAACACAGCAGAGAAAAGAGGGTGCTGGGGACCCCGAGGAAAGGTGTGTCTCCCTCTCTAGGGCAGTTTTCTATCCACATTTTCTATATTGGGGTTCAGCCTTGACCCCACCCCTGACTTGCTCCTGCCCAGGTCAGGCTCTGTCCAGTTTCAGAGCAGGTCCCAGATCCGCCCCTCTGCCACCTTGGACTGTAGTGGCTGTCCCAGCTTCATCCCAGCTGAGGTGTGTGTGGGTGACCATGTAGCCCTAAGTCCCTGACAAGATTTACCAGGCACACTAAGACCATCTGGAGGAAGTCCTCTGCTGGGAAAAGAAGAAAGGAAGGAAGGAAGGAAGGAAGGAAGGAAGGAAGGAAGGAAGGAAGGAAGGAAGGAAGGAAGGAAGGAAGGAGAAGAGCTGGGGTCCTGCTGCCACTTGGTAAGACTTCTGAGGCCTGGAGACAGAGCCCCACACAGGCCTCGTCTTCCTCTGTGTCTGTGTCAGTGCAGGGGGGGGGGTGGTGAAGCGGTGAGCCCCGCCCCGAGCACAAAGCGATCAAAAGCTTACAGGTCATCGATGCTAGTCTTCAGGGGCTGTGGCCCCTGGATCTGGGCACTCATTTCTGGTTCCTGTCCCCATCTCCAGCATTTTAAAGACATTTATGTGTATAAGCATGCTAGCAAAGCAAACACCTTCCTAACTGCCATTGGCTCAGACCCCTTACATGGCTGGCATTTTATTGCCCTGTAGCTAAAACAGGGTGAACATGGGGTCACTTGGGCAAAGGGACCAGATGCACAGCCAGCATGTCCAAGTTGTCCCTGGTCATTCTGATTTCCTCAGACGCTATCTACCCCAATTGGCCTGGCCACTGGGATATGCCTGCCCTTCAGTGGCTTGGTCATGCTACAGCGCCCGCCTGAGGGTTTTAATTGGAATGCCCTATCAAGGGCTTAAATTAAAAATCAAATACTCAGGGCACCAGTGCTTTTTAGATGACTAAAATTAAAACCTAATTGAATTTTCCTAGGGAAAAATATCTTGTGGAAATTTAATTACGGAAGCAAAAGACAAGGTTTTTAAAAATAGATATATATGGTTTTTAATTCATGGTTATTTGCAAAGCAAATTTAAAAAAATGCTCTCTCTGCCTCTGAGGAGGTTGGCTACAGACAAAGGAGCTTAGGGATGTCTCTGTGTCTGCTGAGCTGGTGGAGGGGCTCAGACTGCTACCCGTCACCCCACACCCAAGTATAAGGCCTCTCACATGGGGCGGAGTGGTCGCCTCCACCTGGGGATACAGTGCTGAGTCAGAGGTAGAACTGTCACATGTGTTGTGTGGGTGTGTGTACCTGTTTGTATGTGTGCACGAATGTGTAAATAGATACACACAAGCATGGCTGTGGAGGTCAGAGGTCAACACTGGGCATCATTCTCAATTGCTTTCCAGCTTATGTTTGGAGACAAGGCCTCTCGCTGTTCCTGGAGCTTTCTGATTCAGCCTGGCTGCCTGGCTAGTGAGTCCCAGCCATCCTCCTGCCTCTGCTTTCCTGGCACTGGGATTGCAGATCTGTGCTGTTGTGTTAGGGTTTGTGTTGGTGTGCATTCAAACCCAGGTCCTCGTGGCTGTACAGCAGTCGCTTTGCACACTGAGCCAACTCCCCAACTCCTTGCTTTAAATTAGAGAGAGGGTGGTGTCTCATTTCTGGACTATAAACCCCTCCAAATGGGAATGGAACCAACCTGAATCCTTACAACATAGAATCTGTCCCCTACCTCAAGTCTCATCCACCTGGGGACAGGCCGTACCTGCTGTCCTTTCTTCTATAGTGGGGAGAATGTTCTAGAAAGCTAAAATTCTACCCCAAGTAGCAGCTTATCATGCCTCATATTGGAGAGAACGGACCAGGTCATCAGGGCTACCGTGCACCTTTGTCCACAGTGTGGCCACTTTGAAAATATAGGATGGCCTACTCACCCCTAATTTACCCTGGGTGTTAAGATGGCTGAGGCTCAGGCTCAGGATTAGCATTAGGGTTAGGGTTAGGTCTATGGTTAGGCACATGGCAGGGCTGAGTCTTCTGGGGAGCTCTGGGTAGGGCCTGGATGGCTTTTCTGGGCAGTGGGGGTTGGAATAGGACTGAGGGATAGCTCCCATACAGGCGACAATTAGGATGTGTTTAAATTGCCGTGATCCAAAGAAGAGCCCAGCCTTCTTAGAGCCCAGCCCTCTTAGAATGGTCTCTTCTGCTTCTATGCCCAATGCCTTTTCCCCCAGTGCCTCCTCAAGGATGAGCCCTGTCTGCTGGTGCCCAACTGTGGAGCTGGTCTTCTGGACCCTGGCCGTTATCTCAGGACTCCTGGTCCCCTCCAGGCTTCCCTCCCCCTGCTCCTGTCAGGCCTGCTCCTTGCTCTGTGTGGAGCAGAAGGAAGAGGAAGGCTGAAGAGGGGAGGGGAGAGGTGGGCTAGCTTCGCAAACTGTTCTCTTCCAGTGAGGAGCAACGGTGTCTATTCAAGGGCCCACTGCAGCAGGCCAGAAAGTCCTGCCCTGTCCTTGGGGATATCCAAGGACAACCTGCCCTTTGTAGAACCACATGGTTAATTCAGTGCCCATAGTCTATGGAGATGGCTTCAAGGCCAGAGGAGACAGGAAGGTGGCTTTCAAGGTCAGAGGAGGCACCGGGGCTCAGCGGTAGAGATATTCAAGTAACAAGAGCTGATAGGTATGGGGGCAGGGAGCTATGTGGGTAATACGCTCGTGGCACAGTGGCGAGCAAGGCCCCTTCCCTCCTCTCTCTGCATGTTTTCTTTCGGCTGGAAATCCGGCGAATTCTGACAGGCACAGGACCATGAGGCTGAATGTCAGGTCTGAGTCTCCTGTCTTCCTTCTGGGATGGGTGGGTGGATTCAAGCAGTCACTCCTGGATCCTGTCCTAAATTGGTGAGGCTGTAGAGGAAACAGTGCTGTTTTATCCTGGGGTAATTGAGGAAGCCCCCCAGGACATGAAGCTGTCTGCTTCTGATAAATAAAGGGAGCCAGCTGACATGGCAGCAGGAGGGATCCTAGCTCTTCATGCTTCTTTCTCAACGGGGCAAACTGTGACAACGGGACAAGCTAAAACAGCTTGCTATGTCCCATGAGGAACGGGCATTAATTATAATGAAAAGTGAGGTGCTCCACAATTTCTGGGGGACTCTGGGATGCACTGGTGCCCTATTATGCAACTGTAGGGTCATGCAGCCTGGTGGGGCATTGGGAATGGAGAGGCAGAGGCAGGCTGGAGAGCGCTCAGGCCTTGCTTTTGCATGCTGTGTGACCCTGGGCAAGCTGCCACCCTGTCCTCTGCACCCCTGACGCCTCACTTGCAAGGGGTTTGTGAAGAGAGGGGAGCAGGGGCTATGTAGACACCTGAGCCCAAACAGGTAAATGCTAGCAAGGCACAACATGGCTGAAAGTCCTCCAAAACCCACACCACATTTAACTGCCAATGGGTTGGGGACCTTTAAGAAGTGACAAAGAGTGTCCTTATAAACAGAGACATGCTGGTATCTGGTTTTCTCTGTGTGGGCTCCGGACAGAACACAGGTTAGGTCAGCCCTGCCTTACCTCCCTAGAGTTCTGTGCCTGACTCACTGAATGCGCTCCTCTGCTGTGGACTTACAGTTTCCGACTGTGACCCAGGACCTGCTTCTGTTTGTCATTTTGCCAACCACAGGATTTCTCCACAGCAGTCATGGAAGACAGGCTGAAGGTAAGAGTCATTCATCTTTTAGAGTGGGGAGTTCTGATGTGGGGGTGGGGGGTGGGGGTGGGGAGGGCCTGGCTGTGCGTGATGTCAGAGCTCTGGATGTAGAACTTGTGTTCAAGCTCCAGGATATAGAACCTACAGGGAGCCATTTGCTGGGCCCTGAGTGTTGGGGAGTCAGAGCTGTTCTACTGCACCTTCACCTCTGCGCTCTGCCCCCGACCAGGGTTGCTGTGAGCTTGGCTGGAGTAGCTTCCTGCTGGGAGCAGAGAACCCTGAGGGGGACACCCTGAGGAAGGACATTGCAGGGGTAGAGCTCAGGGCGTCCCCCACATCTCCTCTTGGTGCTCTGCAGCTGAGACACAAAGAAGAATGTCTTTGTGTATCTTCTTTGGGGTACAGATGGGAGGGGCTGGGCTCTCCTGGGTCTCTTTGGGTCTTAAATGGGCATCTGTGAACACGGGTCAGAGGTCAGAGGTCAGAGAAGCCTTGGTCTCCACGTCGGCTCATCTGCACCTCTCTTGTACCCTGACTCCCCGGCTGCCTGAGAAGCCCTGTCCTAGATTACAGCACGGATACTCTCTGGGCTGGGATCCTACTCCTTCCTGTTTCTCTAGCTTGGCTGGGCTCATTCCGGGCTGTCAATCAGAAGAAACCTGTGTGGCTTCGGGAGACAGTGCTCCCTTCCTCTGGACCCTTTCGAAGCATCTGTGGCCTGTGTCTCTGTTGATCCCGAGAGGTGGCAACACTGAGGCCCAGTCAAGTGAGCTGCCCGAGGGTCCAGGGTGCACCTCTCCCATATCCCAGAACCCTTTGCCAAGGCCCAGCCTGAACTTCTGGAGCCGTTGAATGCACTAAGAGCTTGTGCTGCAGGAGGGTGGGGGTGGCTAGTGACAGTGGCTTGTCAGGTGGCCTGCCGCATCTCTTGAGCCATCCTGTCCCTTTGTCCTCCAGCACTGAGCGCAGGCATGTCTCCTCCACCCCATCTCCTGCTCCAGGACCCGGACCACCCTCGCTGCTGCTCCCAGTTCTGCTGGCTAAGGTTGCTGTGAACATTCCTTGGCTGAGTTACTTTCCCAGGATGCCAAGCGAGTCTGCTTTCCAAGGGAGGCCAGCACAGTGCCAAGGCCTCTGGGTAAATTGGGATTCGGCTAAGAAGTGAGCCAAGATCCGGATGCTGCATGGTACTTTTCTTCCCCCAACGTACAAGGCACACTGTGAACATCTCTCCAATCTGAGTGGCATCCTTGGCCTCCTGAGGGCCTTCCGTGCCCCTCTCTCAGTGACTTGGGCTCCTTTCATAGTGGTGCTGGGTAACTGGTGAAGTGGCTGCTGCCCTAGAGGGGCTTTGTTTTGTGTTTGAGGAAAGGCCAGCAGGGTGGACGCCCTCCCACAGGGGATGCCATGAGGTTGGCCTTTCCCTTCCGTGCCTGGACCCCTCTCTGGTCCTCGATGTTCCTTGGTAAGCACCCTCTTCCCCGTGCTTCCTAAGCTCGACACCCAGCTGCAGGCCTGTGGGCAGCTGTGGTGCTCCAGCCCTAGTGATGACTGGTCTCAGACCCGTCCCCAGAGATGGTCTGGGTGAGGGAAACGTGGCACTGCTCTCTTGGCAGTGGGGTTCTAGGAAAGGGGGTGAAGAAAAACCATCCTGATGGCAGAAGAGAGTCCCTGAGCTCAGCCCACTGCCATCCTTGCCCCCTCCTCATGAGAGCTGCCTGTGTCTTTGAGAATTCATCAGGCTCTCGAACTTTAAAGTTCAGGGAGGGAAAAAAAAAGGATTTCAAATTAGTGGAAGCTTTTTACAGGGGACGCTTGTCAAGGATAATCTTTAATTGCAAATAAAAAGATATGGGAGGTGGCGCTGGGGATAGGGACATCTTGAAGGCCAGCCGTGTGGAGGTCAACCTGCCCGCACCTGCTTCAACAGGAGAAGGGTGGAGATGTGGGGCAGTCCTCAGTCCCCACTCCCACACTTCCTTTCTTCTGTATGGCTAACCCGCAGCTTCTACAGGTCCCAGCCCACCACTGCCCAGACCACTGCTCCATCCTTAGGAACAGAGGGCTGGAGCATGGGAGGCAAGTCTTGTAGGTAAGAGGTGAGAACTGGGGAACTCCCCAGATTCCCCTGAGAAAGAACGGAGGGTAGGTTCCCGTCTCTGAGGATGTTAGCTGCGGCCGGGATGGAAGGGGGTGAGGAGGAAGGGGAAGACAAGCTGCAGCCCCCATGATGCAGAGGGCTCCCCTGGTCAGACACTGGTCACACTGAGCCCCCCCCCCCCCAGGATTATGCAGGCAGAAGGTTCTGTTGTGTGGTAGCTTCCTTTTCCCACTCCTTCCTTGCAGAGTTGGAAAGGCCCCAGGCGGCCTGGCCAGGCAGAAGACCTGTTGATGCATGAGGTTTCCGTCCCAGGGGTCTGCACCATCAGGCCTGTCAGTGGGCTTCGGTATTTTTGCAGAGCTTGTGGTAGAGATAATGACACCTCTTAAAATGTGGTAATTAAAATCCTGTCTGCACACAGTGATAAATCCACTCGGCACAACGCTCCTGTAACGATGACCTTGTGGATGGAGCTTTCTAGTGTGCCTTCATCGATATCATGCCTCACATTGCCAGCCACACGGAGCACAGGCTCCTTGTCTTCTAGAGACCTCTCAGCCAAAGTTTCGTGCACCCAGCTGGGCCCCCCACCCCCATCAAGTCTGGGCTCTCACTTCCTCTGCTGATCTCTCTGTGTCCTTTCCCTAGAGTCTCACGGGGAAAGGAAAGCTTGACAGAGCTGAGGGGGGAGGGCCACTCCAGTGGTCTGAACTCATTTAGGGGATAGATAAGGAGCAACCGTGTACGGTCCTAGCTCCTTGTCATGATGGTACACAAACGTCACCATGACGCCATGGCTTGGTAGGCTGGGTGAAGTGTTAAGGCTCTGCCTGAGCAACCAGTCTGCAGGACTGTGGGACCCTCCCTTCTGGGTGGGGAAATAGGCTTGGTGAGGAAGATCAGGGGCCTGTGCCCCTCCCATAAGCTTGCTTGATGATAAGGAGTCGGAGCAAGATGGGAGGAGACAGGACACTAGTGGGGACACTAGAGGAACTGCCTGGCAGGTAAAGGCTGGATCTTCGAGGACCATATCCTCCAGCATTTTGTAGATAACTTCATTCAGGCAAGATCTTCACGGCACACACTGCCTTGAAACTCTTGATCACAGCCTTGGGCAGTCAGCACCGTAGAGCAGTTCATGTCTTTTTTTGGTCACCCTGAAGAGCAGTCATGTCTAACCCTGTCCTGCCTCTGGCAGCTACCACCTTTTCCAGGCCCCAAGGACTCTGCTATTCAGGACTTCATTCAGGTTTGTGCTGTGTGACCCTGAGGACCCCTGTGCTTCCGAGATCCCTCACAGTTAGGCTCCTGTCAGAACACTGACATTCTTAATCCAGCTCTTCCCACAACAGAGCAGCTCATCTTGTGTGTTCACCATGCCTGTCCAGACCCAGCCATCGACACCGTTTGGCTGCTGTAGCTAGTACTTCTGTAGACATTTGTGCATGTGGGTGGGTGGGCTTATGAGTGCTAGTGGCTGGGTCTATATACCATGCCCCTAGCCCTTGCCACTTCATCTCAGGAGGAGTTCCCTCGAGGTAGCCCCAGACGCCTGGGAATCAATCCATCTCTCCTGCAGGTGAGGCCTTCCACTGAGTCTCTGAATCAGTCTGAGTGCCGCTCCCCCCTCCCGCCCCCCCCCCCAGGCTCTCCGTGGTCTCTTGGATAGAGAACAGGTCTGAGAGCCTTTGCAGAGCCCAACTCCCGTTGTGTGTTCGTCTTGGCAGTGAGCACGAGGCCTTTTAAGTGGTTTAAGAAAGCACGGAGGCTTAATGTATTACAGGAGTATAATTGTATTTTTATTGCTCATTACATCCCGAGTTAATTACATAGCAACTGAGTTTGTGCTGCGCAACATTGCCTGAGCCAGCCTGTGCGTCCCTGGGCTCAGGTGGGCTTTAGCCCAGACGCTGTGGGCTTCCGTAGCAGAACCAGTACTCAATCGCAGAGCCTGCATCTCAGTCTGCAGGAAAGGAACCCCAGGTCTGGAAGGAAAAGCGCTCTGGGGTCAGCCTTGACTTCCAGGCCCACCTCTGACACCACATCTCCCCAATGGCTCTGCCTTTGTAAAATCTGGCTTTGCCTCACCCTTGAGGGCCTACCAGCCCGTGAGTCTCAGCTTCCCTTCTGAGATGTACTATAGGTGTTTTCAGTAGAGGGACAGAGTGCCTGCAATTTGATTGAGGAAATCAGGTGTCACATGGATTTCAAGACTGGGGACAGAAAGACTAACACTGTTAGGATACACCCCTGCATGGGAAGTAGTTCTGTTATCCCAGGATCCTAGATGCCAGACGTCCTCAGAGTCACTCAGCAGTGGCTACCCAAGGTCTCAGTTTACTCTTAAGGATCTTGGTGTCAAAGGGCCACAGCCCTCGGGCAGATGCATGGGCTGCTTCACGTCCTGAGGGCAGCAGTGCAGTGCCACTGCACCTGAGCCTTGCAGAAGTTCCTCGTTCTGAATGGGGCAGTGAAAGCAATGAAGCACACACCCAACCACCAGTCAGAAGGTAGCAGCAGTGTCCTTAGAGGCTGCTGCCACCATTTGTCCTCGTGATGGGTGGGGGAATCTGAAATCTTTATTCAGGGGGAACTGTGATTCCCTGGCAGCAGTGGAAAACCCAGAGATGAAGAGAGTGGGAATCACTCGAGTTCTACAGGGTCGGTGTTCTGGCTGTGAGAGTGAGCTTCCCAGACAGCACCCTTGCCAGCTCCTTCTCCTCAGGGTTGTGCCCGGCCTGGTCGGCTTCATCGCTTTGTTTTACCTGTAAATGTTCCTTCTAGTGGCCTCTTTCTCTTAATCTCCAAGAGAGGACTGCTCTCCCAGCTGGGACCCTGACTGGTAGACAGAGCTCTCCATCACTCTCTCTGTCTCTCTCTCTGTCTCTCTGTCTCTCTGTTTGTCTCTGTCTCTGTGTGTGTGTGTGTGTGTGTGTGTGTGTGTTTGTATAGCACATAGGCATACAGGGTCACCCAAGCCTATCTATATGCATGCACACCCCCAAGGGACTGCATGTAGCAGAACTCTGTCGATGGCCTCTTACCCCTCCCATCATCTGGAATAGTGGGAGGAATTATCCCCACCCCCATTCCTCATCCTTCCTGAGTGTCCAAGTTGCTCATAGTGGAGACACATTCTTCTATGACCAGACATAGCTCATCAGCACCGGATCTCCAGAGCCTGAGGCTGTCCTCCTGGAGCATCTTGTCTAGCCCAAGCCCAGGCCTGCACCCAGGGCCATCGAGCCTCCAGCAGTCGGCTGCTTTTCTATGCTCAAGGTCCTACAGAGAGTATTTCTGTGATTCGTTTCAGTGGCCCGTTGTCCAGTGAGCATGTGTTCTCTGTCCTGAGTTGCACTGCCTGCCTGCCCTGGCCCTGGTCTTCGGTGGCCACCTTGGCCCTGGTCTTCGGTGGCCACCCTGGCCCTGGTCTTCGGTGGCCACCCTGGCCCTGGTCTTCGGTGGCCACCCTGGCCCTGGTCTTCGGTGGCCACCCTGGCCCTGGTCTTCAGTGGCCACCTTGGCCTTGGTCTTCAGTGGCCACCCTCACACATGAGTTCTGTGTCACAGAGGATCTGAATGTTTCACCGTGTGGCTTTATGAGAAGGTACAGAGCCAGCTTATTGAGTGCAGGACCCACCGTGCACCTTCCAAAGAAGTCTGCACACTCAGAGGCAGTCATGCAGGTTCCTTTAAGACACAATGCTCCTATTTGAGTCCTTAGTGTGCACCTTGAGGTGACTCATGGCTGCAAAGCAGCTTGGTGTACCAGCACACCCACTACAGCGTCATCTCTTTGCCCCACTCCAGATGTGCACTCATCTAGAGGAATGTGGACACATCAGATGCCCCTACATCCTGCCATGTGCTATGACTGGAGGGGCTGTTTGTCCTGCCATTCAGCTGTGTGTGTCCAGAGCTTGCCCTTTGATCTGGTTAGGTTTGGGCTCAGGCTCTTAGCAAGCACATATCCTAGATATATGAGCTTGGTGAGTCCATCCTGGCTCCCAGCTCTCCCTTACATGGTGTTCTGTTGGTGAGTGTACGAAGGGCATCCGCCTGGCTACGCTTTATGAACTTTCCCACAGTCTTCTCACTTGCTGAGGGCAACACCTCCCACCTTCTGACACACTGACGTCATTCTGTGTCTCTGACACTGATGACTTTTGCTTTACTAGCTTCCTGGCATGTATCACTTAACCCTGGGGACACATGAGAAATGTGTCTGTGGACTGTGGTGCTGCTGGGATGTGCTGGCACAGATCGTGGTAGCTATGACATCACCGGATGATGTCATGTTGTAACCAGAGGTGTTCAGGCCTGTGGCTGACTAAAAGAGTTTATAGTGTGTGGCTGTGTCTAGGTATCTGAAACTGGCTGACCCTGAGGTAAGGCCATGTTCCTTCTAACAGGTTCAGAGTACTTCCAAAGGGGCCTTTGAGGAGTAGAGACTGGGAAGGAGGCAAAGGAACTCTGGAGGAAGGAAAAGAATGACTCTAGAACCAAAAACCAGCAAAGCTGTCATCTATGTAACTAGAAAAAAATGTGTGTATATAATATATATATATGCATATATATTATACATATACATGTATATAAGCACACGTACACACACTATATGCATATATATATATATATATATATATATATATATATAGAGAGAGAGAGAGAGAGAGAGAGAGAGAGATGTCAGATGGAAGAGTAGAGGTGTCAGTCAGCTTGTCTTGCTGCGGACAATCCAGGAGGAGAGAAGCCGTGGGAAAGGACCGTGCAGTTCATATATCAGACCTGCTCATCCAGAAAATGAAACTGTCTCAGACCCAGTCCTCCAACTAAGGGAGTCCTGAATCCAGAGATCAACTTACACATGTGGTTGCCAGACCCCTTAGGGCTTTCAAAAGATTTAAGCTGTGCCTGGTTGTGCAGCCAAAGGGGATTCTGAGACTGCTGAGAGATTTGTCCCGTGGTGGTCTTGCAAAGGGGCTAAGGTGGTGAAAGAAGCACCTCAAAATGGGCTGGAGATGTGGCTCAGCAGGTTAGAGTATTGCTCTTCCAGAAGGCTCCTTAGTGACCCGTGCTGGGCGCTCGCAACTGCCTGTCCCTCCAGTGCCAGGGCATCTGATGTCCTCCTCTGACTTCTGAGGACTCCTGCATATTCTCTCTCTCTCTCTCTCTCTCTCTCTCTCTCTCTCTCTCTCTCTCTCTCTCTCTCTCTCCCTCTCCCTCTCCCTCTCCCCCTCCCCCTCCCCCTCCCCCTCCCCCTTTCTCCCTCTCCCTCTCCCTCTCCCTCTCTCTCCCTCCCTCCCTCCCTCCCCCCTCTCCCACACAGAGTTTCTTGTTTTGTTTTGTTTTTAAAATGCCTTAACTTAGAACTAAAATTGGGCAAATAAACTCTTCAAGCTTTGCAGAGAGTTGGATTGAAGTAAAGGAGATGGAAAACCCACAGTGAGAGGAAGGGAGGAAAGAAAGCCAGGTAGCTGAAGTCTCTGGAGGAAGAAAGCCATCAGAGGGCTTAGGCAGAGTGCAGGGGGACGCAGGACATCATCCCATGGAGGAGAGTCAGTCTGCATGGAGAAATATTCTTTCCCTTGCTGTGCTTCCGTGGTGACCGTGCATCCGCTGCCCGTGTTGGAGGCTGTGCTATGAGACTTCTCCACTGTGTGCTGTGTGTGTTGTGCTATGAGACTTCTCCACTGTGTGCTGTGTGTGTTGTGCTATGAGACTTCTCCACTGTGTGCTGTGTGTGTTGTGCTATGAGACTTCTCCACTGTGTGCTGTGTGTGCTGTGCTATGAGACTTCTCCACTGTGTGCTGTGTGTGCTGTGCTATGAGACTTCTCCACTGTGTGCTGTGTGTGCTGTGCTATGAGACTTCTCCACTGTGTGCTGTGTGTGTTGTGCTATGAGACTTCTCCACTGTGTGCTGTGTGTGTTGTGCTATGAGACTTCTCCACTGTGTGCTGTGTGTGTTGTGCTATGAGACTTCTCCACTGTGTGCTGTGTGTGCTGTGCTATGAGACTTCTCCACTGTGTGCTGTGTGTGCTGTGCTATGAGACTTCTCCACTGTGTGCTGTGTGTGTTGTGCTATGAGACTTCTCCACTGTGTGCTGTGTGTGCTGTGCTATGAGACTTCTCCACTGTGTGCTGTGTGTGCTGTGCTATGAGACTTCTCCACTGTGTGCTGTGTGTGCTGTGCTATGAGACTTCTCCACTGTGTGCTGTGTGTGCTGTGCTATGAGACTTCTCCACTGTGTGCTGTGTGTGTTGTGCTATGAGACTTCTCCACTGTGTGCTGTGTGTGCTGTGCTATGAGACTTCTCCACTGTGTGCTGTGTGTGCTGTGCTATGAGACTTCTCCACTGTGTGCTGTGTGTGCTGTGCTATGAGACTTCTCCACTGTGTGCTGTGTGTGCTGTGCTATGAGACTTCTCCACTGTGTGCTGTGTGTGCTGTGCTATGAGACTTCTCCACTGTGTGCTGTGTGTGTTGCTGGAGGAGGCTAACTCTTCCCCGACTCATATCGATCTCATGAGCTTTTAACCCGCTCCAGTTTTGCATCTTTCGGATCACCCTGGCAGTTGTAGCTTGCCTTTCAGACAAGCTTCTTCCACTGAGAGGCATGTACCAGACCGAGTTCCTGCCATGACTTTCCATGCTTGTGGGCACTCCCTTCTTATCACTGATTGACACCCCCTCGTCTTGATGTGCCCAGGTATAATATCCATCTGCTGACTGGAGGGGCACTTCACTTGCTTCTCAGCTTTGCCCGTTCTGAATTAAGCATCTGCAAACACCTGTGTGTGGGCCTTCGCTGCACGTCGTTTGGAACAGAGCTGCTGGCCTGATGGATGAATGTTCATGGCTACGAAAGCAACTGAGGAAGTGAGGTACGCACCAGCGCTCACCTCTCTCTGCCTCCTGGCTGTGGGTGCTGGTGAGGAGAGACCTCAAGCCTTTCTTTCCATGACGGACTTCACCTTTGAGCCGTGAGCCCTTCGAACCGTGAGCCCTTCCTGTCTTCCCAAAGTTGCTTTGGTTAGGCTTGTTGGCCACAGAAATGAGAAACGTGACTAGCAGACTCGTTTGCTGTCATCCTAAGATGTCTTCGGCTGAACTCCGAGTCTTATTGTTCAATCCTGCACGTGTCTGTATATTCTGGGTGCCAGCCTTTTGTCAGCTTTGCATTCTGCAAAGATTTTCTCCCCATCTGTGACTTTCCTTTCTCCTCACAGCGTCTATAGCAGAGCAGAAGTTTAATGATTTAGTTTTGTTCATAATTACTTGAAATATTTACAAGATTTTGAACTCAAACCACAAAGAAGGCCACATCCAGACATTCGGAGCAGCCAGGCTTCCTTCCCGCCCCCTCCCTCCTCTTCCATTCTACTTGGATTGGGTTTCTCTTTTCCTAAGTAAGGTGCTGGGCTCTTCCATGTCTCTCCACTTGGCTTTCCAGCTTTGGGTTTAGCTCCAAGAAGCAGACAGGAGCTGGAGGAAGTCTGCCTGCCCACTCGGCCAGGGTGAGCTGCCCAGAGCAGGGCGTCTGGGTTTGGCATGGCTCTGGACAGAGCGGGCAGCAGTTGGAGAGGGCATCTGCATTTTCAATCTATGATTTGTGACCCCTTTCTGGGTGCACTGTTGGCATTGTCCCAGTGCCTGTGCCTGTGTCTAAGTAAGCCAGACAGGGAGGTGGCACATGGGCCTCTCTGTGGCCTCCATTAACATTCCTTTCATGTCCAGGAAGCCGACTTTCTTTGCTTGTGTCTTGGGGCCATTTGCATTTTGGTTTCATAAAGTCTGTTCATGTCTGTGACATGGCAGATGTTCAGACCCCACAGTGATGTGAAGCCTGGGAGTCGCAGGCCAGCTGCTCTCCGCCCCACCTCTGGCATCTTAGAAAAGCCAGGAAGCATCGAAAAGGGGGGATGTGTGTGAAGGTTTGCAATGGCCACCAGGGGCTCTACCGCCCACCTGGAAGGAACCTGGAGGGGACCTGGAGACAAGGATGATGCCTATGCTGACATCTCCCTCAGCCCACTGTTAATTTGGAAGGCCTGGGTCATCAAGTTACAGCTTACAGTGTGAGCTGGGAGGTCCAGCTACTTTGGGCCCTGTGCATCTCACCTGTATCCGGTGAGCTCAGCTACCTGCCCCTGGCAGTATCCCAAGATCATGCAGGCATCCAGCTCGGGGGTGGGGGTGGTGGCCTGGCAGCTGAAGCCTCTATGCCAGTAGGGATGCAGGAATGGTAGCTCCTGGTGGCTGAGCTCTGCGTTGGCAGAGCCCCGTGTTGGCTGATCCCAGCCTTGGCAGAGCCTCATGTCAGGAGAGCCTCAGGGCAATAGTCTTTGCTGTCTAATGAGCTTGTCACAGCTCCCTCCACCTGGCTGCACATGTGTGGTTAGTCCCCTGGCAACTCTGGCAGGTATCCCTCGGCCCCCAACACCTTGGTCTCGGTCTTGGAGGAGCACAGCCCCTGGAAACCTCTTCCCACTTAAAAGCGCAGGTTCAGCTGGCCTTGCGGGGAACCCCCCCTGGTTTTGTTCTCACTGTGCGTGAGTGACTAGACGCAGACACCTGCCCCGAGTGACCTGAAGGAGCTGGCGTGGAGCTGACTGGGCTGTGGAAGCCACGTGCTGCTCTTCCTGGAGTCTGTTTTCTGGGAGGGAGGGGGTTTTTCTTCCCTTTCCTCATTGAGCAGGTGGGACTGTGAGCAGGAGGCAGAAGAGGTTTTGTAGAAAGGCCAGGACTTTTTCCAACCGGAGTGAGCAAGTCAGAAGAAGCAAGTAGCAGCTGAGGCCAGCCCAGGGGAGGATGGGAACCTCGCCAGCTTTGCTGACTTTGTAGCACTTAAATTGGTACATGGCCCAGGTAGCCTTCCCACTGAAGTGGAGAGCCACCATGGACCATGCTGTAACTGGGGAAGCTCGCTCATTTCTAAAGGAAGAGGGGTGAAACACCCCACTTTATCTCCACAAAGCTTCACCCCTGTGAACAGGAGGCTCCCATTCTCTCCTCACTCAGCTGCACACAGACTGGTGATCTCGACCTGGCCATCCATGCATCCTTGTCCCCAGTTTGGAGACTGTCTGTGGGACTATCCCAGCAGGGAAAGAGTGATATCCTACAATCACAATCTGTGTGCATCTCTGAGGGAGGGCTCAGTCAGCCTTGTGGACCTTCATCTCTGCCATGGCCCCCCTTCCACACAGGAGCCTCAAGTTGGATGGTGTGGAGAGCTGGGGCCATTCAGATGGCAGTCTGTGTGGCTGTCGAGGTCCTTGAGTCTTCCCATCTGATTCTTTTCTCTGAAGAACTTCCTTCATGGCCGCATCTGTGGCTGTCCCTGTGCTCTCACCCTGTGGGCTCTTCCCACAACCTCCACGGACTCTAAAGGCGGCTGCCATGAGTGTCCTCGTGAGTTCCCCTGTAGTCTCTCCAGCCTTCAGACACACTTCTTCCAAGGTTGGAGAATGCTTGTCTCCTGAAAGTTCTGGCCTGGGATGACAGATCCATTGTCATTTCTGCTATGACCACTCAGATTTCAAGGGTTGAGAGGCAAGCTCCACCTCCCTATGGGAAGGGTAGGGTTTTTACAGCGTTCTTTGAAATCCACTAATCACAGGTACACGCTCAGCAACAGAGTACGGCTCCCTCTTCAGCTTCAAGAATGATAATGAGGTGTTTGGGGGCTTTAAAGTGGAATCACAGAGCTTTAGGCTTCTTTGATGCAAAACCACCGAGAAACCTAAATACCTTGTTAGGGGGAAGAAGCTTGCTCTTTGAGCTAACCTGTTCATTTCATTGTGAAGGCACAGGTAGCTTACACCAACCATTCAGGGCTTAAGTCCCAGGGAGGTACACAGGGCCACCAAGGTAGAGCTGAACTCAGTCCGGGCTTGTCGTTGGTCAGGTTTTTACATTGTTGCACCATGTTTTAAGTCTCCTTTTACATTCCCAAGCCGGCTCCATTTGAACATAGAGTGGGAAGCTGCCCATGAACTACAGATTGGTGGCTGGTGTTGGCAGGCAGAGGTGGAGCAGGTCACCAGGCAGGGACTCCCTGGGGGATCAAGGGGATGGTCCTGCCAACAGAGAAGCCTCTGTCTGCTGAGAGAGCTAAAGGGCCCTCCAGGGATCCTCACGGGTGGCCCAGCCTGTCCACCCTCCCCAGAGTCTCTGGACACTAGTCACTGGTGCAGACGACGACAGGCCAGGTCAGTCAACAGTTATGTTGCCTGCAACACCATTATCTCCTGGGCCAGCGGCGCCGTCTCTGCGAAGCCCAGCGGAGCCCTGGCTGCCGTGTAATTGGACCATTCAGAAGTAAATTATCTGCAGCTGGAAACAAGACACCGCCTTTTAACTCGGGCATTATAAGGTCAGGACTCGAGACATCTCAGGGAAAAGCATTTATTGAAAAGTGATGGGAAAATGAAATTTAAAATTCAAAGTCGCCGTGGGCAGGGGGCAGGGGACGGTGAGGGACGAGGGGGTGTTTCGGGGGTGTGGAGCCTGGTCAGGGGAGAGATTTGCATCTTTATGTTGCTGATGTCGGAGATCACGGCGTGAACTGACTGCAGCTGCTTCTGGTCAGGAATGGGTATGGGAACAACCACTGAGAGCTGCAGAGTAGAGGGAACCTTGCACAGATAGCTGATGGCTACCCAAGGCTGTCACAGGCTCTTGCTCTGGCTCCTTGGTATGGGGCTGCCCATCCAGGCAGGGTTGTTCAATTTCCTCATGTCCACCCTCCTCTGTCTGAACACTCACCCATAGCCCTTGGTGCACACTTCCCAGACCCAACTCTCTGAGCTACCTGCTTCTTGCCCCACAGGTCTGTGCTGTCGCCGTTCTTGCACACAGGCTCACTCCACCTTTGCACTCCTCACGGTCCCTGTCTTAAACAGTCCCTCTCTCACCCTCTCTGACCCCCTTTAACTCCCTCTGACCCACACTGTGGGTGCCAGCTAAGACATACACACCCGTGTGGCTGGGTCGGGGCTTCTCCAGGTCTTTCTGGGTCACACTCTGTGACTGCCTCTAGGGCCTTTCAGCTCTTTGACTCCCATCAGTGGAAACATTCCAACTTCTCTGGGGACCTTCCCAACATTGTACTGCAACCGGGCAGTATGTCCAGATGGGGCACGGCTCAGGCCTACCTGGCTGGGTCCCTGGGCTCCAAGACCCTCCAGGCCTTGGCACCCAGCCCCAACTCTAACACACCTGGCTTGTCTTTCCCTCCTCCCTGTCTGGGCACAGAGCCTAGCCAAAAGCGGGGTTCAAGAGAACAGGGAAGTCTTGGGGGTAGAACCACCTGCACTCATTGCTGCCCCCTAGCAGAGAGCCCTTGGGTGTGACACTGGGGCAGGTGAGATACACAGCAAGTTGGGAACAGTTCCCAAGGACAGGTGTTGCCAGCCCCCTTTAAGCTCCCAGGGCCTCAGGTATCTCTGCTGCCTTCAGGAGGTAAGCAACTGCCTATCACCTGTCTAGGCCTCAGGACTCAAGTGCTCCGTCTGAGCAGATGGTGGGACAGAGATTGGTGAGTAAGAGGCATGGGAACAAGAGGAGCTTGGCCTCAGGGGATGGCCCACAAGCCTGGGGGACCGGAGACAAGAACCAGCTGTCTTCTAGGCTTTGGTGGCCCTCTGTTTCCTGTTTCAAGGGACATAGAGAGGGACCCACCTTCACTTGCCTGCCAGTATCTTGTGCAAGCCTCACGCTGTCTAGCTGTAATCTTCTAGAATATAGAGGAAAGGGTCCCTGTGGGCAGGACCCTTTCCCCAAAATGCACAGTGCGTGGTGCCAAGAGCGCCACACGCACTCACAGGACGTGGTTTCTCTTCTGATTCATGAGGACATTTGCTTCCCCTGAAGGTGAAAGGCCCGGGCCATGTGCCGTTCATTTTCAGGGGACTTCCCATTGCTGACCTGGATTAGAATCACACTCTTGCAGTGTACAAGAGGAGAGTCCAGGTAATCATGGGTTCAGTGCACATCTCTGCATATGTCAGTCAGAAGAGGGTCAGCATAGGGCATCTGTGGGGGCATTTCAGCATCAGAAACCTTTGGCCTGGCACTTTTCTTGATTCTCTGTGTGGTTTTTCTTCCTGTGGCAACAGTGTGGTCCAAAATAGCTGCCAGTACACTAGTCATTCTATATTCTAAAATGTAAGGACATAGAAGAGCAGAAAGGACATCCACTCCATCCCAAAGAACACTTCCTACACACATGCACACGCGCGCACACACACCCTCTTGTGTTTCATTGACAGAGCTTTCGTCAAAGATACCTACCTACCCCACCACAAACAGGACTGGGATGTGCTCTGGATCCTGAAGCAGCCTGGAGCAGGCAGCCTGGGCTGGGACTCCTGGCTGGTTTCACAGTCTGCAGGAAACTGTGCCGTGTGGAGACATAGCCAAGGCACGAAGGAGACTGGGGAGCCTGCAGGTGGAGGTGGGAGACAGCATATTCCAGGTGAGAAACTGGGCTCACTGGTGGTATACGTGTGACACCTTTGCTAAATGTGATCTTCAGTTTTTGAGAAAAGCTGCAACTCTAACTGCTGTGGCTATGAATACCTGTTGCTGCACCCACCTCATCCTTTCCTGGGATTGCCCTGAGTGTGTGTGTACGTGTGCGTGCGTGTGTGCGTGTGCGTGTGCGTGTGCGTGTGTGTGTGTGTGTGTGTGTGTGTGTGTATGTGAGAGAGAGAGAGAGAGAGAGAGAGAGAGAGAGAGAGATCACCAGGCTTGGACGGCAAACACTTTACTTGTTGAATCTTCTTGGTGGCCTTTGTTTCATTCTTTAATTAAGAAGTAAATACAATTTAACATAACCCTATCTAGTAAATTATATATTACTGAAAACAAGTATGTTTTAAAACTCCCAATTCATAAGCACCGAAAGTGTTGTAATGGGACAGAATCATCTACTGGTCTTCCCCAGGCTCCTCCACTCTCCTTTCTAGGATCAACGTCCTGTAGTTTTTAAAATATTTTATTTTGGGCATTCACACATCCACATAGTTGTAACAGCTTTGTCTGTATGGCTATCTTCTAAATTAAGACATAATTTAATAATTCCCCAATACAGCAAAACAAAAATGTGTTTATATTCTACCAGTCCCCTTGTTTCTTCTCTGTTTTCTCAACACAATTATATTACATTTATTTATGAATAATGTTTCCATGGTTACTTCTCTCCTATGCTTCATTCACAGCCCAGTCCAACAGTGTCGTCCAGTTGTGCTTCCTTTTGTCTTCTGTGTTTCCTGAAGTTAACAACTGCCTTGCTTTTTGACCTCTGCTCTCTCTCTCTCTCTCTTTCTCTCTCTCTTTATTATTTATTTATTTATTTTGGTTTTTCGAGACAGGGTTTCTCTGTGTGGCCCTGGCTGTCCTGGAATTCACTCTGTAGACCAGGCTGGCCTCTATCTCAGGAATCTGCCTGCCTCTGCCTCCCGAGTACTGGGATTAAAGGCGTGTGCCACCACATTGCTCATTCTTCCAGTGCCATTTATGGTCCCCTCTCTTCCTCGCTGGTCTCTGCAGACTTTCTTCTCTCCTGGCCTGAGCTGGCTGGCTAGTTACTTAACTCTGGGCCCCTCTGCCCATTCCCTTCTCAGCAGCATGGCAGGCTCCCTGGTCTCTGTGTCCCATTCAGTGTTTCTCCTTGTTGTTGGCTCTCTTGCTTGGCAGGAGCTTTCCTGTGGCTTTCTAAGAATAAAAGGTGGGTCACCGAGAGGAGACTGGTGATGGCCGCCTCCATCTTCTGGCTCCTGGGAGGCTGCTCTCAGCCTCAGTACCAGGCAGGTGGCTGCATTACCTCCCCCTGAAGGATCCCATACCTTCCTCATTTGCTTCCTCATTTTTTAAGGAACATTTCCAAAGCTGGCTAATTAGGAGGGGGCACAGGGGAGGCAATTATCATTGAGAAATGCATATTTGAAAATAATTTGGTTCCACTCTCACGTTGCCGAGTAACCCTTATCCAACAAAGTGCTTGGGACCAGAAGCACTAGGTTCGGATTCCCTTTGATTTGCATAGGATTTGCATAGACTTTACAGGTTAAGTGTCTGCAATATAAAACCTTTTAAGATGTTGTATTAGTGCTCAAAATGGCTCGTATTTTGGAGCATTTTGAATTTTATCTTTTCAGAGTTGGGATGCTCAGGGTACAGTTTAATTTAACATAGCCCCTATCTAGTAAATTATATGTTACTGAACACGAGTATATTTTAAAAATCAAAATTCACAAGCATTAAAAGTGTTGTAATGAAATATAGTCATCTACTGGTCTCTCCCAGGCTTGCTCAGGCTTGGGAGTGTCGATGAGGGCTGGAAATCAATTTGCTTTAGAGTCGCGACATCCTCTCTGGGTCACCTTCTGAGGCAGGGGCTGTTCTGTGAGTGTGAGATCTGCTCCTTCCCCACGTGAACTGCCAAGCTTCTGAAGACAGCCTTCCCCTTTCATACGCTGTGCTCCATGGTGTGAATGGACCATATTTTATTCGATCATCAGCCCATCATAGGACACTTTATTGGCTTAGAGAAGGTTTAAGGCTATTAGATAAAACTGTAGTAAACCTTAGTGTATAAATTGGAACGCAAACTTAGCTTCTAATTTGGAGTGGGAAGTGTGTGAATGATCAAGAATAAAATCGCTGGGTCACGTGGAACATACTTTTACTCACCCCTAGAAATCACCAGATATTTTCTGGAGTGATCTGACTATTTGCACTTCCTCCCAGCTCCTGGCCCAGGGCCTCTAAGTGGGACTCAGATTTCTTGGTCCCCTGGTGATGTAGCCTCACAGACAGCTGTGCCTTCCTATGCTGAGTGCCACTCCATACGCCAGGCGCTGCAACCACCTCCCGTCCCTAGTCCTAGAGACACCTGGGGCTGCCAGCTTCTTCCTGTTGAATATTCTTGGGAACAAACCAGGCGTGTTCACAGTTTTTCCTTCCTGGCTCCAAATTTGTCTTTCTCAAGTCTGCTCAGGCAGATCCCACGATCTGTTTCTCGGCTTCCAAAATCTTGTGTTTGTTTTCTCTACTTCCTGTTTGTTGTTTACGGCTTGGTCTGTTGTGGAGACTGCATCTACTTTCCCGCTCCGTTCCGCTCTCCCAAGGCTTCATCTCTTATAGAACACCTGGCTCTTGTCATTAGGGTAGCAGTTTAGGGGGAGGCGGTACACATTTGATCAGGCTATGTCCCTGAGCTGCTCTCTCTGTCCCTGAGTACCTGGTACCCGAGCGCCCCTGTGTCTCCAGAGAAGCACATCTTCAGGTCTCTGCGTCCTTCCTTCTCTTTGTCTTCCACTGATCGTGTGTTCTTTTGTATATCCATCCCCATGCTTGTGCTTGTCGCTGTCAGCTGTGCTCTTTTAAGCTGTCATTTCTCTTTTCACAATTTAAACTGTCCCCTTTCTGAACTGAATGTCGTCTTTGTTGCGGTGAAGTTGTCTTTGCTACAACCTTGCCTTACGGTTGCCTCCTTTTTGGTCTTCCCAGGCTTTTGCTGTTGTTTGGTTGTGTTGTAGTAAATATTTCATCTTAACCAGGAGTTTCTACCCCACCTTTGATCATTCAGTTCCCAGATAAAAGACACACAACTTTTATATTTTTAATAACCCTTTAATGCACTAGAGCTGGGCAGATATCTGCCCTCTAAGCTATTAGAATCTACTTCCCCATCAATTACCCTGAGTTATAACTTGCCATGGTCCATCTGGGCAGCTCTTAACTCCAGTTGGCCAGCCCTCAAGGCCATATTTTCATGACTCACCTAACCCTTTGTCTTCTCCTCTCTCCACCTTTTCTCTTCTCTCCCTTATGGTCTCTCCTCAGACTCCAAGCCTAGGAACTGAAACCCTGCCTATCTCTCTTTTGTCTGGCTATAGGCTATCGGCGACTTTATTTAACTAATAATTTTAAATTAAGGAGCAAGGTCAGATAGCATTACCTGATGTGTGTGTGGATTTTTTTGTTTTTTTGTCCCTGGGGGCAACCAGGCCTTGGGGGGAGGGGCCAGAGTTTAGAATTATAATACATAGCATCAGACCAAATCTCAACAGATTGTTTGCTTTTTTTGTTTTGCTTTGTGTTTTTGAGACAGGTTTGTCTATGTAGTGCTGTCCTGATATTTGCTCTGTAGACCAGGCTGGCCTCTAACTCTGAGATCAGCCTGCCTCTGCCTCCTGAGGTCTGGGATCACAGGCGTGCGCCACCAAACCAGGTTACTTCCTAAGCTTTTGGTTATGTTTACATTTTCAGTCTCTTAGAATTGATTTCTAAGCATGGGATTCATTTTTGCTATTTCTTACAAAAGGTGTCTTATTACAAAATCCTATCTGTTTTGTTTATTTGATCACAAATTACACTTTCAGTTTCTGCAGACAGACTCTTTCTGTGTCACGCGATCTCATTTTCCAATCTGCACATGGTGACACAGGGCCCAGCTTCGTCTTCAAGACTCTCTTGGCTAGTATCAGGCCTTTGACCTTGTAGATAAACAAAAATTCATTTAATAATTCTATCTTTTAACCTTTTTACTAAGTTTTTAGATCATTTTCAGAAAAAAGGGAACACTATGAGTACACACTATATCTCTTTTACTAGGATTTACTTTATTTTTGAATTATGTGTTGGTGTCTGTGGGTATGTGAATGGATGTGTAGATGCCTGTGGAGGCCACAAGAGGGAGTCAGATCTCCTGGAGCTGGACTTATATGGGGCTGAAGCCTCTCTCCAGCCCAGCACAGTATATGTTCTTTAGGAAGCATATGGCCTGTCTTTTCTTTTCTTTGGGTTTTATTTAATGTTTTTCAGTAAAGGCTTTAAAAAAAATAACTTTCCCACAAAATAAGTTCACATTTATTGTTGCTTAGTTCTATTAGCATCTTAAAAGATAATTTCCAACTATGGTTGCTGTGAAGACGTGCAATTGGACTGCAGATACCAACTGTGTGTTTCGGACTGAGTAAACTCGTGCTTTGATTTGAACAATGTGTCCTTTCCTTCTACTTAAATGAACCTATCAGGAGAGGACACTGACAGTGTGTCCCCACCCCACACCCCACGCCCTCCACCCATACAATTATTTCTTTGCTTGCTTTACTGAACCAGTTGGGCACTTTGGTAGTTAGTTTTTGACTTTGAAAATAAACACATCAAAATGCATTAACAGATGCTGCCTGGATATTGGGGCTGCTACGGACCAGGACCTTCATAGATGGCATAAACACATTGTTTACTGTTCTAGAGGTTGGTAGGTGCTAGAAGATTCTGAGTCTGGCAAGGCCAGTTCTTCATAGGTGTTATGTGTCCTCACCTAGAGGAAGGAAGGAGTCCCTCTGACCTTTTAAAATGGCGCTAATCACCCCCTACAACCCTACCCCTTGAGACCATTGAACTGGGCATGGGATTGTAACTGAAGAGAAAAAAAACTTATAATTTTGGGTCTTATAGCATTGTGGTATCTAAGTTCAAGAAATTCAGGGCTGAAGAATAGACCCAGGCAGATCCAGGCACAGCCAGATCCACCCTGTAGCTAAGAATGTCCAGCCATAAAAGATAAAAAAGAGAGTGCAGGAACTAGCCAGGGCTATCAGGACGGACCAAATGGCCATCTGGCAGGATGGTGCCTCCCGGGTGGCGCCTCCCTATAGCCCACCATAAATCATACATTGACCAGGTGTCCTGCTGACCTCGAGAAGTCCAAGTCCTTGTGCCTACCTACACCTTAACTGGCATGTACTGCCCTGTTAATTTGTAATCACCTCGCCGACATTTAAATAAGCCAATCATGTGTAACCACGCAAATTCCTTCAGCTCCCTCCCTTTTTGGTTTGTGGTTTTTGCCTTTATAAGCCTGTAAGAAGTTTGGGCCGGGGTCGAACTCCCCTGCCCCCTGCGTGGTGCGTGAGTTTCGACCCCAGCATGCTGGCTTGAGCGTTCCTTTGTTGTTTGTGTGTTTGTGTGCCATTAAAAACCTCGTGTTGTTACAGCGAGTATGGTCTAAGTGTCCTACTGGGTGTGCGCCTCCCCGAGGAGGGACTCCCCGCGGGGGTCTTTCATAACCAGTGAGCTTTGTCAGCGCAAACGTTCAGATCAAAGCAACCATGAAAAGAATATAAATACTCTTGTATCATCCAGACAAGTGGAGACGGAAATACACAGGATAGACAAGATGAACACATAGAAAGACCAGGAAGAAGAGAAAACAAAAGGAACATGAAAAGATGCAAATTCCAGCACTAGTCACACACACACACACACACACACACACACACACACACACACACACACACACACACACACACACACACACACACACACACACACACACACACACACACACAGAGCCACTTCTGCGAAGTTGCCTGCAGCGCCACCTCTGGGCTGGAGGAGTGTATGGCAGCCTAGCTCTGGGCCCTAGACCCAGCTGCTCAGGTCTGGGATTCCCAAGGGCACCTGACACCAGCCTTGCCACCTGGGGTTCAGGTCCGCCTGACTACAGAGGACTCTGCCAAGAATTCTGAGAGGTGCAGGCCGCCCAGTCGTAAAGCAACGAAATGCTATAAAAAGAGTTTAATCGCGCACACGAGGCCAACATTGCAGTTAATTTATCGCTCTGCAAAATTAAAGCTGTTCTGGGGTTTGCCATCACTCACGAAACATGGAGTTATTTATTGGACACTGTCAGAGCTGAAGAGATCCGGAATTCAGGTCAGGGAAAGTCAAGTTTTACAAAGGCTTGTCTGTGTCCCCAGAGGCTAGATGGCTAGGGATGACATTCCTGTTTTTCATTGATGAACCGGGACGGAGACAATTACTGCGCTTGCTTCCCTGATGAGAAAGCCCAGGCAGGCTCTGGGGAGTTTGGGGGACATGTGGCATGCTGTGACTTACAGAACTCCACTGAGGAGATCTTGTGCTGTTCACCCTGGAGGTGCGGAGTAGGTGTGAAGAAACCCACCCCGGTGGGTTGGTCCAGTGTAAAGAAGCAGCCATGAGACCTCAGGAAATGAGGAAACGTGGTAGTTTGGGGTGCACTCTGGTTGTAGGACTGCTAGACTCCACACACCGGGCCTTCTCAGCAGCCTAAGCACCTGCTTGCAGGGATGAGGGTGAAAGTGGGGGCTGGGCGATCCTCTGGGCTCTAATTAGCCAGGTAATAAGGCTGTGTTGTGTCAACATGCTGGGGCAACAGGCTGACTCTTCAGCAGCTGCCTGGCATCGGACAGAGCTGGGCGAGCGAGGCCCATTGACTCGCCAATGGGCCGTGGAGCCCCTATGCTCCTATCTGTGGGGCCCAGCGGAGGCAAGCAGAGCAGGGGCACAGGAGGGCACGTGGCCCTCACTAGACCCCAGACTACTCTTCCACCTGGAGGTGCTCCATCACTGGGACTCATCGCAGTTGCTAGGCAACTGCCAGGTGTCAAGGAACTCCTATTCCAGGCCCTCACTGCTGCAGTGGGGTGCTTTGTCAATGAGTCCAGGATCATGCGCACTCTACACTGTGCCTGGGGGGAATAACAGAAGGTCTCAGGGAGCCATGTGGTCATTGCTTTTCCAAGTCTCATTCCTACACCAGACAGATCACAAACCAGGATCCTCTGCTCGGTCAGGAGATGCTGCATGCCCTCAGGAAGCAGGAAGGAGAGAGGGAGATGCAAGGCCTTGTGCCTGAGGGCTCCTGTGTGGCTTGCTGGTCCTGGCCTCTCTGGAATGCCCTGGACCTGGATCTCTGGCTCAGAATTCCTGTTCCTTTGAAGTGTGGTATACTAGATGGCTGCTTACTTTGGGGATGAGGGCGGGGGTGGGGTGGGGCGGGGGGTGGGAAAGAGCCCATCAAAAGCCTCATTACTGACTCCCTACATGAGGCTCTGCCCACGCTCCTTTTTCCTGGGGTCCCTCCAGCTGACTTTGGCCAGCTAAGATGCCACACCTTAGCTCTCCCTCAGATACATCCTCCGTGAGTCTGAGGTAGCAGCGTCTGTACCCTGGCACCTTCCTGCCCCTGCCCACCGATCTGCATGCCCCCAGCTTCCATCCCAATTTCTGCAGAACTCTCTGACCCCTCCTGTCCTATCCCACTCAGGTTCTAACCCAAGGTTACAGACACCCCATGCAGAGAGCCTAGGTTCTACCTGGGACTCACAACGTGGCCTGAGCCACACCGGGACAGAAACATCCCTCTGGGTTTATGAGCTAGGCATACCTCAGAGAAGGCATCAGCTGGGAAGACCTTGATTTTAGGGTGAAAATCCCAGAATGTACCTGTCTCTGGCCCTTGGAGTCTGCCTGGATTCCATGGCCCAGAGCCACCTCCTTCACTCTCTCCTACCTTTCTGCCTCCAAGCCTTCAGCTGCCTTTGTCAGCAGACTGTCACCTAGTCTGAACAAGTGCTGCTTGATCTTAAACTAGTGAATTCCAAAGACCAAGCAGGGAAACAATTTCCTTAATATCACCAAAAGCACACATCACAGCTAGCAAAACTGAGGAAACCGTGTTCTGACATGCTTATCCACAGAAAAGAGATCTCCACAGCCACGCCGGCGGCGACTGTACCCACTTGCCTTCTGCCCTCCATTTCTGGTGGTGGCAGGGACCTAAGGCACAGAGAGCCACACTCAGCACATTGCCAGAGTCATGAGCCACAGTTCTGCTGTATGCTGGGGCTCTGGACCATCCCACCCTCTTTAAATGTAGCTTTGTACCCATGGCCTTCTCCCCACCTCCAGCCCTCCCTTCCTCTCTCTTATTCTGTGTATAAACTCAGTTCTCAGGCCTATGCGAGACCTTGAAGTGTTTTTGATTCTTTGTTTGGCTTATTGCAGTTAGCATTGTGTCCTTCCAGTCCACTCACGGCCTTGCAAATGAGAGCTTCGTCTATTAATTTTTTAAAAGGCCAATTAATAGTCCATCACGGACGTATGTACCACAGTTTCTTTATCCACTCAGCTACCACAGATAGGTTGGTTTCTATTCTGGCTTTCCTGAGCAGGGAGTGCAGGTGTTTCTCCCACGTGCCCATTGCATTTCTGTCAGATACAACATGGCTAGGAGCAAAATTGCTACATTATGTTGTAGTTCTGCTCTGTGTTTTGAGAAGAGGACAATACCATGGTGGCCCCCTTGAGAGGAACACTGGTCCTCACTTCATAATAAGAGCCCTGTCATTTCATAATAAGATCTCTGGAGTCTCAGAGTGATGAGATTGTATGTTTTATGACTGTTGTGAACATGACTCCTGACTGAGAGCAGAGAAAATCTTCAACCCTGAACCCATGGCTTTTCCTCCCTTTACAAAAATCACCTCAGAACTTATGTTTGCCTCTATCACTTACATCATACCTTGCTCAACAAAAACTCTGATTGGATTCATTCATATGGGTTTTTAAATATATATATTTAAAATATGAGAGCTTTGTCTTTACAGACACCAGAAGGTGTTGTGAGCCACCATGTAGTTGCTGGGAATTGAACTCAGAACCTCTGGAAGAACAGTCAGCTCTCTTACCCCCTGAGCCATCTCTGCAGCCCCCATCTGGATGTTTTAAACCTTGATTATGTTAAAGCTTTTCAGGAGCATGGCCTTGCAGGCAAGTGTGACTGTTGTAGTTTTCTACTTTAACTTTCAGTTTGTGTGTGTGTGTGTGTGTGTGTGTGTGTGTGTGTGTGTGTGTGTGTGTTGTAGAGTTGGGTAGATTAGCTGGCTTTCCCAGGGGTCTAATGCTTTCTGTTCATCTATAGCAGGACTGAAGCTAGCTCCAGGCATCTTTGAAAATGAGCCATCAGATTCTATTTGTAACACCTTTTCTCGAATCCTAGCTGGCTCTTACTATATTCAGACTTGGTGGCAGGGCCATTCTAACAAGCGATGTCCCCTGCGGTTGGGACTGTCACTACCCTGTTGGCTTCCGGTGCTGAACGTTTTCTTATGTGCTTATTGGCATTCATCTGTCTTTTGAAATCTGCCCTTTTGAGTCCTCTGCCCACTTGTTTAGTACATTTTGTGTCTCCTTCCTGGTGTATTGACCATATTTATTTTGGTCTCACCTGATATCTGGCTTTCAAATCCTCTCTCCGGGCCTGTTGAGACAGCTTGGTCGGTAAAGTCACTTGCTGCCTAGACTTGTTTGCCAGGACACACAGAGGAAGATTAGACTTCCCAAGTTGTTTTGACCACCCTTGCAACACACACACACACACACACACACACACACACACACACACACACACAAATATACACCCAATGATGTAACGAACTCTCTCTCTGAATCCACAATGGCCTCCTCATCCTGTGGCTGTTTCCTGAGCAGCGCCGGAGCCTTTTGTCCTGGTGCACCTCACTCACTTGGTACTATCTGTTGCCTCAGTTTCATACCTACGAAGCCACGCCAAGGCTGCCATCCTCTGAGAAGCCACGCCCAAGGCTGCCTCCTGTGGTTCTCCTCTATGAGTTTCATTGGTTCGAGTCTCACATTTGTCTTTAGTACATTCTGAGTTTGTTTGAGGGCATGGTGTGATGACACGTGCCTGACACACTTGTTACAGGGGTCACTCACTTCCAGGCACACAGCTATGTTCTCCGTCTTCACTGAGGTGTGAACCTAAAGGATGAGTTAGTCTACAGGTGCTGGTTAAATTACTCATTTTATTTTACTGGGGATTTAGAGGACTGGACCTCTGGGAAGGCTCATGGGGCGGGCTTCTGGCTCCATGTGGCACCTGCTGTGGCCACTATTTCCAAGGTGTCCTTGCTCATGCTGGGGGCCTTGGCACTGGTGGTCTCTCCTCACTACCCAAGAGGCTGAGCTGCTCTCCTTGTGTCAAGGGAGCAGACATCTTCCACATGACCTGCCCCTCAGGACCATTCTCTCTGGCGAGCTGAACAAAAGCTGCAGGCTGCTCGGGACCTGGCCTCAGAACTTCCAGATGTCTTTCCTACATGTTCTTAAAGTTGAACAAGTTACTACCCAAGGAGGCCATGCAGACCTGGCAAGGAAGAAATCTGACTCTGCATCCAGAGAAGGTGTTTGTCCAACCCTGGATCAGCCACAAACCAGGCTTAGCAAACCAGGTCTCAGCTTCTCGGCTTCTCAGATGTTTGGGCCCAAGACTCCCACCCCTACCCCAAACCTGTTTAATTTTAACTGTCAACCTAATTAAATTAAAAAACAGTTAAGGGATTAGATAGACACACCTTTAGGTGTGTCTGTGAGGGTGTCCCCAGGGGGCATTAATTAAGGAGGAAGACATCTGAGACTGGATGGCCTTATGCGTGGCCAGGTTCCAAATTGCACAAAAGAAAAAAAAAGAAAAGAAAAAAGGAGGAATCCAGCAGAAAACCAGTGTGCGTGACCCTCTGCTTCCCCACGGTGGAATCAACATGGCCGCCTCTTGCTCCTGCTGACTGACTCTCCAGCAGGGACTGGTATGTCCCCTCCTGCTGTGAGCCCTCCTTCCTTGAGTTGTTCTTGTCAGATATTTTGCTACAACAACAAGGAAAGCAGATAATACAATCCAGGAGGAGAGTGGAGGTTAGGTCTTCCAGGCCTGTACCATAGTCAGCAGTGGGTTCATGGTAGAGTGCTCTTCCCCGTGATTCTCCCTGCCCCAGGCTGCTTAATGCTTGCTCCTGGTCTCGTTGCCCCTGCAGTCTTCCCTCTGTCAAGCTCTTGGACTACACATGAAGAAAAGTGTCGGGCAGTGGGCACGGGGGAAATAAATGGAGAGAACCCGCGTCCTGCCAGAGCTCTGTGGCTCTGGGCAGGCGGACTCGGGGGACTGTGGTGCTCTCTCCACACTGCCCGTGTGAGCATCTGGCTGTGGGAAGCCACGGAACTGGGGTGGAGAGGGAGCAGTCTGGGGTCCCTGGGCCTCAGGGAGGCCAGGAATGACTGTTTCTAGCTGTTGGGCATCGCAGGACATCACTGGACACTGTAGAAGAGCTGAGAAAGAGTGGAGAATAAGCTGAGAAGGAGCACGTTGATCTGATGGGAGCTGAAGGGAGAAGTGGACAGGGGAAGAAAGGGCGAGACTCCTTGGTCTGGTGTCAGTGGCTGGAAACACTGGGAGGCCTTCTCTCGGGAGATTAGACACAGCTCTTTAGGGGAAGGCCTGTTCCATTGTTCAAGCACGGTGGGTCTTGATGAGCAGAGACAGTCCATGGTTTTAGAACTTTATTATAGAAAAGCAGAGAGAAAGAGAGAAGGTAGAAAAAGAGAGGCCAGCATGGCCACATAGCGAGAGCGGGGAAGAAGGGAGGGGGAGAAGAGCAGAAAAATGAGAGTTGGAGAACAAGAGCTTAAGAGAGAGAGGAGGGGCCAAGCAGCCCCTTTTATAGTGGGCTGAGCTATCTTGAAGTTGCGGGTTAGCTGTGGGGAGGAGCATACCTGGCTATTGTAACTGTGGGGGTGAAGTCTAGCTAGAATGCCAGGAGCTTGGGGCAGGAGCTACGTACCTGATAGTCACAGGATTATGGAGTTGGGTACTCCGTGGTGTCAGGCTACTGTCTGGGAACATGGCTCACCGCTCTGTCCCTTGTAGAGTTTTCTACTGGGTCTCTGGAATAAGCTTCACTCAACCGAAACACAGGCTGCCTTTTACCATCCCACAGAAAATTGTCCTGCCTATCTAACAGTTAGCCTCCTGGGAAGACACACGGCGGTACATGTCCGCCTGCGCTAATGGGGAGGGAAGGCCAGAGCCAGTGGAAAGGACCAGACTAAACAGCTTGATGGTGATGGTTTTGCCACTGCAGAGGCTTGGAGGCAAGCTGAGGGTGAGAATGGGACCCTGGTCTGGGGTGTAGGTGAGGGCAGGTGCCCAGCATCGTTGTCTGGAGCTGGCAAGCTTTGTAATCCCCACTGTATCTCTTAGAGCCTCACTTTATTCATCTGTAGAACAGAAGGCAGCCTCACATCTTTGAGTTGTGGAAACACAGGACAGTCTAAATCTGCATGTCCTGCTTTTGGGAGGTCCTGGGAAGGACCCGGCTACCTATCTTATGGCCAAGTTCTCCAGCAGGGAGACACACAGAAACGTGGCAGAATTCGGTGCTTCCAACAGGGTCAGGGCTAGAAGAGCGGGTATCAGATGAACCCACGGAGCGTGCTCAGGATGCTCAGACTAGACTGCGTCCTTCCACGGGGTAGCCTGAGGCCCAGATTAGTTCTGAAAGAAGAAGGAGGGGGCACCATGGCTCTGCTGAGAGGAAATGAGGCATTCAGCACAGGACTCGGGTCAGGCCAGCAGAGGGGAGCTGCAAGGCCTGTGGGGTGCTGTGGAGGTGACTGTCCCAACTCTATGTGGTCCATTAAGTCATGTGGGACTCCCAGGAGGCTGACCCCATGGGAAGCCATGTCACCCTGCCTGTTCTCCAGCAGCCCCAGTGGGCCCTCCTGGTGGACAGTGACAGTGTGGGTGGGTAGAGTGGCCTAGGTGTCCAGGGTCTTCAGTGAGTCCAGAGTCTACTAGGGAGCAGCCAGGGACACTGCTATGCATGGTAATGACACTGGCTGGCTCTTGTGGAAGGATGTGACATTCAGTACCCAGGAAATTCATTGTTATTGCTGCACACTGAATGTCAAATGAATCCGTAATGGTAGTAGAGCTGAGTTAAAATATTGTCCATGTTTCAAATGACTTGGATTATAGAAACCCCACGTGGGCGAGAGGAGGGGTGGCTGTACCCGCAGACAGACGTGTATCAGGGACAGTTGGCTGGCGGGAAAGGAAGGCATGAAGGTGAAGGCAACAGGTGTTGGCTGCACAGCCTCGGCTCCAGGCTGGATTCCAGGCTGGACTTCAGGCTCAGCTCAAAGATCAACTCCAGACTCAGCTCCAGATTGGACTCAGTCCAGGCCCAGCTCAGAGCTCAGCTCCAGGCTGGACTCTGGACTCTGTTTCAGGTTCGTTCTAGACTCAGCTTCAAACTTGGCTCTGGGCTCATCTCCAGGCCCAGCTCTCAGCTTAGCTACGGCCTGGGTTTAGAGAGAAAAACCCTGGTTTTCAACCTCTTCCACTCACGATGTCTACATGTGTGATGACCCTCTACTCCTGATCCAGGGGATCCACAGTCTCAGGAGGTGCCTGAGATGGTGGCCTACCTACCCTACAAGACTCAGGATATATCAGCTGCAGGCGGCCTTCCGTCCTCCAGTCTCAAGCATCAGGGGATATAAGGATGAGCTGTCGTCTCCTCTATGAGGAGCAGCTGAGGAAAGGCTTCTGGCTTGCTTTCTTTTCTCCCATTTCCAAGGAGAGAAAGATAGAGAAGGGAGGAGGAGGATGGAGATCAGGGAAGAGGAGAGGAGAAAAATGAGAGAGAGAGAGAGAGAGAGAGAGAGAGAGAGAGAGAGAGAGAGAGAGAGAGAGAGAGAGAGATTTGTTACATACATCCAGGAGATGGGGCCTAGATTCACGGACGCTCTTCCCTAGACACGCAGCATGCTCGCATTCCCATCAAACACTCGAGCCCCTTTCCCCTGTGCCTTGTTCTCCCCCTCTTAGGGACCTCTCATATTGGTTAGCAGTGTTTGGAAGCCTAATGAGGCCTTGGAGATGTTTCTGGACCAGCCAGCCAAGGTGACATTCACGTGGGAAGACAGGCCTCCAGCGCCCTCCCTGTGTGGCTCTCTGTGTGGCCCTCTGAGGAGGAGGGGTGGCCTTCTGTCTGAGAGTCCCCTCCTTTGAGGATTTGGGGAAGCCTGTTCTTTTTTTTCTTCCTCTCGGTTCCTTGTGACTCATCTTCAGCTCCCCGGGAGAGCATTGCTGATGGACTGGTGTGGCTGGAGGACCTCCCCTTTCATGGGAAATGGGGAGATGGACAAATGGGCTGCAGACTCTCCCTTTACTCCCCCCTTGGTTTCCACGGTGTCCTTCAGTAATCCCAGCCCCCTTGTCCCGGTCAATCTCCAGGGCCAGGCTCCCATACAGCCTAACTGTCAAGGCTGGAACAGCGAGGATGACCACCTTCCCATCACTCTGAAGCAGTCTGGCCATGCTGGGGAGGGACTGGGACCAGAATATAGATCCTTGAATGGTTACTGAGTGCTGGGGAAATGGTTCCAAGAGCGACTTGTCTGCAGAGAACATGCTAGGCTGCTCTCGGGACAAAGGCCACACAGCCAGCCTGGGAAATGAGCCGTAGGAGATGCTTCTCTACAGGAAGAGCACCCAGGCCAAAGCCAGGACCCTGGCCACTTACTGCCCCTCCCCCATTGGTCCTGGTGGCTCCTGGGGGATCTGTCCAGACCCCAGAACCTGGTAAATCTAGCTGACTTCTGAGCAGAGTCGTTTCACTCTCCAGAGAGGACACCTTCCTAACTCCAGTGGCCCAAAGTGACCAGACCCATGGTTGTCCCTGGAACATTTCTTTCAGCTCCCTAAAAGCCCCCACCCTACTTCAGAGCCTCCAGGGTCACCCTCCTGCACCAGTCCTATATAACACAGCAAGCAAAACCAGTTCTGCCAGCAATAAGTGGAGCTGGGCCCAGTCATGGGAGACAGACACAGAAAGCAGGGGGCCATCCCAGACACTCAGGTTGAAGGGGGTTGTGTCTGTGACATCCATGGTCACAGGCTCTGCTGCTGAGCATTCAGTGTCAGGACAGAACCTTTGCCCAAGGTCACAAGGGACAACCAGGATTCATCGCAGAACACTCAGGAAATGCTGCCTAACTCAATCTTCGTCTCCTCACATGTGAAAGGTGTTACAGTCCCGCTGACTTCATAGTGTGCCACCCAGGTGCTAGCCTGGTCCCTGCCTAGAGAAACATTCATTTCCAGATGTCAGAGTAAGGGCAGAGTGCTGTGACTTCAACCCTCAGACCATCAGGTCTGTCACAAGTGTCATTAAAAGTCCCACTTTGTCACATCAGGGAGAGGCTGGGACAGCACACCTGGGTCCCCATCTTGACTGTTGCTCCTTTACACCTTAGCAACCTTGAGTTGGTGACATAGCTGCTCTTTGCCTCAGTTTCTCCACCTGTACATGATAAAACAGTTGGCTGTCCTCATTCAACCAACGGACCAAAAAATACTTACCAAAAAAAAAAGAAAAGAAAAAAGAAAGAAAGAAAAAGAAAAGAAATACATCTGCATGTCCCTGCCATTATTCCCTGGAGAATACAGCATAACAACCACTTACACAGCAGTTAGCTGCATTAGGCCTTGTTAGAAACCCAGACATGATGTAATGGGAGGAAGAGGGCTCTGCAGATGCTCCATTGCCACTTTGTGCAAGGGGCTAGAGCATCGGTGGATTTGAATATCGGCAGGGGTCCCTGAACCACCACTCACCTCAGATGCAGAGGACAGCTGTGCCCACAGCCCCTAGATTGGGCAGTCAGGAGGACAATGCTCTGAGACAGCCAGGAAGCTCTTGCAGAAGAGCTGCCCTCACTCACAGGCTCCTGCTGATTCTTGCTTCATCTCATCACCTACAGCAGGTGGGACTCAGTGGGCATCCTCTCAGGGGCAGCTTAGATGTCACCTCTTCTGGGAGACTTGCTGTATTCCTCCTGGGTCACAGCTCGGCCCTCATTATTATCCCTGAGACTGGGAGTCTCTGGTGACTTTTCCCCTCTGGACAGCAGGGACCAGGGAGGCATCTCCATAGGACACCCATTCCTGACTCTGAGCCCTAAGGCAAGTACTGCTTTTAAAAAATGCATTATTCATGTTATATATATGGGTGTTTTATCTGCATGTATGTCTGTGCATACAGTGCCCACGGAGACTAGAAGAGGGAGTTGGATCTCCCAGGACTGGAGTTATAGATGGTTGTAAGCAGCCGTGTGGGTGGTGGGAATTAAACTTGGGTCCCCTGGGATAGGCAGCCATCTTAACCGCTCAGCCACCTCACCAGCCCAGCAAGTTGTAGTCTTGGAGACTGATCCAAGGCCCAGGAGCAATCTATGTGATGAAGCCACTCCAAGGTGCCAAATTGTCCAATGTGTGTGTTTCCTTGAACAGGACAGGGTAAGAGCTGGTGACAAGGACACAACTGGAGATACCCGGAAGTTCACAAAACGAACAGTCTCTTAGGTAGAGGGAGGGAGCTGGAATTTTGAAATAACAATGATCAAGTACTTGGTAGTAAAACTTGCTGGATTAGCCTAAAATTGCACATGGGGAAAATTCACTTGGTTTAAATAGTTCAATTAGAAGCGAAGGGGCCTGAGAATTAATGTGCTAAGCATCTAGCTCAATAAACTGGAAAGAGGGGACTAAAGAGAGAAGAAGGAAATAAAAACAAGCTCAGACATTGAAATGGAACGAATTGCTGAACAAATTCATCCAGGAGATGACTGGCAGAGGGGCAGGAGTATTAGTTGCCTTTTGTAGTGCACGAGCTTTGCTGCATATTTCAAAATTGCCAAGAAAATAGATCTGAGACATTCTCACCACCTACAGTGAACTAGGGTGGAGATAGCATGCCATTTAGCTCTTCCTGCAACACATACATCAATCAAAATACCACGATATGTTCTGTAAGTATGCATCATTACTGTTTGTAAATCATGAAAAAGTGTTTGCTAGGAGACCCTTGAGGCTAGAGTTCAGATCCCAGAATCCACATAAATATTAGGTGGATGTGGGGACCTTCCTGTAAGACACAGACAGGGGTATGCTGGCTAGCAAGACTGGCCACACCAGTGAGCTCTGGTGTCAAGACAGGGACCTTGCGTCAATGGATAAGGTAGGGAGGACCTGAGGAAGATGCCTGATGTCAGCCGTGGGCTCCCACACCTAACCCCATATCCATACAAGCACGCAGTGCACACCACACACACATACACATGAAAAAACAAATAAAACACGAGAAGACACACAGGTAGTAGCAGTGAGAATAAGTGTTGAGCTTATTGACATAAAATGTAAGAAGAGAAGCATTATAAATCAGTTTTGTGAACAACTTAGATTAATAAATGTGGAACATTTGATGAAACAGGCAATATGTTAGTGACATTTCTCATTGGTGTAATAAAATACCCAGCAAAGGGAACTAAAGGAAGGGTTTGTTTGCACTCTTGGTTTGAGAGTACATCACGGCATGGGTCTGGGGTGGCTGGTCCTCGACTGTGGAAGCAGAGAGAGGTGGCTGCTGACTCTCAGCTCCGTCCCTCAGCTCTTCTGTTAGCTCTGGGATCCCAGCAATGCAATGGTGTTTTCCACAGTCAGGGTGAGCCATCCCACCTTTCTCGACACCCAGGGTTTATACCCAGGGTGATTCTAAAACCGGTCAAGCTGATAATGAAGATTGACCATCACAGGCTATTTCTCGAAAAATACATTAATCATTATTCAAAACTATAAGATGGAGAAATGGGAACCCTGGAAATCCTTACTTGATGGTTAAGAAATTGACTTTACTGTAGACCCTTGCCTCAGAACAAACCAGAGCAGTTTTATTCAGAACTTTGACTGGGGGTGGGGAGACAGCTCAGTCTGTGAAGAGCTTCCTTTACAAGCCTGAAATCCCACTTTGTCCCCCGACGTGCCCCCCCATAAGAAGCCAAGCGTGATAGTACATTTGCAATCACAGCACTGGGGCGGTAGAAACAGGACTAGTAGTGCGTTGGCCAGCCAGCCCAACCTAATCAGAAAGTTCCAGTCCCCAGTGAGAGACCTTCTTAAAAGAAGGAGGGGCCGAAAGGGGAGGAGGAGGGGGAGGGAGAAAGAAGGGGGGATGGGGAGGAAGAGGAGGAGGAGAAGGAGGAAGAGAAGGAGAGGGTAGAGTTGGGGTGATGATAAAGCACTATCTGTGCAAACACGACTTGAGTTTAGATCTCCAGCAACTATGTCAAAAACCAGGCATGGTGATGTGGCCTGAAATCCCAGGGTGGGGAAGTGAAATAGGCAGAGCCCAGAGGTTTAACGGCCAGCCAGTCTAGCCAATCAGTGAGCTCCAGACTCAGACACTCTGAGTCAAAGATTAGATGTTGTGTGATAGAGAGAGACAAGCTCTGGCTTCCACACATGCAAGTGTAGCCATACAAACATGCACACACACACACACACACACACACACACACACACACACACACACACACACACACGGTGATGGCTCCTGAGTAACACCATCACATCTGTCCTCCATCCATACACATGTGCACACATGCGCACACACTCACATGTTTGCCTGCACACACAAGAACACAAACACACCAAAAAAGGACTTAGCACTTAAGAAAAAAATGTATAAAGTATTGTACAGACTTAGTGACGAGAAGGGTCAGTGCTTGCCACCTAAATCTACCAGGTGAGCATTGTTTTAACATGTAAGCCCAGCCAGATCCTGTAGCAATATCTGGCAACCAGGTTTACCAACCAGGCCTAGTGGCTGAACTTCAGTGCTGCCAGCTCAGTTAAGCACAAATTCATCAGGCGACTAGAAAGCTGGAGGGTGGAATGGTGTTTTGGGAAGACAGGTAGGTCTGGCATGAAGGCCTGCCCAGATCATGTTAGCCTGTGACGATGTCTTTGGAGGATTGTCTTGGCTGTTAATTGATGTAGATGGGCCCAGCCCACTATGGGCAGCACTATTCCCTAGGAGAGTGTTGGTTGTAAACTACAGAGAATAGCAAAACATGAGGCAAGAGGAAGCAAACTCCGTGGGCATTTCCCGTTCTCCTTGCTCTTGATTCTTGACATGGTGTGATTGGCTGCTTGGGTTCCTGCCTTGCCCTTCCCCTTAATGATGGACTGAACCTGGAAATATGAGCTAAAACAAATGCTTCCGTCCCCCTAAGCTGGTTTTTGATTGCTTGTTTGGTCAGGATATTTATTATAGCAACTGAAATGAAGCTGGGAAAACCCTCATGGAAGGAGTCTAAAACTTAGCTCAGAGACCTTCTGGACCCCTCTTCTCATTGCTAAACAGAAATAGGGAGAAACTGGGTGCTTCAGCCCCAGCTCCAAACCAAGCTGGTTCCTGTAGATATGTGCCCAGTGCCAGCTGCTTAGCCCAAGGCTAAGCTGTATGGGCCAAGAACTAGCTTACTCTGTATATTATTACCACAAGATTCCTGAGCAGGAAGGGACCTTGGGCTTGGTCAGGCCTTTCAGATACCCCAGGCCCATCTCATCCTGTCTCACAGGCCTATTGGTAACAACATGTTCCTGAGGGGACTCTAATCCTCCTCACTGTCCCAGGGCTTCATGACCATGTTCCCTCCAACAGCAGGTATTTTCAAGGCAGGTCTGGGAGCTCTGTGTGCCATATGTGGGATCCTCTGAGCAGCTTCAGAGGCACCCCAGTGCTCACATCCAGGAACCCCTCCCAGAGAGACTCAAGGTGAGCCAGCACCCTCCGGAGATAAACGAAGTGAGGAAGCGCAGCAGTAGCTCCCAGTCAGCAAGTGAGTATAAATCTCTCTGACAAACGGTCTCTTGGAAGCTGGGAACAAAGGCCAGCCAGTGTGCTTATCCACCCCAAAGGCAGTACAGGCAGCCTGGACCCTGGAAAGCCAATCGTGCCAAAATTGATGGCCTGCTCAGAAAGTCTCATTTATTACCAAGATGTGATAGAGACACAGGCAGGCGTGACCAGGACAAGCTGCGTCCACACCAGGAGGGGAGGTCAGATGGCTACTGCCTCAGCCTCTCAGGGCTCTGGTTCCCCTTCGCTGCACAGCCTTCGCCCCAAGGACAGATAGGGTCAGGCCCACCTGATGAATGCCTTTCTGTAGTCAGCGCCTTCCCTTCAGAACAGTCTGTTATTACTAACTAGCCTTCCAGGTCCTGAGATATTCCACGGCTTGTGTGTCTCCTTCTGTTAGACACCTGTCTCCAGAGCACCAAGCCTGGCTCTCTCCTGATGCCACTTTTGTACCTTCCTCATAAACCCCTTCCTTTCCTGGCCTCAAGAATCTAAAGGACTTTGATTTCTCTGTATACAAAGGCACCAACCCTAAATACCCCATTGGCTAGTAGGTAGGTCCAGGAAGCCAGTGTCCACTGAAGCTGTCACCTCCCAGCTGTATGGGGGCTGTTGACATTAATGATGGAGAATTGGGAGATTCCAGAAGTCTCTAGGTGAAAGCCATGCCCTTCTCCAAAACAAGCGTACAAAGCATACACAGTGTATGCAGTACACAGGAGCCCCGGGCTGTAGGACACAATGGCAGCCAGGAGCCTATGTATCCCAGCCAGGAGTCATAGACAAGACATTCTTGTATATGAATGGGAGCATGCACATGACTGGAAAGGGTTCTGAGGTCTGGAAAGAGCGACAACAGGCATATACAGAGGATCACGGCGCCCGACCTCACAGGAGGTTCAACCCAAGGGAACAGAAAGCTGTAGAGCATGGGACAGCATCAGGGTCTGAAATTCTCTGGGTCTCTTCCCTCCTTGCCCTGGTGAGGTCTGCCCTGCTACTAGGCAACCCTGTGTGGAGTCTCAAGGACAGGATGGCTAGGACTTGAGGTACTGTCCAAGGTTGGTACATAGCTCTTGTCCCTGCTGAATCTTTGTGTGACAGCAGCCATACCTCTGGTACTGTGTAAAAGGTATCCTTAAGAGATGTGGCTTGTGCTAAGACACACCCCTTTTCCTGGCTGGCAGTGCTTGGAGGCAGCGTGTGTGCTTTCAGCTGCTGAGTTTGCCATGGTCTGCCATGCAGCTGTGGTCACCAGTGAATGCCAGGCTGAGGGCTGCACCCACTTGAGGCCACAGGACACATTTGAGGTCCTTGGTCCCTGGCAGAGGGGACCTGTTTCTCATTTGCTCTGCTCCTTGCCCTGACTGCTTGACAACAGGAAGCCCCTCTGTCACCGAGCTTCTGCCTCCCTGTGGGAATGAAGTACTGGGTGTGGTCCCTGGGCCATTTGCTTCTGGGAGCTATACTCAACCCCACCAAAACCTCCTCCTAGCCCTGGCTCAGGGCATCCAGAGACAGCAGTGTGGATGCAGAGGCCCTGCCTGCCAGCAGGCTAGAGGGGAGTCTCTCCTCTGGGGTGGCTCACAAGGCCAGCAAAGCCACCCGTACATAGACGTGATTATCCAGATGGCTAGCTCACTAAATGGACCAGAGGCTGTGCTCAGTTCTCAGTTCTGAAACATATTTCCACCCACTTCTATCTGGCATTGGGGGTTAAACTCCAGGCATACATGTTCTAGACCAGTGCACATTGAGCTCCTGAGCCCCTCATGGTCTCCTTTGGCCCAAAGCTTCATTCCCAAGGAGTAGGACTCTGTTATCCCAGAAGGGATCTGTGTGAGGCCCAGGCCCCAGCTGTTCTAGAAGCCCCAGCTGTTCTAGAAGCCCCAGCTGTTCTTGAAGACCCAGCTGTTCTAGAAGCCCCAGCTGTTCTAGAAGCCCCAGCTGTTCTAGAAGACCCAGCCGTTCTAGAAGCCCCAGCTGTTCTAGAAGACCCAGCTGTTCTAGAAGCCCCAGCTGTTCTAGAAGACCCAGCTGTTCTAGAAGACCCAGCTGTTCTAGAAGACCCAGCTGTTCTAGAAGACCCAGCTGTTCTAGACAACCGAGGCATCAGTACTGGTGCCACCAGCTCAGCCTCTGTCCTGGTAGGACACTGTCCCATGGTCTCCTGGGAATCCTGGCTAACTAGAACCATTTGACAACTTGCCTGCCACCTGCCATTGTCTCTTGAGAGCAAAGGAACTGTTCTTGGTTCCTGTGGTGAACGTGGTGGCAATGGTCTCTCTATCTCTCTGGGCATCTATCTGGCTTTCCTCCTGCAAGGCCCAGTGGGGTCTGATTTGCATGATAAACTCACCATGAGGACATGAGCCAGGGACAGAAGAGATGCAGTTTCTCAGGGACAGTTTGACGTTCAGTGAGGAGGATTCTGGTGATGGGAGGAACCACTGCATGGCTTGGCCACGCAGGTGGCCAATGTAAGACCCTAGGGAGGACAGCTAACTCTGTAATGCTCCACCACAGGACATCACATAGGAAAGGCTAGGAGCCTGGGTAATGGCCTCTAATGGCCACAGCATCAATCCTTCATGCTAACCCGTGCGCCTTTCATGGCATCTATCACAGCTGCATGCTGCAGTGAATTTAAGTAAAATTCCAAGTTAAATGACTTGTGATAAAATTATTAGATGCCTAACAACTGTAAGCTGAAATCTAGCCAATGAGAGGCACTTAATTATTTTTTAGCAGAAATATCAACAGCGTCAGAGTTAACCACCAAGCTACTTAACGTAACTCCCACCAATTTCACAGATCATTATTCGCTCTGTTAACGGTGGAGTTAATTGATGGAGACCCGTCAAGCTGCTCTGGGGAGGGGTAGAGCTGGGATGAAGTCCCAGATGGAGAAAGAGAGGAAATCACCAGGAACCCGAGGGCTCTCCTCAGAAAAGCACACGGTGTGAAAGCCGAGGGAGGGGTAGGTGTAGGAGACTAGGATTCCAGAGACCACATTCCCTGTGGGTGATCCCTCCACTGGGCCATGCTGGCTGTTTTAGGGAGTGAAGAATCTCACAGAGCTCTGTCCTACCTTCCTCACAGACTAATATGGCCACTGGAGCCCTACTGTGTGGTTTTCCTGCTCTTCACACTGAACATGATGTAGTTAGGTAGTGCAAGATATCTGGAGATGGTTAAAGTGCACAGAGAGAAGCTGTGCGGGTGACGTAGACAGTGTCCTTGAATGGCAGGGACCCGAGCCCCACAGAATCCAGGGATCACACAAGTGGAGGGAAATGGAAGATATCCAAGCCTCTAATCCCAACTCCACTGGGTGGGATCGTGTAGGAGAGGGGCACTCGAGGCTGAGCCGAGGACTGCTGGAGCTATCTCCTATTACCTCCCACCCCTCATCCTGGTTTCCCAAGATGGTGTCTGATGGAGCAGTTTCAGGACTGCAGAGGTTAGAGCATAAGCTCCCAGCTAGGGGCTTCTTTGTGCTCTCCTAGTAATGGCCCAAGGGCATGTGGTGTCTGGTTCATCAGGCCACCAACCCATTCTCCTCCCAGGGGAGTCTTGGTGGCCTTTCCTCCATGACCACCCAAGGTCTAAACTTGCCAAGTGTTCCTGGTCCACCTCCAGGCCCAATCCTGAAAGTCCTTCCTGTTGAGTGCTGGGTGCCTTCCCCAAGGTCAGCGTGTCCGGGTCCTGGCAGCCCACATAGGCTCCCTCACGATGACACACAGCTTGTGCGAAGCCCGCCCCCAGCCACCCGCCCGGTGTTATTTTTATTTATATACCTGAATACTGCACAACAGCTGCTTTATTGAGATTCATCAGTCACAAGGCTTAATTAAAACAATACCTTGCATCTAACTCAGCGTGGATCACCAAAGCAAATGTTTGTTTTGCTGCGTCAATTAAGCCTTCCCGTGGAACCAGCGGCATCAGGCAGTGAAGCCACATCTGAGTCTGACTTGGCCCCTCTCTGGAATGCAGGGATGAGGGGATACCCAGGGGGCATCTCCAACTGCTCAAGGGCAGGAGGGATGGGAAGAGGATGGGCAGGGCTTTTGGGTATCCCCCTCCTCCTGGTCACTGTCTAAGATTCTCAACACAGCCCTTTGGGTACAGGTGTCTTCTGTGTTCTCAAGCAGAGACACTGTTTTTTCAAGGGACTGCTAGATAGATGTCTCTAAGACAAAATCCTCAGACTCCCAAGAGGGTCCCATAAAGGTCAGTATGGAGGTACACTCTACTCTAACCTAAAATCACCCCATCTCAAAAGGCTCCAAGGCAGTGACCCTGACTAGGCCTCAGGTCTTCCCGGTTGGTATTTTCTGCTCCTGGAGGTGCCTACACTCTGGCATCTTCCCCATTTTCAAAGCCAGCACCACAGGTCTGTCCTCTGATAGCTCCTTCCTGTGTCCTCTGGACTCTGACCCTCCTGCCTCTTTCCTGGGACACTATGACCACATCTAGGACTATCCCTATTTCAGGGTCCTTGTCCTGTCACACCTTTCTGTTGCCGCCTCAGGCTCCAGACCCACGGACTGATTGGGGACAGTGACTCAGATCCTCCTACCTGATATGCAAAGGCTGGTAGAGAAGAAATTGCTTTCCTGAGTATGCAATAGAGCCAGGGTGTCTGCCTTGGAGAGGACTCAGTGGGAGAGAGGGGATGTGGCTTTGGCTTAGACTGGCCAGGAGGGTTTGCTGGTTACAGACCTGTGTGGCCAATGTCCCCTAGGGGTGTCTAGAAGCGGAGGCATGAGGCAGCCAAGGCTAGACAGCAATGATCCTATCCATCCAGTAGACGGGGACACAGAAGCCAGAGGAGCCCTGTAGGGCTGGAAAATACAGGACCTGGGACTGAAGCTGTGCCAGCTAAGAGGGTGCAGTGTGGGGCAATGCAGAGCTGAGCATCCTTTGTGCCAGAGCCTGGGCAAAGCCATAAATGGTGGCTATGCTTGAAGGTGACAAGCAATGTCAAGATGGTGACCACAGGGACATGGTGGGATCCTGGCTTCTAAGGAGATGGAGGGGCTTGTGAGATACCAGGTATCTACAGCAGAGAGGCTCCTGCTCTGTTCTGATAAATGTGTGCCGTTGTGAGACCGTTGCACAGGACACATGAATCTCTTAGAGCTAGGCACCTAGTCAGTACCCCAGCACTTGTGATGGTGTGTGGGACTCCAGAGCTGAGGCCCTAGGGCTGCTGTCTGATGTCATAGGTTCTGGGAACCTCCAGGCTGTGGCTGAGAGGCAGTGAGCCCCTCTGTCTCTGAGGCACTGCAAAGGAGGGTCCAGGGGATATGGTTCACTTTAGCAACAACTTGACTGCACTTGGGATTACCTAGAGGCACGTGTGTGCTCTGTGAGGGCATTTCCCGAGGGACTTAGCTGAGGAGGGAGGAGCCACTCTGAAGGGAAGCAGCACCATCCGGCTGGGATCCTGTGGGTACAAAGGAAGACGTCATCTCTCTCTGCTTCCCTCAGACCTTTGTGCTCAACTCTCTCACGCTGTGCCTGCCACGCCTTCTCCACAATAATGGACTACTCCCTCCAAATACAAGAAAAAAGAAACACTTCCTGATGTAAGTTGTGTTTGTCATGTATTTTATCACAGGAACCAGAAAAGCCACCAATACTTCAGGTCTCATCCCAAGTCCCAAACACCATCTGCATGGACACTAATAGTATCACCTCCTCCAGGAAGCCTCCCAGGTCTTCCCAGGCCAGTCCTTAGTGGCCCTCCTGCCATCTCTACTTGTGTGGCCTCCCCTCTCCCTCAGGTACTCATATTTCTGGGGGCCGGAGTCCTCAGAATCTGTCTAGCAATGACGTAATGAGAGTTGGTTGCTAGGCAACCTGCCTCAGCTCAGTCAGAGAACCCTGCTCTGGTTTGAAGGGCCCCTGCCGATTTCTTAAAATATCAGCTTTTAGCACACATCTCATCCTAGAGCAGAGAGAATACAGTGCTGGCAAGCCCCGCAGGCCTCCCTTCCCCGACGATGGATGCTGGCTTCTGAGAGCTGATCGTGCGAGACTAACCTCCTTGTCTCTCCTTGTCACGGTCCTTAGCCTGTAGAAGAGGGACCGGTGATTGCGGTGACTTCAGCAGGCATTGGCAGAGTCTGCCGTGTGGTTCTTGAGGATGAAATGGGAAACGCATCCCAGATGATCTGCTAAGTGAATGTTGCCTGTTGTATATAATTATAGACAAAGGCGTCAGCTAATGGCCCCGTGTAACCCTGCGGGGAGGTCTGCAGCGCCACGGGGGACTGACATCAGTCCTGCATTGTCTGATACTCTTATCAATGATGTAGACAGGGGAGGAAAGGCCTGCCTGTCAAGATGGGGCTGAAACAAAGGGTAGGAAGAGCTCGTGGTGCAGGGCCGTAGCTCAGGATCATCCTGATGCGGAGATGGCTCAAAATGGAGCGGGCTGGGGGAAACTGAACTGAAACTGATTCGGTGGTGCTGTCCAAATGGGAGTGCTGATCAAAGGGATGCTAGCCCAGAGGCACAGTGAGGCCAAAAAAAACAAAAACAAAAAAACAAACCAAACCAAACCAAACCAAAACAGAAGGACCGGGCTCACAACACTCCTGCCTGACAAAAGACACATGCTCAGAATGAGAAACCCCAAACGCAGCCTTTTCTTAAAAAACAGAGGTGATGCAAATCAATCCAAAACAGGCAAAAATATGGAAGCTGTAACTTCAGCAAATTAGGCACCCCAGCACCCCACGGGTGGAGAAAGGGTTAACGTTGTTGGTTGTCAGGAGGACTCCAGTTGTGATCACCTTGTGACCTGACCTCTGCAGGGAGTGGCCAGAGAAAAAGGAGAGAAAATGTGACCTGGCAGCAGAGACATGTGTGTCCCATGCCACATCCTTTGTGAGGTGGTACCTTGTTTGCTCAAGCTGAGCAGAGACTGCTCTGTGCTCCCACCGCTGGGTCTCCTCCTCACAAAACACCACACATCAGGTTCATAGATGTTAGAGCGGCCTTCAGTAGCTGCAAGCCAGAGGTACTCAGTGTGGACATTGGCTCTCCTCGAGTAAGACGGCCGCTGCTGTATGTAGCATTCGGTGCATGTTAAAAAGCACAGAAAGACCTGAAGGAGCCAGGGTCAAAGGACAGACTGCCTTGAATGCCCTGATACAGAACAACCCAAGCCAGGCTGAGCTGGTCGCCCTGTGCACTGGGCTTCTGGGGTGCTGGGGATGCTCGCGTTTGTCCTGCGCTCTGACGGCAGCTGTTCTTGTCTGTGTAAAGCCAGCCCTACTTCCGGGGTGTGCATCTGTGCGGATGTGTTGTCCCTTGGTGCAGCGTTTAGCTGATGTGCGCGTGAGCATAAATGAAACAGCTGTGTGCTTTTGTTTCACTTTTCGGGGGGTAGAGAGAGGATCCGGGGCTGTGAGCACGCTAGGCACACGCCCTGCTGCTGGACTACGGCCTCCTCTCTCTTCTCTTATTACGTTTGACAGGGTATCTTATGACAGGGTCTCACTGAACTGCCCAGGTTGGCCTTGAACTTGTAATCCTCCTGATTCAGCCCCCAGAACACTAAGCTCACAGGCATGTGGCCTTGACAGTTGTCTTGACTGTGAGAGAACCAGAGTGGACTTTCCTTTGTTCTGAAGAGCCACACGCCTTGGTAGAAGACACAGACCTTATGGATGGTGGACAGCAGACTCGGGGCTGTGATTCCTGATTGGGGGGTGGGGGGAGGCAAGGAGACAAGAGAGACAGGCCCTGTGAAGTCTTCCGGGGGAGGCGCTCTCCAGAGTGTGCATCAGGATGGAGAGGCTTGGCTGAGGGTGGCAGTGAGGTGTCCAGAATTTTGTGTTAAGGCACCAAAAAGAGACTCCAGGAGCAATTTCTGATGTCCTTCCAGGGTGCCCTGGTGTCTACTGCTAATTAACTTGTACAGGCATGAGGTGAAACTCCAGGGGGTCACGCAGAGGCCAAGGAGGAAGGGAAAGGCTGCATGGCTCGCACAGTAGAAATGGGTCTCTTGCCGTTTGGAGCCTGGAAGGCAAAGCTTCAGCTGTCAGCACGCCCGAGTTCTTGTGAGGGTCCTCTTTCTGGCTGTCTTCTCTCTGTGTCTTCAGTGGGAAGGGACGGGGAGAAGTGGACAGGGTGGGGGTAGTCAGGGAAAGGAGAGAACAGGAAAGAATGAGAGGAGAGAGAGACAGGAAGGGAGAGAGGAAGCCTGCGAGAGCAGAGTCTTATCAAATTAGAGCTTCCCTTGTGACCTCATTTGACCCCAGAGACCCTGTCTCCAGATTGTCCTGTGGAGGTCAGGACTTCAGCAAATTAACTTTGGAGGGACACAGTGTTGTGCCTGCCTATACCTCAGGCACACCATGGGAGATCAACTGGAAGAGAGAGGCACAGCTCTGGTGGAAGATACACTAGCCCCAGAATAAAGACCATTGTAAGCTACGAACAGCCATGAAAACCAGCCCCTGAAGTTAACTCGTGTCAGACAAACCTTTCCACAGACACTGAGAGCACTGGGCAGAGGCGGGACAGCACTCACTGGTGGCCCTGGAGAGAAGCCTAACGCTGGCAGGTTCTGAGGACAGCACAGGGGTGCATCAAGCAGGACGGCACGCAACCATGTTCATGAAAACCGTGCGGTCTTCTCGACTGGAAATGAGAACAGAGCTTAAGGTCCTTTAGCTACCAAAGGAAGAAAGGGAGGGAGGGAGGGGGAAAGAGAGGGAGGGAGGGAGGAAGAAAGGGGAAGGAAGAGGGAGGAAGAAGGAAGGAAGGAAGGGGAAGGCTAGAAGAGAGGTAGTCCCAGATGGTGTGTCTGTGAGAACACTCATCCACTGTTTCCACACAGCTCAATGCAGCTGGAAGTCATGTGGAGACCTGAGCTGCCACCAACCAAGGAGAGGGCAGCGCAGTTTAAATTACAGCAGAGTCATGCACAGGCTCTCAAAAACGAAAGTTTACCTACATCTGACAAACAACACTGGGTTATAGGAGGTTTGCCTAACTGGAGAGGCACAGATCCCGGGTGATAATGGTTTCTTTCAGAAGTTCAGAGTTGTCCTCTGCCCCACCTTGCTTTCAGGATGGGTCTTGCTTTTGGGATCCTGGACACCGTGGCCAGGTCGGGGCTCAGGAGTCTGCTTCATTTCTACAGCCACACAATGATCAGAGACACCCTTTCTCTAGCTTATCCTGCCTTTCTCTGGACTTAGTGCCAAGGCTCGCTCTTGCCTCCTTTTGTCCTTAGGGTTCTGCACTGGGCTCTCCTGCTCCTTCACCCTAGGATCAGGGCCTTCCTCAGAAGAGAGGGCTGAGGGGGACAGTGCTAGACATCCAAGCTAGTGGGCCAGGTGTAGGAGAGGCATACGTGGTGTGTGCGTGTATGTATGTATGTGTGTGCGCGTGCATCTGCGTGTGTGCGTTGGGAGGGGGAGTTCCTTTTCACAGCTGCCCACATAGGCCTGCCTGTGGTCCCCACCCAGCCCTTGAATATGGATTTGTGCCTCAGGACAGGAGGCACAGGCCCGGCCTTAATTAGACGTGATGAGCGTGTGTGCCTGGAATCATCATCAAAGGGGGACAGCCGCCCGCCGCCACCCCTTCCCTCTCCCCTCCCAAGGACAGCATCTGCTTCCTCCCTCCCAGAGCAGGCCAGCTCTGACAGCAGGCCCAGGAGTCCCCTCTATTTAATTAGGACGGAAGTTCCCTCAACCCTGGGAAAGGATTTAATTTCAATATTTCCTTTGCTGAGCTGGGAGCCTCCTGTCCCTCCACACCAAGGGTCTTTCATGGCAGCTTGGCCCAGCCCCTCCTCTCTCATTGGTGAAAAAGCCTGTCCTGGAGAAGAACCAGGAGGAGCCAAGGGCAGCGGGGTGGGGGGGTGGGGGTGGGGGTGCTGCAGCTGTGAAGAGAAACCCACCCTTCACCCCACCCCCACCCCTCCCTGAAGCCTAGCCCTCAGCAGCAGGGCCGCAGAGCCTGCAACCAAGCACAGCCCTCTCTAGGCATCTGTGCACAGACTGGGAGCAACAAGGAGCTCACTGACCGCTGACCTCAGACCATAGACTTGAGTCTCTGGATCATCCCCTAAACCTCCTTCGTGCTCTGTGCTTTAGCCTGGCCTATTCCGTCCCTGGTGCACACACATGTGTGTGGGTAAGCACATGTGTGAGCATAGACGTACATATGCACCTAAGTGTGCCCCTGGCAGTTGTAAGTACGCATGCTACACACGTGCACACTTGTGTGTATGTGATCACAGGAGCACATTTGCGCATATTTGTATATTTGTCTGTGAGCCCGGATGACTGGGCTGAGCCTGGTTTCTGTCATTTCTCTTTAAATTGCTGGATGCTCTGATCCGTGGCTAACCTCTTGGGGTCAGCATCAGCCTGATCACAAGACGGGCACTGGGCACCCGCAGGGCCAACACGCAAATGCTTGGTGGACAGACTTCTAATCCAGCCCATACCTGGGAGGTAGGGGAGGCCCTGGCCTTGGGGGAGGAGGATCATGATTTGGTGACTGCACCCTGGCCTGCCCCAGACTCGGTTTCCCTGTGTGTGTGGACAGCCCCAATGGAAGCTGTGTCTCTGGGGCGTCTTCTCCTACCAGGCCCTGGCCATCTGCGTCCTGCCGGCTTTGCTCTGTTCCAGCACCAGCTCCCCTTTATTCCATCCTTTGTGCAGGACAAAGATCAGCTGAGACCTGGCTCTCAGCCCAAGTGGCCCTCAGCCCTTCGGAGGCCGCTAATGAGAGGTGTCAGCCGGCAGCTCTTCAAGAGAGCTCGCTGCCCTGAGCAATTTCTTAAAAGGAAAATTCTAACCTTAAGGAGTCCTTTGAACACGTTGTGAATGAGCAATGAACACAGCCAGGACGGCTTCTTAGAATTACCAAGGGCTGCAGATTCGTGAAAAGAGAGATTGATTTCCATTTGGTCTCCTGAATACATTTCCTGTGTTCTCCAGGTGTTTGTCATGCCTCGTACTAAAGGAGAGGTGGGGTCCTTGGCTAACAAATTATGATCATTGGTATTCTCCCTCCCTCTTCCATCCCCCACCCGAAAATTTATGCGTTTTCCAGACAAAACGTGCTCCCACGGACAGCGCTGGTGTTGTCTTCACGGCAGTCAAGTATCGATGGTATTGATTGCGCTGTCCCCAGCCTATACGTGTGGATGGACGCTCGCAGCCCCCAAAGGATGTGTAGCTGCTTGTGGGGACCTGGCCCCAAATGCCAGCTCTCTCTGCTGCCACTTCTAGCTCTCTGTACCCTGCCCCAAGCCCATCCCAAGAGTAGCCACTCTGGTCCTATCTAGTACGTCTCTGCCTCAGGCTGGTTTCATATCTACCCCCTCCCTACCACTCACTGCCCATTCTGGAGAGCTTTGACAGATGTCCCAGGCCTGTGTACGGTATTCACTGTGTAGACATTTGATGTGTACATGAACGAGTGAGTTACTGAGTGTGTAAATGAATGAGTGTGTACTCTGTTAGAGAACGAAGGATGGGAGCCCGTGAGCCAATGAGAAAGGTAGCTTCAGTTCTTTCGAGATGGCCATTGGATTGGAATCTGGGTCTTTGATCCCTCTCGGGACTCCCTTCCAGGTGCTGGCCAGTTAGAGGCCAAAGTCACCCCAACCCTACGCACCCCAGAGGAAGCACCGCTGAAGCCCTGGAGCCAGGTGGATCAAAGCCACCCAGGCTCTTACACAGCAGCACCCTGCCACAACAGGCCTCGGGAGGCAAATTTACAGGGAACTTCCTGAATTGCTTTCTTTTCTGTTTTATGAAATACCTCTCTAAATGTCTGCATATAGCTCTCTTGAGGAATGGAGGGAGAAAAATAGCAATTAAAGTCTTGTCATCAGACTTGTTCAGGCCGTTAAGTTGTTCAATCTTGCATAAAAAATCGGTGCATGTACTTGACGTGGGCGGGAGCACCTGGTGAGGCTGGAAATGTAAATCATGGAGTAATGATATGCATGCTGCCTGCTGGAGGCAGCCCAGGCCATGCTGTCGGGTTCAGATGGCATAGGCCCTTTACCTTCGGGGTCCCCAGCAGAGGCTGGTGAAGGCTGCCCCAGGCATGTGGTAGTGCTGTGGCCCCCGACTGTCTCCCCATCCCCAGCCTTGCCCAAGTCTGGACTCACACACAGGAATAGCTTACGCCACCATCTACTCAGACAGATGTGGCCGATCCTGGACAGAATCTCCATGGCCCTGGGGTTGTGCAAACTTGCCACCCAGCCATCCTGGAGCCCCAATGGCTGGACATTTGCTGAGCTCAGGCTTGGCGCCCATGGGAGAAAGAGCAGGAGACAGTCATGACCAGTGACGTCACTCAAGCCTGGCCTTTGAGCTGGGGCATAGATGAAGTCACGAGATAAGGGGGGGGGCACAGCTCCCTAAGATGCTCTTTCAGCTACACGGCCCCAGCAGGAGCCCTTAGCTACTCTCTCTCAGCCTGGATGCCAGGTCTGTTCTTCAGGGAACGTCCTCATTTTATGGCATCTCAAGAGAAAGATAGCTCAGGCCATAGAGATTCATTCCCCTCTGCAAGAGGGTCATTTATTTTGACACATGTGGTTTAGTTTCAATTATTTATCATAACACTGGAGAAGGCCATGATAAAAGCCCCGAAGTGTGTTTAACTGCAGCTTCGGCGAGGGTGACAGGTGTGGTGGGTGCTCAGGGAAGGCGCCTGCCTGGGGAGGGGAGGTTCCAGAAGGGGAGGGTGTGGGCAGCATGCCTGGCCCCAGGGATGGAAGCGCAGTGGCTGTGGAGATGTGTGTGCTATGTGGTTCACAAGTGACATCTTGTTCCAATCCTGTCTGAAGGGTGATTGGAAGCTGAGTCTCTGATATTCTGGGATGAAGTTCCCACCCCCACTTCAGTAATATCAGCCACTGGAGCAGAGAGAAAAGCCTTTGGCAAGTTCCCAGGGCTGGCGGGATTCTCTAGCCTCAGAACGTACACACCTGTCCAACCGTCCGTCCATCGGACTCCACCTGTGCCTCGGTTACTTGACCAAATGACCTCACCTGGGCATCTATCTGCTGCGTCTCTTCCACATGAGCTTACCTTAGGACTCTGAGACCACCTGGAGGAGCCATGATGACTCCCTCTCTGATGGACAGCTGAGGTTGCCAAGGTCCTGGCAAACTGACCAGCCAAGGTTGACTGGCTGAGCCCTGGAGGAAAGAGGACTTAACTGAGATGGACTGGCAGGATCAGGCAGTGGGAACTGAGGCTCCACAGAGCAAAAGGCTTGGCTGTGGCATGCAGCAGGTCCCCTGTCTAGGAAGCACGCTATTCAGTCTTCCCCAGATCTGGGCACAGGCTGGGGCTCCAGGAGTACCTCCCCCCACCCCGCGCACCCCTGTTTTCAGACAATAGTGTCCACTCCAAAACAAGCCAAGAGCAATGCTTCCACAGACCATTATTTAAGGCAAATCTGGATCAATCTTGGGGAGGCTGCACCGTGCTTTGATTTACAATGGGAAGGAAATGGTCACAGGATTGGCGCCTGGTTCCGGTTTGGGATTCTGCACTATTCTCTGTGTACCTCAGCCCAGCATTTATTTACACCACTGGAGTGTGAATTCTATGAATAAATTTTATTATCTCGGGGCTTTGTGATGACAAAAAAACATGAGTGCCGTTGAACGGGTGAGACGCCCTGCGCCTCCTCATTATGCCCAGCAGGGCCGGGGGAGGGGCCTCCCGGGAGCTTCATTTAGATTTTAATTAAACTGACTTTCTCCAAACAATTTGCAATAAATTAGTGCCAACCAGGGCTCGCACATCTAGGCATAAGGCACATTGGCTCTCCTGTGGGGTCACAGCAAGAGCTCCGCCTTGCTTGGTCCTAGGTTTGGATATCTGTGAATTCCCAGTATCCTCATCAGCCTGGCCCCTGATGCCCGATGCAATATACTGGCTGGGGACTTGAGAGAAGACTGCTCTGGGCCCCGAGTTTCATGCCTGTCCTGATCACAGCTCAGCCTGGCCATCTATACCGAGACGGCCAGAGAAGAGATGACCTCATGCTCAATGCCTTCCTGGTGAGGAGCAGCGGGGTCACCCCAGAGAGCTTTGATTTCGCTCTACTTTGGCATCTTCAGTCCTCCATGTGGGACCAAGGATGGGGCTGGGACCACTACAGTGGGTTCTGAAGATGGACGGAGCGCATGCCTTGCTCAGGTGGGTCTCAGAGCCTCTGCCTTTGCCTCTCCGCATCTCTGCTCTAGCGAGGAGGATGGCACTGTGATCCTAGAAGAGGAGCTGGCAAGCCTGATGTTCCAGTCGGCCCCACTGTGAGACTCTCAAGAAGAACGGACTTAGTCTGGGCCCTTCTCCTCAGGGCTGGCCCTTGGGCCTTACTTAGTTTTCCCAGGGCTTAGTTGGACTGAATTGGTCACCTGATAGCCTCTGTGCAGGCCATAGCCCAGGCAAGGTGACAGTGTGTGGGCTTCAGCCCATGCTTTCCTGGGCCATCCCATCAGCTGTAAGCTGTCTGGCATCTGCTGTGACCGAGGTCCAGGCTGTGGGCAGTGGCCCATCTCATAGGTATGACCTTGTAGGACGGGGTTCTGAGCCTAGCTATGCAGACCACTATGCTCTGTAGGGGCCTCAGAACCAGCCCTTAGAAGACTAAAGAGAGCCTACAGCCCCAGGGCCCAGGCTTTTACTGGGGCACATACAGGTCTGATCTTGGGACACTTGGCCTATGTGGAAGTGACAAAAAGGCCTGTCCCATGACATGTGGTGTTGAGTAGTCACCTCCTTGTATGCTGGTGGAGTTGTGTAGCGCCTCAGCAGACAGGGCCAGAGTTCCTCATCTGTGTTCTGGTGTTCTAAGAATAATCCTGAGGGTGTCAGTTATGAGGTGCCAGTCTGGGTTCCATACATCCAGATTGAAAAGCTGCAGAATCCAGCACGTGAGCTCAGAGTCCCCATGTGGGAGCATATCCTCCTCACCTGTGTGCGTCACGGAACGTGGTCTGCTGGGAGGACCCACCTGTGGGTGAAGGAGGAATCCCTGAAGGCTTCTCGAGTTACCTCCAGCTTCCAACATCACCGGCACCCGTGTTGTCCAGAAAGAAGCTGGGGATGTCAGCAGCTGTGACTTCAAAACAAATCAAAAGTAACTGAAGGAGACAGGGGAGCAGCCAAGGCACCCAGTGTCGACCCAGCGGGGGTTGTCCCTGTCCTTGCCGGAGCATCTGCTCCTACAGCTGGCTGCCCACCACCCAGTGCCATCCGGTGCCGCCGCCATCCGGTGCCGCTGTATTTCAAGGCAATAATATTTCACGGCAGTTTCGCTTGTGTGCAGTCACAGCCCATTGGCTTTATGGAAGCACTCTTGGAGTTTACTTCCCAGGCAAGGAGAAGGATAGCTGTTCGAAGGCACTTGAAGGAACGCCTTGGTGGTCTGAGTGTAAAGTGGGGAGGTCCACCCCCCCCCCCAGCAAGCACCTGTCTGCTGCAGTTGCTGTCTCCGGAGGTGGGAAGATCAAGGCCTTCTTGTTTCATGTGGAACTAATGGGGTTCACAGAAACCCCTTTGCTCGGCATAGCTGTCGATGTGGGGTAAGGTTGCTGTTTGCTGGGTAGGAAGAGCATCTGCCTGGAATGGCCTTGATGACTTAAGGCATCCACCAGCATGAGGATGGGCTATGGCCAGGGGTCCAGCTGTTCTCCTCCCTGCCCCTCCCCCAGTCCTGCTTCAGAGACAAATGAAGATCAATCACTCTGGGCACATCCCACCTCCCTGTGGCTGGCCCAGAAACCTTCCACAGCAGCACAGCTGGCCCTGCCATGCTGCCCGGCCCAGTCTAGCTGAGAGCCGCAGACTCAATTGTGTCTGGGATTGCGACATCTTTAACAGAGCCCACACCCTACCTGTCTCCAGGCGCGGCGGGACTTTGGGACTTTGGTGCCAACACTTGGGTTCCAGTGAGAGTCTTCTCCTCACTGGCAGCTTCACACGAAGTGGCTCCCAGGCCTGCAAGGCACGGCCGGGCCCTGAGCCATCTCTGCCAGGCATTGTTCCATCTGTGGGAAAACCCCAGCTCCTTGGCTGCCTGGCCACACCCTCTGCCTTCTCCTCCTCTTGCCTCAGCCTTGGAATCAGACATATAGGAAGTATCAGCAGCCCTGGTCAGCTACATCTGCCTGGCCTCCATGTCCAGCTTAGTCAGCCAGAGAACCAAGTGTAGTCAGAGCCTGCAGGCCAGGGCACAGCCAGAACCAAGATAGCCCTTCTATGTGGGGAAAGTGAGGCACAGAGGGAAAAAAAAAGACTGTTGATAGCAGCCTAACAAGAAATGTAGTTGGGAGTCCCTCAAGCTGTGACCATGGTCCCCTGTGTCTCTGCCTCACTTAATCAATTGGGCACAGTCTGACACGTGCTAGAAACATCTCCTGGAGATGTGCCACAAGCGGTAGTTACTTTGAGAATCATTTCAGTGCTCCAAGGAACGTTGGTGTGTGAGTATGTGTGTGTGTTTGTGTGTGTGTGTCTGTGCTTCCACTGTATAGACAAAGTGTGAGAGCAGGCCAAGAAAGGGAACGTGGGAGTTCCAGCTGCCAGGAGCCCCTGATTGCTGAGTCAATGGTGTATCCAGGATCTAGTATCCCTCCAAAACCCCGACCCATCTTCCCTCTGGGTGTGCATGGAAGTATGTGCATGGCTCTATCTATGTACGCATACATTTGTATAAACACACGTGTGTGTGCACACACACGCGCATGTGCTTCAGAAGCAGAGGCAGGAAGACAGCACTCCCTCTGGTCCCCGTCAGACTTCCCATAGCCCCACTGCTGACTATTGGCTGAGCTTGTTCCCTTCCACCCACTGTGCCATGTGCCTGCCCAGCCCTCAGTCTCTGCCTGGCAGGCTGACATTCTTGGACCTCAGGCTCTAGGCCAGTCTGCCAGACTCCAGGTGAAGACAGGACTGCTCAGCTGTTTGACATCACAGAGAAGTTGTCGGTCATTGGGTGAGTGGTGGGTGGTTCAATCACCCAGGAACAGTCAACCTCATCTGGGCCCAACTATGGAGGTAGGCTAGAGTCACAGGTGGCTTCCCAGTTCTGCTCCTGTGACCTGAGCCCTGTTCTGCCCTGCTACGCCTAGCCTTAGTGCTGGTCGGGCAGACGCTTCTGAAAGAAATCACGGAAGCACAGCATGAGGAGCTCTGAAATCTCTGGCAGGTTCCACATCCCAGGTCTCCACTGGTGTCGGGAAGTGGTTCCCAGGCTAAGATGATGAGCAAAAGTCGCTGCCTCACACCAGACAAAGCTAATTTAACGGCTCATGTCATCTAGTGGAAAAAATGGGGCTAATGTCTACATTCAAGAATACGCTGGGAACGGTCTGCCAGGTAATGTTTGAGAAGTGGTCCAGACATTATGTAACCTACGATCTGAGATCATCAAGCAAACATCTCTGGATTGGCGCTGGGGACTATGATGAGGGAGATGCTACATGAATGGCCACCTCAGAGGTATCGGATGTGAAGACGGCTGTGGTAAAGAGCTGGGGTATCAGGGCAGCTTCCCAGCATCCTTTGAGACAGGAAAGGGGAGGCTTTGGGTTGGAGGTCCTGAGCAGCATGGATTTTATTCTTAATCAGAGTGAGGAGAAGCTGGGCATGCTGTATCTTACTTACTTGTGAAGGTCACTCCAGCTTCTCAGGGGTGGGGGAGGGGGGGAGGCTTTAAACGCATCACACCACTGCCTGACTCCAGGAGACATCAGTGAAGCCCTGGAGGTATGTTAAAGGGAAGTTAACAAGGTACAGGGAGGGAGAGCTGTGCGTTAGGAAGGATACAGGACAGACACTGGTCCTGATGTTGGTAACGCTGCTGTGTGGCTGTTAGGCAGCTGTAGACATCACAGGTGGACAGTCCATACAGGTGCTTTGTGGCCTGGCCTGGCGCCAGCATAGAGATCAAAGCAAGAAGTCAACAGGAAAGGGAAAGCAAATGGCTACACAGAAGCTGCACTTGACTCTGGTGGAACATTGTCAAGACAGACATTGCCCAAGATTTGGAGTGGGGGTGGGGCAAGGCTTGAGAAGCGGGGAGCAAAACCAATAGAATAGAGAAAAGATAAGAAAGCAAAAACAAAGACAGAGGTGCAGTGCTCACCCAGTCAGCAGCCTCGCAGAGGAAAAGGTAAAGTTAAAGGCTGGAGAGATGGCTCGGTGGTTAAGAGCACTGACTGTTCTTCCAGAGGTCCAGGGTTCAATTCCCAGCAGCCACTTGTTGCCTCACAACCATCTGTAACTCCAGTTCCAGGGAATTTGACCACAAGGTATCTGTGGCTCACTGACATGCACGCAGGCAGGCCCCATGTGCAACATTCATTTTTCAAAAATCAGGTTAAAATGTAGCAAAGTAGTCTAGCAGCAGGTGCTGGGAAAGACACAGTCTTGGAACGGGTGCAGCCCCAGGCAGCAAGGAGGGAAGTCCACATTCTAAATTCTTCAACCAGTAGCCAAGCACAAAGAGTAGGCAGCCATACCTCAGGGAAAGAACAGACTAGCCAGAGTTCTCTACCAGTGCACGGGGAAAAGAGTAAAACTGTCATTCAAGTCCAGCCGCAGAAAGCATCTTCCAGAGTTCTCAGGACTCCAGGTACCGTTGTTAACTAGAGCAATGCAGAATGAGATTCAGGCAGTACTACGGAGCTCAGGGCAAGGTCCAGGGGTAGCTGATAGAGGCCAGAGCTGCAGAGCCTAAGAGGACTGTATGCCAGTGCAGCGTGCATGAGATTGTCTCCCAGTGAGGCTTCCTGCCAGTGCTCCCACCAGTGTGCTCCCTCCTCCGGGACCCTCTGGATCCCCGACTTACTTAGGCAGCAGGGAGCAGAGGGATCTGTAAGTCCCATCATGGGTCTCAAGGAGCCAGATCCATTCTCGGTCTCTTGTAGGTAATCCTTAAAGTAAAGTGTCTCATCTGAGCTTCCTTCCCAGCATGCCAGACTGATCAGGGACTGTCCCTCCTCCCAGTCCTCCCTCCGCAGAAGAGGATTCCCACGAAATTACAGGCATCACATCACTCCTGAACTCCTTGAAGAACCAGGTCTAACATCTACAACTCCGTTATTCAGTGTGGGCCTCAGTGTCTTTCTCTAATGCCAGTTGACATGCAGGGTCAACGTGGAAATCTGGGTGTGCAGCCTGGCAGAAGCAGCTTCCATTAAGGACTACATAGTAGTGGTGATGAGAAATGCTTGCTCCCTCAGGTCAGTGGAGCCCCAGCACAGCAGGGTTGGCAGGGTGGTATGATGCTGGTGACATTGGCTGTAAATGACACAGGACAAAGATCCCATGCCCGCATGACCTCCATGCTCCAGTCAACCTGTCAATCAATCACCAAGTCACTATCTGGCCATGAGAGATTTTTTGCTTGCTATTGTCTCCATTCTGCTGTGGGTATCTCTGTGCATCTCCCAGGTAACAGAGGAGCGGGTTGAGACCTCACCTTGTGGGTCACAGTGTAGTCATGTGTCAATCTCTGACTTCCAAACGCGGCTGTCACAGAGCTACCCCCTTCTCCAAGAACTTGGTCTGGAGATAATTAACTCTGATGACCTGAAAGTCACAGTGCAGGTGGTGGCAAGGGTTCCCTCGGGAGCCGCCCATGAATGTCACCGTGGGATAAATGGCATTCGTAGACACAGACAAAAGCAAGTCACCGAAGAGCCACCACAGGAAATCCCCCACTTGACAGTTTTTGAGGGCGTTCAGGTTCAGTATGGAGTGAGAGTGGGAGGCTAAAAATAGCCCACTCAGCCAGTTAGTGAGTGCCTGACACCTTACAACCCATCAGTGCGTTCCTTCCCGACATCCCAGGTACACACAGGGCGCCCCTTGGGGGCTCTGTCCTGGTACTCACAGGGGCTCCATGCAGAGGAAGCAAGTTGGAACCATTTTTCGGAGGAAAGAGAGCAAATGGGGACCTGAGTCATCTGTTTGTGGTCTAGACAGATGTGAGCCCCAGTCAGTCGGCTGCAGTACCCCAGTGCTCATTCCATAGACGGCTAAGGCCAGAGGCCTACACTGGGAACCTGGAGTTTAAATGGAGCCTAGAGGTATAGAGCCGGGGTTAGCAAGTGGGCTGGGGGAAGGTAGTGACCCAGCATGGCAGCAGGTCAGGCAATCATCCCAGGCAGGACAGGCAGGTGGGGACATCAGAGCAATGGCCAGCAGCAATGAGTTAATGGATGAGTGGATGGCTGGGTTTGGGAGCGGGCAAAGTAGTTCTGGGTTCCTGACAACACAGAGAGAGAGAGGCAGGATCCAAACACAGCCTGGTCATACACCAGGGACATGAGTGTTGTCAGGAAGGGACTTGGTTTTTGCTCATCTATAGGTACCAAAGACTTGAGTGCATTTCTGATAGACTTGAGGTTAAAGGCAGAGAGAAAGGGGTGGGGATGAGAGATGCAGCAGCCACAACGTGCTGAGCGGAGCCTCGCTCTGCTCAGACGCACTGGGAGGGCAGAATGAGGTCACATTTGGAACCAGAGTCCGGATCATGTGCTGTCTGAAAGAGACACTTTCATAAATCCTGATGCGTGGCTAAGGAACAAAGATGGATACAGACGCAGAGGAAATGACCAGAGGACGGACGAAAGCTAATCTCAGTCAAAACCACTCACGGCACAAATCATGTATGTTAATAGAGGTATCAGGCCTAGCACAGCTGTGACAAGCTTAAACCTGTATGTGCACAGCCTCTGGCACAAATGCGCACAGAAAAACTGTTAGACACATACGGAAACCTACCGGACACAGCTGTAATAGAAATTCATCAAAGCATTGTTAGTACTCGGTGAGGGAGGAAGTGCGTCAAATTAGGAAGGGTGTCGGAGTGCAGGCCCTATAGAATGCAGAGCTATAGGTGCTTTACAGGCCACATTTATCTCTGACCTTGGAATGCTTCCTGCTTCCCAGTAAATCCAAGGAACAAATCAAAAGTCAATCTCACTCATCAGGGAATTACAATTTTTTAAGAAATGAGCTCTTGCCCCACTCCAAGACTAGCAACAAGAAGAGTGTTCTAACTAGCACACAGTGACAGAGTGGAGGGTGTGGATTCCAGACCCTGGCCCTCCATACCTCCTGACCTGCTCTGATCGTGCTCTGAACAGTGACCACTGAGCAGCTGTGACTGTGTCATCCTCTTGGGATGACCCTGTACTACCCACCAGGCTTTCCTTTCCCTCTCTCTGTTCCTGTGACCAGCAGTGGCCCAGAACAAGGGCTGGACCTTTGGGGTACTAGAGGGACATTCCATGGACATGCAGCCCGCCATGGTGACACGAAGTGAGCTAATGGGTGTCCTGCTGCCATGACTTGGAGCTCAGGAGACCGAGGCACACCCAGCTCCCTGTGACCTGTACAGAGGATGTTAGTAGTCCCGAAACAACTTTGAGTGGCGAATGTCTGAGGCTGCAAACACCCTCTCTGCCTCTGGCTCCCTTTGAGTCAAAGGGAATGAGAGCAAAAGAGGAAACCAGGAAGGTCAAGGGCCAGGGGCTCCCAATGCCAACCAGAGGAAATCTGAGAGGTATGAGTGTTCTCTGTAGGCATCTCTTCATGGCCTGCCTAGAGCTCTAGGCTCAGGCTCCTATCTAAGAACCAGAACACACAGGATGAAAGAGCTGTCACCATGGTCCAGACTGCAGACAGGATTAGCCCGAGTCACATAAGCTGGCAACAGGTTACTCCCTGCTGTTCCTCAGGCATTGAAATTGCACAGTGTAGAAGATACTCAAAGCCCTAGACCTCTGAAGAGCAGAGTGGGAACCCCACCACCACCCCCGAAATCATATTTTTATAGGCCCTGAAAGACCTGCTTCCCTGCCCCTGGCTCACATCTGAACGTCTATGGAGCCAGTCTGCACAGCCCTTCTTGGGCCCGGTGGTCACCCCATTCTTGTACTATCAGAGGTGGGGTGACATCTCCTGGCAGAGACAAAACGGATAACTTCTGCAGTGTTTGGTTATATATCAACTCCAGCTGCCAATAACAACCACTCCAGAAAGCCAAGAGACACACAGCCGAGCCAGAAGGGAAACACAGGGAACAGGGTCAGCAGTGACTTGCGTTTGGAACTCTTCCACAAGGGTCCTAAAATAGCCAGCAAGGGAAGAGAGGCAAAGGTGAGGAAATGCAGAGGGAAAAGCATTTACCAAAGAATCTGAATCTATAAAAAAAAAAATCCTAAGTGGAAAATATAAAATAAGAGACCCAATGGTGTGGGCATGGTAGCACACACATCTGCAATCTCAGTATGAGGGAGGCTGGAGTTCAAAGCCAGCCTGAGCTACATAGGGAGGAAAGGAATGAAAGAGGGAGGGAGGGAGGGGAGAGGGAGGGGAGAGAAAAGCAGTAAATAGATTTAAGGGCATTGTTTAAGAGTTTAAGTTTTGACACACAGAAGCTATACATATCTCCAGTGCATCCTGTGGTGTTCTGACATATGTGCACATTGTGTGAGGTTCAAATCTGCATAAACATGTTTACCTCCTCCAAAGTTCATTGCTTCTGTGGCAGAAACATTCACAACCCTTCACTCTAGGTTTTGGGACACGTGCAGGACATTGCTGCTATGTCTGTCTGTGCTGTGCAAACCCATTTTTTTTGGCTTAATTGTGACTTCGCATCCACTGGTCAACTTCTCCCCCCCCCCCAACACAACCCTGCCCCCCTCCCACCCCCCTCCCCCCTCCCCCTCCCCCTGCCACGTGCGCCTCTCTCCACTCTCCAGCCTCCGGGAACTGCTTCTCTCAATTTCTATGACATCACCAGATGAGCTTTTCAGCGTTCTGTTTGGGTGAGATCATGTAGGGCTTGTCTCTCGACACCTTCATTTGACTTAATGACCTGTAATTCCATCCGCATTGTACAAGTGACAGGATCGCTCCTTCTCCGCGCCGAGTCGCTTCCCAGGCTATGTACTACACTTTCTTTATGTGACTAGGAGTTGACGGATGCTTGGGCTCTTTCCCTTGCTAGGCTGGTGTGAGCGTGCAGCAATAAAGCCCGTGGCGCAGGCGTGCGCAGCTCTCCTGTGGATGTTACCCACTGCAGGTTGATGGATCATGTGCTGTTCGGATGCTAATTTTTCAAGTAACCTCCTTGCCTTCTGTCATAGTGGCTGTGCTAACTCACATGCCCACCCAGAGTGTGCCGACACTCCCCTTCCCCACACCTTTGAGGTCACTTCTCGACTTTTGTCTTACAGATGACAGTCATCCTAACCCGTGGGTGAGGTGTCTTAGTCAGGGTTTCTATCCCTGTACAAAACATTATGACCGAGAAGCAAGTTGGGGAGGAAAGGGTTTATTCAGCTTACACTTCCACATTGCTGTTCATCACCAAAGGAGGTCAGGACAGGAACTCACACAGGGCAGGATCTTGGAGGCAGGAACTGATGCAGAGGCCATGGAGGAATGCTGCTTACTGGCTTGCTTCCCCTGGTTTGTTCAGCTTACTTTCTTATAAATCCCACAACTACCAGCCCAGGGATAGCACCACTCACAATGGGCCCTCCCACCTTGATCACTAATTAAGAAAATGCCTTACAGCCAGTACATGAGGCTAGCTCATTTTAGTTTTGGTTTGTTTCCCTAATATTGAACTTTTTTTTTTCAGGTACCTGTTGGTCACCCATTTGGTACTATTGCCTGTTTTCAAATTGGTTTTTATTGCAATTAAGATATTTTATTCTGCCAGGTGGTGGTGGTGCACACCCTTAATCCCAGCACTTGGGAGGCAGAGGCAGGCAGATTTCTGAGTTCAAGGCCAGCCTGATCTATAGAGTGAGTTACAGGACAGCCAGGGCTACACAGAATAACTCTGTCTCGAAAAACCAAAAAAAAAAAAGAGAGAGAGAGAGAGAGAGAGAGAGAGAGAGATTTTATTTCCCACATGTTCTGCTATTAATCATCAGATGTGTGATTGGCTGGCATTTCCTCCCTGTTTGCAGGATGGTCTTTTCACACTGTTGGTTGTTTCCTCTGCAGTACGGAGGCTTCGTAGTTTGACATGATCCCGTTTGTCCATTTGCTATGCTTTGGGGGGGTCACCATCAAAGAGACATTGAGCTAATGTCTTGACACATTTCCTTTACATTTCTCCTAGTAATTCCACAGTTTCAGACAAGGATGGCTAAGCGTATACCAATTGACAAATACAGTGCACCCCATCTATAGAAGAGATGATAAACCCACATGATGGTCTCGTAGATACTGGGGAGGCCTTGATGGGGTGTGGCATCAGCACAAAGTAGGCCAAGGAGAAATATGCCTGTGACAGTAAGAGCTTGGCCTCCAAAGTCCGTGTCTGCGGTTACGCAGAGCCCGTGTCTGCTGCGCAGAAGGCAGGGAGCCAGAACCTGACAAGGACTCCAGGTTACGCTTACTCCAGGGCACACTTACTCCAGGGCACACTCACTCCAGGTCACACTTACTCATTTCAACAGTGAAAGTCCTACGAGATAGATAGTAATGCAGAGACCCAGACCAGAAAGGATGAGAAATGATGTTAGTGTTCAAGGACGACAGCGTGTCACATATATACAGAATCCCTTGAAGATGTTACTCAAGATGATTACAACTAAAAACCCCAGCAAAGCCACAGGACACACACCCGACCCGACAGTGGCTCTTCCACCTGCCAATAGGGACTTAGCTGAAAAGAATAAAAATCATTTTTAATTGCTCTATCAGTAGTAGAGCAATTAGAAACAAGTTTAGTTAAAGAAGTGAACGATCGTAAAACAAAAATTATAAAGCAAGTGGGCAGAAGTGGAACAGCCCACGGAGGAAAGGGAAATAGCCCATTTGCAGGCTACAAGACTCAGTGCTGCTAAAACATGCACACGGTCCGCTGCGATCTACAAATTCAATGCAATGATCCCCATAACAATGCCCAGGGGACTCTACAGAACTAGAAGAAACAATCCCCAACTGTGTGTGGACTCACCACAACTTCAGACCCAAATACAACCCAAACAGCTCCCCCAGAAAGCACAAAGAATAGAGCAGGAGACATTTCTCCTGACTTTAGACTATGGTACAAAGTTCTAGCCATCAAACAGCATGGTATTAGCATGAAAAAAAAACAGAGAGAGAGAGAGAGAGAGAGAGAGAGAGAGAGAGAGAGAGAGAGAGAGAGAGAGAGAGAGAGAGAGAGAGAGATGCAGACATTGGAATGTAGCAGACAGTCTAGAAGGAACCACACAAACATGCTAAGATCGGTAGTGGGTGGGCTTTTTAACAAACCGCTGGGAAAGTTGGATGTCTGTGTACAAACGAATGAAATCAGACCTGGATCTCACCAGCTGTGGGATCAGCCCCTAATGAGTTAAGGACTTAATTGTGGAACCTGAACAAACATTGTTTTAGATGTAGTAGCATTCTGGGCTAAAGACTGGGGATCGGCAAGCAAAGGTCAGAACTAAAGCATATAAGGGAACAGAAGAGGGTGGCTTACCAGGGAACACCCTACCACGTGGGCAGGTGTAACTGCAGCCCAGCAAGAGGGAAACGGAGAAAGTGCTGGAGCTGTGTTTGAGGACTAACCATTAAGAACTTCTAAATCCAAGAGAAGGCATGGCTTACAGATGTGGGAAGATCTGCAAGCCCAAGCAGGATTGAAACAAAGAAACCACACCCGGATACCTTCTGGAAAAACCCACGGGAGACGAAAGGCAGCTTAAACTGCCTGCTTTGCCCTGAGCCCAGGCTCTGAACCCCCACTTGGGGTGGGGGACTGTAAAAAAAGACACAAGAAAATGATACATTGTTATCTTTCCGAAGCAAAAACAAGGCTGAAAGCTGAACTCTCCCTGAGAAGGAAGAAGGAAGCAAGCTGCAAGCTAGCAGGGTGACAGCCTAAAGTGTCGAAATGAAAAAGCTTGCCTGTCTGAATTCCCCATCAGCAGATCCGCTCCAGGCAAAGCAGCTCTCCAGAATTCACCACCACAGGCTCACACTCACGAAATCCTAAAAGCAGTTCTTCCAACGGAAGATGGTAATCCCCAGCAGAAACAGGAGATGTCATGAGACTCGAGGGGCAACGGGAAGGTGCATCTGTCAAGAGAGACAGGCCTTGTATGTGTGTCACACAACAATGGGGGAGGCTGTCGAGACCAATCTGTTACACTCAAGTGCAACGTGGCCGTGATGAAGGAGGGTGAGGGGTGAATGGAGTTAACTGCTGGCACACTCTAGCAGCCTTGAAGACAGGCCAGGCCTGTATGCACACTGAGCCGCCGCACATTAGCTGAGTGTGAGTGCCGAGAGCGCCCGGATAAACGCCCCAAATCTCGAAAGTGTTAGAGCTAGCAAGTTAGGACAGGGAGAGCGGGATGGCAAAAAGATTTCATTAATCTCAAAGAAGCCAGGAGGCGAGAGGAAACGGAACATGAATCAGGTGAGTCAAACAGCAAGCAGATGCGAGATGACAGTTAAGACCAAAACCTTCAGGAGTCACGCTGCCTGGAGCGGGCTCACGGCCCAGGTAGAAGGCTAATAAAGCTGGGCGGAATAAGAGATAAAACCCAAGTGTGAGGCACTTAAAGTGATGCTTCCCGTGTCTAAAGGCACAAAACAGGCTGAAGGAAAAGTAAGGGAGGAGCAATAGAACATGTGACCATGAACCAGGCAGAGCTGGCAAGAGTCAGCTGAGGTCCAGGGGTGGGCACAGGTGTGTGCCACCCAGTCAGAGCTTTGAGAGGCTGTAGCAGCCCCAAGAGAGCACCAAGAATGGGAAGGTTGTGGAAACAGAAGCAGAGCAGACAGAAAGAAGGGAAAGCCCCCCCAACCCCCCCACCCCCACCCCCGCTCACACAGGGAGACCAACTCACTTCTCAGCAGCTGATTTCATAAGCAAACTCATTGGTGAGGAGTGTCGCAGCTGACAGCCTGACCTAATTGACAAGTGATACAGACCACTGCACCGGCCTCGGCCTCGGCAGCACTTCCTTTCTGCAGGCCAGGCGGGAGGCTGCCAGAGCCAGGTGCCACCTCGTGGAGCTGGTCTCCCCAGCTCTGAGGGCTACAGCGGCTTACAATGGGATCTCTGGCCAGTCTCGGAATTAGGCTACATACAGTAACCTAAATATAACTAGAGGCCTGGATGCTTGGGAGTTAGGAAATGCCTGAATCCTGTGAATCAAGAGAATGCAAAGCAGAGAAGGCAAAGGAATTGAAGAGCTCCTAGCATGTTGATCAGAAGCGGCTGGAAACAGACAGAAGGAGACAAAACTAGGAGTCAGTGGATCGGAGCTGAAGGTCCCACACCTGCTCCCGACTCTCGCTTTTTTAAAAGCGTTCATAAAATATCTGTCTCTAACCAAAGTGATCTTGGGGGGAAAACACAGATAAATGATCTCAGAGATTTTTTTTTTCTTTTTAAAAAGTCATTAGACTGGTGAGGACACGCTTCATAACTTTAATAAACTTGGTAACTTAAACAGGCAGACTCCCCTCTGCCTAAAGCCACAGCTTATCAAAATTGACAGACAGTACTTAATATGATTACTTTAATGTTTTTAAAACAGGGTCTCTTATTAAAATGATTTCCACCAGTAAAACTCAAATCTCCGTTATTTATACCAGTGTGTTTCCCCCACTAAATCATTTATTGGTAATAAATGATTTATGCAAACACCCCTAGAGCAGAGAGAACTATACAGGTCCTGGCTCATTTAGTAAGGCCAGCTCCACCCTGATTCTCAACTGCCCACAAACACTGGGCGAAAGGAGATTAAAAATACCAACCATTATGAACATGTACAGGAAAATACTGGCAGACAGAGTCATAGAGGTTGTCATACACGGAGGTGTGAGGGGTTATCCTAAGAACACAGAGCAGATCAATAGGATCAAATCCAAGGATATGAAGGACACACCTCATGAGGTCATTGTCACAACTGCAGGATTGTACAGACCCGTTGACCAAAAAAATTAAGAACATTCAACAGTTGAAAAAAATGTCTCTTATTTGACTTAAAATGATGGCAATGGGGGCGGGTGTGGCAGAGAGCTGGCAGCATTGGTAAAGTGCTTGCCTTGCAAGTACAAGGATCTGAATTTGATTCCAAAAATCCACATAAGAAAGTCAGGCATAGACGGGGCACGCTTGTAATCCCAGCCTAGGCAGGCAGAGACAGACAGATCCCTAGGGCCCTCAGGAAGCCAGCCTAGTGTACTTTGCAGGCTTCAGGCCAATGAGAGACCCGATTTCTAAGGAAAAGTTGACAACTTTAGGACAATACCCAAAGGTGTTCCCTGGTCTCTACATGCATGTGCACACGAGTGTGTGCACACAGGCGTACAAATGATGAAGATGCACTGAATGACGAGAAGACATCGGAAGCACAGAACAGTCACTGCACAAGTAGGAAGTGGGCAGGATGTGCACAGTCCCTAGTCATTCCCATTCAACAGTGTGATTTTCCAGGAAACACATTCAAGCCCAAACAACACGTGCACATACAGGAGAGAAACCATGCAATCACAATTATGGAGACACCCTAGGGGGGTCGGTGGGAAAGTCACGGCCTGACTCAAAGTCTCCAGCCAGAAGCACATTCAGCCATCAGGGGAACAACTGGAAGATGAACAGGTTAAATACGAACACCTAGGAATAAATGTGGGAAGAGGGGGCAAGCTTTCCACAGAAGATGACAGCATTGTTAAAAACAACAACAACAACAAAAAACAAAAACAAAAACACCACCACCAACAACAACAACAACAAAAAACGGACTCAGCAGCTCATTGAGAGTCGGGATAGACCACTCACCTGAACAGCCTCCCCTGTGTGGGCGTGATCGTTAATCTTGCCTGACAACTTGACAGGTCGAGAATCATGTAGACAGCAAAGGTCTGGGTATGTCTTTGAGGGGATCCCAGAAAGGTTCAACTGAGGAGGGAAATCCACCCTAAATATGGGTGGCACTGTCCGGGGGTTCAAGTCTTGGACTGAATGAAAGGAGAAAGTGAGCTGATCATGGGTGGTCTTCTCGCTCTCTCTGCTTCCTGACTGTGGGTCAGTAAGCAGCTGCTCCCAGCCCCTGATACCTCACCCCCTGCTCCCAGCCCTGATGCCACGCCCCCTGCTCCCAGCCCCTGATGCCACGCCCCCTGCTCCCAGCCCTGATGCCACTCCCCTCTGCCCTGCAGGTCTGCACCCTTACTCTGCCCTGCAAAGACCCCCATCCTTTCTTACCCTGGCTTTGTCAGTATTTGGACACAGCTAGAAAAGAAGGCAGTGGCAGCGTTTCCTACAAATGCTGCTGGGTTAGCAAAGTAGTCGCCTTTAAAGGCATGTTTTGCCCTTTACCTTTGACTTTAGAAAAATCAATTCCAGGCTCGACTGCATGGTCCAGACTCAGGGTCTCCCAAGTTCTTTGTGGTGGCTCCTTTCTTTCTGCATTTCCTTCTTGCCTACCTCCATTGCTCTGTGACTTTCCATTGACCTGCAGAACTCCTCTCTACCAGGGACCCAACAACCACCATACTTGGCTCGAACCAAGTTTGGGCAACAGCAACCAAAAAACAGAATACCCAACCACAAAGATGAGACCACATAGCTGCATCAAGAAACATCCCAAATATCATAACTCCAATGTTCAGACCCAGGTTAAAAAACACAGACATGAACAACTAAGACAGTATACCTCCTCCAGACGCCAGCAACCCTACTCCAGCTCAGAGGAAAGCAATTTGGCCAAAGCACATGAGGAGGGCTTCAAAACAGCAATTATGGGTATGTTTAAAGACATTAAAGAGGATATGAATAAATGCCTTAATGAAAACTGTGGGAAAAAACACCCAGCTAAATTAAATAATGAAAACAATTCAAAACATTAAAGTAGAATTAACAAAGAAATAGAATCACTAAAGCAAACCAAACCTGAAAAACAAACCCAGAAATAAAAAACTCAGGATGTGAAACAAAGACCTCAGAGGTAAGCTTCCCTAACAGAGTAAAAGACATGGGAAAGAACTTGGGATGTTGTAAACAAGGTAGAAGAAGAAATGGGGAGCTGAGTCAAAGACAATGTTAAGTCTAAAAATTCCAACCACAAAACATCAAGGACATCTGTGACCCCATAACAAGACCAATACCTGCAAACAATAGCACAGAGTAAGGAGAAGAAACCTAGCTACAAGGCACAGAACCTCTTTTTAACAAAATCGCAGAAGTACATTTCCCCAGTGTAAAGGAGGAGGTGCCTATCCAGGTAGAAGAAGCACACAGAACAGAACACCATACGGACAGGACGGGAAAGAGATGCTCCATGACAGACACGCGAGAATCAAAATGCTGAATTACAGAACAAAGGGATAGTAAACGCTGCGAGAGAAAGAGACCAAGTCACACCTAAAGCAGACTCCTTAAATTAACACTCAGCTTCTCAATGGAGACTCTAAAAGCTAGAAGAGCCTGTATGGACGTTCTACAAACTCTGCGAGACCACAGATGCCAGTCCAGGCTACTATTCCTGGGAAACTATCAATCACAATAGAGGGCAAATGAAGAACACTCCATGATAAAAAGAAACTTAAGCAATTTCTGTCTACCAATCCAGCTCTACAGAAGATACTAGAAAATGAGCTTCAGTCTGAAAAGGTTAACTACACCCAAGAGGACATAAGTAATTGATAATTCTAGAACAGTTGGTCAAAAGAGGAGTTGGGGTATAAACCCAAACCAAAACATGACCCGCGTCCTACCTGACAACCATGGATTAAGGCTGGACACTAACAACAATAGAAGTGACAGAAAGTATACAAACTCAGAATGTGAGCAACTCACTACTGAATGGACATGAGGCCAAGAAAGAGATCAATTAAGATCAGTGAAAATGCAGCATACCCAAGTCTCAATTCTAGGAGGCAAGTTCTTGAGTACCTATAAAAGACAACACGGAGAAATTAATTAGTAACTGAAAATGGAGAGATGGCTCAGCATCATGCTCTTCTGAAGGTCCTGAGTTCAAATCCCAGCCACCACATGATAGCTCACAACCATCCGTAATGAGATCTGATGCCCTCTTCTGGGATGTCTGAAGACAGCTACAGTATACTTACATATAATAAATAAATAAATCTTAAAAAAAAAGAAAATGGAAAAAAAAACAAGAAGAAACAATACATGGGAAGATGAAAAAAATAACCAAACTCAAGGCTGAAATCAGTGAAAAAGAAATAACAAAAACAGAGTAAAAGAAACAAAGAGGTGGTTCTTTGAGAAAATTAACAAAGTTGGCAAACCCTCAGACAAGTTAACCAAGAGACAGAGAAAGAGATCCAAGTTAATTAGATGTGAAAAAGGAGACATTACAACAGTCACCAAGGAAATCAGAAGGACACGCTTTAAAAGTCTGTTCTTCACCACACTGGAAAATCTAAAACAAATGCATTAATTTCTTGATAGATATGTCCTATCAAACTTAAAGTAAGATGAAATAAGCAACTTAACAGACCCCTAGTAAAATAAAAGCAGTAATTCAGCAAACCAGAAAAACATCCAGGGCCAGATGGATTTAGTGCAGAATTCTACCGCTAAGAAGAACGCAAATACTCCTCAAATTATTCTACAAAGTAGAAGCTGAGGAAGTATTTCTTAATTCTTTCTATGAAGCCATTATTACCCTGATACCAAAACCACACAAAGACCCAACAAAGACAATTACAGACAAATACTCCTTATCACACACACACACACACACACACACACACACACACACCCCAACCTTAATAAAATACTTGCAAATCAAATCCAAGAATACAACAAAAAGATTATCCATCATGAGCAAGTTGGCTTCATCCCAGAGATGGAGAAATGGTTCAACATACATAAATCAATAAATACAATCCATTACATAAGCACACTGAAAGACAAACAACACACAATCATCTCATCACCTGCAGAGAAGGCCTTTGACAAAATCCAACATCCCTTCACACTAGAGAGACTAGGAATACAGGGGACAGACCTCAACACAATAAAGGCAGTTTACACCAAGCCCACAGCCAATGTCATCTTAAATGGAGAGAAACTGAAAAGCGTTTCAACTAACACAAGGAAAAGACAAGGGTGCTGACTCTCCCCATACCTATTCAGTCTGCGCTTGAAGCCATAGCTAGATCAATAAGACAACCGAAGAAGCAAATAAGAAGAAAGAAGTTAAAGTTACTTTATTTGGAGATGATATGATTGTATACATAAATGACCTAAAAACTCCAGCAGGAAACTACCCCAGCTGGAAGACACTTTCAACAAAGTAGCAGGATACTGATTCTGTGTTAACACAGAAATCAGCAACCAGCCTTCCAGTATACAAGTGAGAGGCAGACTAAGAGAGAAATCAGGAACAATACTTTTCACAATAGCCTCAAAAATAAAATAAAATAAAGTAAAATAAAATAACCTTGCGATAACTAACAAAGCTAGCGAATGATAAAAAAAAATTGAGTCATTGAAGAAAGAAATTGAAGGAGACAACCAGAAGATGGAAAGATTTTCTACATTCGTGGATTTGTTGGGTTGATACTGTGAGAAATTGCCATCCTATCAAAAGCAATCTACAGGTCTAATGCAATTCCCCATAAAAATCCCAATGTAATTCTTCACAGAAACTGGAAATATAAACTTCAACTTTTTATGGAAGCACAAAAAAGCTCAGGATTGCTAAAACAATCCTAACAATCCTAACTAATAAAAGCACTGCACGAAGTATCACTGTCTCGGCTCTCAAGCCGTACCACGGAGCTGTAATACTAAACCCAGCGTGGCAGGAGCATACAAACAGACACATTGATCAACGGGACAGAACCAAAGGTACAGAAATAAATCTGTACACCTACAGATACCAGATTTTTGATAAAGAAGCTGAAAATACACACTGGAGCAAAGACAGCATCTTCAACAAATGGTGCTGGCCAAACTGAATGGTTGTACCAAAAGAATGAAAGTAAATCCTTATCTATCTATCATCCTGAACAAAAAATTCAACTCAAAATGGAGCAAGGACCTTAACGTAAGACCAGGTATCTTGAAAAAGTGGGGAATAGTCTTGAACTCATTGGCACAGGGAAGGGCTTCCTGAACAGGACTCTGTCAGCACAGCCACTAAGATCAGCAATGACACAAGGGACATCATGAAGCTGGGTGGCTCCTCTGTGACAGCCTAAAGAGTGCCAAAGGGTCTTTATCACAGATACACCTGACAGAAGGCTAGCATCTAGAACGTAAGGAGAAACAAAAAGCTGAACATCAAGAAAACAAACAACCCAATTAAAACATACGACACTGAACTTAACGGAGTTCTCAGAAGATGAAACACAATTGGCCTAGGAACACTTTTAAAACATCCAACATCCTTAGCTATCAGGGAAATGAAAATGAAAACATTTCTGAGATTTCATCTTAGCCCAGCCAGAATGCCAAGATCAATAAAACAAATGGCAGCCCGTGCTGGAGAGGGTGCAGGGGACGGGGAACACTTATTTACTATGGTGGGAGAGGAAACAGGGACAACCATAGTGGGGATGAGTGTGGATGTACCAGGAAGCTGGGACTCCATCTACATCAATATCCAGGAACACCACTCTCGAGCACATCCCCGAAGGACTCTTCATAACGCTACAGCAATACTTGCTTACCCATGCTCTTTGCTGCTCTAGTCTATTCCGAATAGAAATAACCAGAAATTGAAAGCAGCATAAATGTCCATCTGGAGACGAATGGATAATGAAGATGTACACTAACACCCAATGGGATGCTATTCAAATGTTAAGAAAATGAAATGATGAGATCTCCAGGTAAATGGATGGAGCTAGAAACAACCATGCTGACTAAGGTAATCCAGACCCAAAGGGAAAAATAGTGAATATTTTCTCTTATCTGTGGATGGTAGCTTTAGATATGCATGTTTCAGTAAGAATAACCACAGAGATTAGGTACCTAGTAAGGTACAAGGGGAGAAGATGGGATCTTTCAAGAAGGGAAGAATAGAATATAGTACTATAGAGGCATAATAGGGAATATATATATATATTGCCACCAAGTAAAACTTCCAGTGCCAGGAATGGCTTACATTTTATTGAGTCATTAGCCAAAGGGATTCCATAGCCCCCACCCCCAAGCATCATAGGCCATTGCTAAAGGTACTGGCTATCTTATACAGTGTGATGGTTAAGCTATCCTAGATCAGACAATAAGTAAGACACAGCTTAATTTATATCATCAACCACAGAGAAATCAAGCCGGTTCTTTATAAATAGTTCTTCTACAAACTAGAGGCCTCACCCCTGAGTAGCGGTTATGGTACTGGTAGGTACTACGCACACTCCCAAAGGACTCAGCTGTAAACCCCGTGACCTACAACAGTCATCTGCCTACAAGATATACTGGCACAATGGTGGCACAAATGTTATGGGGGTGTCTTAGTTGGGGTTTTACTGCTGTGAGCAGACACCATGACCAAGGCAACTCTTATAAGAACAACATTTAGTTGAGGCTGGCTTATAGGTTCAGAGGTTCAGTCCCTTATCATCAAGGTGAGAACATGGCAGCATCCAGGTAAACATGGTGCAGGAGGAGCTGAGAGTTCTCCATCTCCATCTGAAGGCTGCTAGCAGAATACTGACTTCCAGGCAGCTAGGATGAGGGTCTTAAAGCCACACCCACAGTGGACACTCCTACTCCAACAGGGCCACACCTTCTAATCATGCCACTCCCTTGGCGGAGCATATACAAACCATCACATGGGGGTGTCTTAGTCAGGGTTTCTATTCCTTCGCAAAACATCATGACCAAGCAGCAAGTTGGGGAGGAAAGGGTTTATTCAGCTTACACTTCCACACTGCTGTTCATCACCAAAGGAAGTCAGGACAGGAACTCAAGCAGGTCAGAAAAATCTCAAGCAGGAGCTGATGCACAAGCCATGGAGGGATGTTCCTTACTGGCTTGCTTCCCCTGGCTTGCTCAGCCTGCTCTCTTATAGAACCAAGACTGCCAGCCCAGAGATGGCACCACCTACAATGGGCCGTCCTCCTTGATCACTAATTGAGAAAATGCCTTACAGCTGAATCTCATGGTGGCATTTTCTCAAGGGAGGTTCCTTTCTCTGTGATAACTCCAGCTTGTGTGAAGTTGACACACAAAACCAGCCAGTACATGGGGGTAACGAAAAACTTTTTACAAAGTAGATTTAAGACCCTCTCCTTGAGACTGAAAATAAGACCAAGATCTAAAGTGGCCTGGGAGAGACAGGTCATGGGCCTAGGGGAAAACTTAATCTTGTCATTCTGCTAAAGGAACATGGCAGTAAAATGGCTTTAATGATGTTCTGCCACATCTGTAGCTCAGTGCCTTGCTTGGCCACCATTGGAGAGGTTTCTTCTTGTAGTAGATGGGAAACAGCACAGAGCTCCACACTGGACAGGGTGTGGAGCTTTGTAAAAGCCTTTGGAGAGCTCAGCCATCCATGCATGGGCCGTGTCTATCATCACCCGCAGGCTCGGGGATCCATGTAGAGGAGGAACTGGAAGACTGTGAGAGCCAGAGCAGAGAATGGCTCCAAAGGAACAGCGTCTTCCAGACACAAAAGGACTGATGCACACGTGAGCTCAGAGACACACAGCAGACACAAGGGCGGCACAGCTTCAAACCAAACAACAGTCTCAGCACTGGAAAGGGGAGAGGACTAAGTCCCGCTCCTCACCAAGAGTTTGAATTGGTAACTGCTACGAAAGGGGAAATCACTTTTCTCTAATGGAGAGTTACTGGGTTTATCACCCACAGTCCAAGGCAGGCCACAGGTCTAGATGGCCAACAGGACAGACGGGGGATTTTTGTGTGCCTTTTGTTTTGTTTGGGCATTTTTGTCTTGCAGATTTTTTTGTCTTTGTTTCAGGTTTTGTGGGCTTTTTGTTTGTTTGGGTTTTTTTTATTTTTTAAAGAATGAGAAGAATATGGAATTGGGTGAGTAGGGGGCTGGAGAAGATCTTAATGGAGTTGGGGGAGGAGAGAGAATATGACTAAAAATATACTCTATAACTTTTTTTAAATTACAAAATCAATTCTAGATGAATGGCAGATCTAACCATAAGTGGACATGCAAGCAAGCAAACAAACAAACAAACAAAAAAATTAGAGAAAAGCATAGTGCTCTGGTGTGGCCCAGAGCTGACAGATACTTATTGGATGAAAAATTCAGCATCATTAACCACTAAGATTCAATAATTGAGTCACGTTCCAATTAACATTCCTGACCACGTGAAGACTTCGTTCATATAGGGCGCAAGTGGAAGGAGGTGACACTTGGATTCAGAATGTGTCAGAACTATGGCAGGCCATCAACAGGACAGATACCCCCAAGGGAAAGTGGGGGAAAGATGTAAGCAGACCTTTTGGCACATGGTATCTGTCTCGTTTAGGGTTACTGTGAAAGGCATCATCTGGCTTACACCTCTGCGTTGTTCATCATTGGAAGCAGTCAGAACAAGAACTCGAACAGGGTTGGAACCTGGAGGCAGAGGCTGATGCAGAGGCCACTGGAGGAGTGTTGCTTACTGACTTTCTTATAGGAGCAGGACCACTAGCCGGGGAATGGCCCCACCCACAACGGGCTGGGCTGTCCTCCACTGATCACAGATTAAGAAAATGTCCCACAGCTTCCCTAAAGCCCAACCTTATGGAGACATTTTCTCAACTGAGTCCCCTCCTCACTGATGACTCTAGCTTGTGTCAAGTTGACATAAAATAAAACTAGCCAGTAAAGTGTCCAAGTGGCCGATACATGCAAGAAAGGGTGCCTTATACCGCCGTCACAGGTAGGGAAATGGAGATTATTGAAATACGCGTACACAAGGCAATCTTAGCACAACACCCACCAGAACCACCACATGGAACGCACCAAAGGCTGGCATGTAACTTGTCACAAAAACAGAGAAGATGTCTGTGAGGAACTGCTAACGCTTCACCCAGCACTCACGCTCTGAGGTGTAGACCTAGCAGAAGTGGAAGCAGGGATATCAGAAGAGCATTGTTTAAGGAACCAAAGTCAACGCCTGCCGGTGGTAGCCTGAGCCTGTAATTTGTGGAACAACCACACAGAGAGTGCTGCAGACCCAGACAAGGACAGGCTACAAACAAACACACAGAACACATCGCATCTTTAAAGCTCTGAATGAAAACTCCCTCCTCCCCACACAGCCCCAACCCGAGAGAGTCCATGAGAACTCCCCTTGCAGGAGTTTAAGGTGGCAGATGTGCAGGAATTCTGGGACTGAAGTCAGGCCCGGGTCTGCATTTGGCTCTGGAGAGGCAGGGTGACCAGTGGAGAGAGGCTAAGAAAGGCTGTACGGCTGACACCTGATTCTCATTTCCTAAATATTCTGTGAATTTCATATTTATGGTTTGTTTGCTTTTTCCATTCATGGGATGTTTGTCAAAAAGTTCATCAGGAAGCCCCAGCCGATGAGGATAGGGAGGCATGTATAAGAATGTTCACGACGGCACTGTTCACAAACAAAATCTAAAACGCTAAACTGTCCACATGTAGGGAGAATGAATCAATTATGTTTATTAAAACTGTGGATGCTGGTCTACACTGGGAAGAGTAACACAGATGTGAGGAAACTGGGAAGGGTAGTCACGTAAGCAGCGTCATGTAAGCTGCATTTGTGAGCAAATACACCAAGCTGCACTGCCGTTCATGTGGTGGCTCAACTGTGGACAAGACAAAAAGACATGTCACCATGTCAGCACGCAGAACAGTGTCCCGAAAAGAGAAACCTCACCATGGGATGTCTGAATGTAGGTGTCCCTTCTGAAATCCGCATGCCAGAACCCACTAATGTGATCACATTCAGAGGCAGGTCTTCGGACAGAGAAAGGCCTGAGGGCTCAGTCTTGTAGCCAGGTGGCATGAGTTCCCGCAGCAGTGGGTCAACACAGGTTGAACCTGCTGGCATCTTGGACTCAGCCTTCACAATGGTAAGCAAGCAACACATCTCTGTTGATCCAAGATTACCTCGTGTAAGTTTGGCTATAGGCACGATTTTCCTTTCACAAAGAGACTAGAGCTTGGGATGGGGGGGGGGGAGAAGTGTAGGTTTACATAGATACGCTTGTATTTGTTTGGATAATTAAAATAATATTTCAAATGGTGGCAGATTTCAGGCAAATGAATGTGTACATTATACATATAATTGTAATATGTACAAAGAGATAAATTTGTACGAATGCCTTTCATCTCAAAGCAACAAAATTATAAATTATTAACAAAGGTCTAAGTTAAAAATCCTTCCCAACTAGTAATTAAAAAGTATTCCTACAAACATGGGAGGGAAATGGAAAGAGAAATAATATTTAAACTCTAGACTAGTAGAAAAATCATGAAAATAAAGAAAGGAGTTTCTCCAGAATGCTCCTCTGAGATGAAACACTGTCTTCAAAGGCATTCATTATCAAACACAGGAAAAAAAAAGTCACGGTCTTCAAGTCAATGAAGGTTTTAAAATGTAGTTCTAAAGAAGTCCAAAGGAGAGCAGATAACAGAAGTTATTAAATTAGGAAAAAACAAAACTGAGTCCTGAATAATAAATCGAGAGCTAAGTAGATGAGGAGCCCACCAGCATTCAGACCCTGGCCGATCCAGTTACCACACGAAACAGCCATTAAACAAAATGCTAAATTGCGTAAGACACGAAGAAGGCAATTTAGGAAATGAGCAAGGAATTACTTTCATGGTTGTATGCTAATAAATCTGAATAAAAGCACATAAATTGTATAAGTTGGCGTCCAAAAAAACTGAACAGCGTGAAGAAACTCTTATTGCTGGAAAATAAATTTTTTTTAAGTAGAAATGAATTTCCACTCAAAGAGCTTCTGGGGTCAGGCTCTTTCTGGTGAGCATCGGGAACACGGAAGGATGAGCAGTTTGAAAACGATGTTGGTTTTTTGTTTGTTTGTTTTAAAGACAGGAGTCTGCTAGCCCAGGCTGGCCCTGAACTTGCTATAGATACAACAACGGACTTCAACTGTTAGTCCTCCTGCTTCTAGCCCCCAAGTGCTAGATTTGCAGGAACACAGTGTCACATCTGGTTTATGCCACGCTGGGGGAGGGGTGTCAAGTCGAAGGCCTTATGTTAGCTCAACACTCTTTGGACTGAGCTGTGTTCCTTTCTCTGAATGCAGTTTTTGTTTGTTTGTTTGTTTGTTTGTTTGTTGTTTTTAACTTGGAATATTGGCTAATTAATTTTATAAGAGAAAGGAAAATCTGAAACCAAAAGCTGACCATGCATTGTGACTCACTGTGCGTTCTTCAAAGAGCAGCAACAGACATTGTGAGGAAAAAAAAAGAAGTGGCTCCACTGTTCCAGTCAGCTTGCAAAGGAGATTGAAGGGATCCGGCATCGTCCTCACTCCAAGACCTGAAGACTGTCCCATCCTGATGTGCACTGTGGGTCTTGTAAGAGGACCCCAATCTGTGAGGCTCCCAACCTGGTTTGTCTGAACAAAGAAGAATTTCTACCTGGAAGCATTTCTGGAAGTGGGGCCCTGGGGAATGGGCCCTGGCAAGTTCTGCCTTAGAACATTCAAATGTATGCAAAGCCCAACCAGAAACACCAGCAATTAAAACCCAGCTGTGTGTTCAGTTAGGGTTAGCGTGGCAAGGAAGAAATATGATAGGGTTATTGAAAACAGGAAAGGTGATTAGTACAATGTAATGTGCTCATTTATAACACAGAACTTCAATAGGTCCTAACATAGCATCTAAACAGGTTGTGTGTTACGCAGGACATTAAAAAAGATCGTTTCTTTTAAGATACTTAGACACGTGGTAAAGGCTGTTTAATGCCTTGGAACACCGATCACATAACTATTGAACCACAGCAGAGAGGTGGAAACAGTGAAGCAGTTACTGGAGCTAAATCCTGTGGCGCGACAGTTTGAAGTTCACAGGTAGAAAACACTGATCCATTCAGAAGACAGAAGTGAGGCCTCACTGTCAGAAATAATGCTATGTAGAAACCACAACAGTTCGGGGACCACAGAGGGGGAAGCCATCCTGAAGGAGTCCAGGATGTTTTAAGGACAGAAAGAAACATGATAGCAGAAATGGTGGCTCACACATTAAAAGAAGAAAGAAACCATAGCCCGAATGATTAAATGGATGGGAACCTCCACTGGGAAGTGAAAGATATGCAAAAGAACTAAGCGGAGGGGCAGGAGGTGAATAACACAGTGCCTGAGATCACTCTGGTGTGATCTGGAACAGAGAACACAAAAGTCAGCAAATTTGAGTTTGTAAGAATGTGACAGGTGGGGCAGTGTGTTCTGATGAAGAGGCAGTTAATGTCCAAGAGTGTGTGCCCCTCACTTTCTCACTGCTGTGACAAGATGACCCACAAAAGAAACATCAGAAAAGGAGTCTAATCTGCATCATGGTTTGAGGGTCTGGTCCATGATGGCAAGGCAGGTGCAGCTGGAGGTGGCTGTCACAGTACATCTACAGCCGGGAAGCAGAGGAAGACAGAAACTGGTGTTCACAGGATTCAGTGTGGGACCCTAGCCTACAGAAAGATGGCCACTGCAAAGTGTATCTTCTCTGTGAAGTTCAACTTTTCTGGAAAAAGCCTCATGGACACATCCAAAGTGTTTCCATGGGGATCTAAGTCCTGAAAGGTTGACAATCAAGATTTACAATCACAGAGAGTGAAGACAGAATCATGTAAAATGATGACTTTCGTTTATAATGATAAAAATTCCTGGACCTGACACAAAGATCAATAAAGACTCAAGAAGCTTACAAAATTTCAAGCATGATGAAACCCAAGAAAACATACAAGTGGGTAATACAAACTAAACCAACCAACCATCCAAACAAACAAACAAAACAAAACAATAACAAAAACCAAAAACCAACAAACAAAAAACCACTAAAAGCTGATCCTGAGACCAGGTAGGGAGGACAGAAGGCATGGGAGCTGACCTGTGCTGGGAAGTGGTGGTTCCTGAAACAATAGATCAACATCTTCAAGGGCTGAAGAGAGGAGAAATCACACTAGGATTTTATACCCAGCAGAACTATCCATCAGAACAGAGGCAAAAATCAAGAAACTTTCAGGAAAATGAGCCTAGATGATTCTTCCTTGGCAGGTAGGCATGCATTATACACCCAGGAGAGCCACCAGGTTGACAGGAAATACTCCAAAGGATGTCTAGTATATATTTTTATATTTTTCTTATGTGTTTATATGATGCATGTGATTATGTGTGCATGTGTGTGTGCATGCTTGTGTGTGTATATGACGCATGCATGTGTCTGAATGTATGTGTGTGTGTATGTATGTTGTGTATATAATGTGTACATGTTTGTGTGAGTGTGTGAGTGTGTATGTGTGTGTGCATGTATATGGCTGTGTGCATGTGTGTGAGTGTGTGTATATGATTGTGTGTACATGTGTGTGTGCATGCATGTGTGTGTGTGTGAGATTGTTGGTACAAATGTGGTCCAGTGCATGTGTAGAGCTCAGGAGATAACCTTAGACACTGGCCCTTGCCTTCCACCTTGTCTGAGGAGAGTCATTTTGTTTTCACTTCTGCAGATGGCATGCTAGCTGCCCTGTGGGCTTCTGGGAATTCTCTCCTCTCTGCCTCCCATTTCACTGCAGGAGCACTTGGATTACAGATGCATGTTACCACAGCCTGACGTTACATGGGTCCACAACCTTATGCTTATGCGACACCATATTCATGCAGTACCCAAGGAGGCCAAAAAAGGGTGTCAGACCTAGAAATTGAGTTACAGATGTTGTGAGCTGCCATGTAGGTGCTGGGAACCAAACCCAGGTCCTCTGCCAGCGCAGCCAGTGTTCGCCACTGAGCCACCTCTGCAATCCCAAATAATATTTGGATATTATCCGTGTGTATGATGCACACGATCTTATCATGGACCCCATTCCTTTCTCCTGTCGGATATGGCCTTTAATGTAGAAAATCGTAAGGAATCTATGAAACAATTACTGGAAGTAAGGAGTGGGTTTTGTGGGATGCTGAATTCAACATCAATATAGAAGATCGAGCTTCTCACCATGTGGGGGAAACAACAGAAACATGAAAGTCAACAAACAATTATGATAACACTGAAAATTAAATTTTTGGAATGTATGAAAAGTTATGCTGGATTCATTAAATTTAATTAAAGGAGGTTTTATTATTTTAAACGTCATTACAAGAGAACCTGAAGATGTAAATAAATGGGAAGGTACCACTGAAGGCAAGGTTGGCATGGCAACAGATCAATACTGTTACAGAGCTGATGTTGGTGAGGAGTCAATTTCTCGCTAATTGAACTTCAGATCCAATGTCACTTAATCAAAGTTGTAGGACATGTCTGTGCAGGAACTTTCAGATTAGTCTAAATTTTATCTGGAAATACAAAGACTCCAAAGTAGGAAAAGCAAAGAATTCTGAGAGAGAATAGAGTTGGAGGAAATTGTCCGATATCAGAACACAACCCACAGCCCCAGCATCCAGCAGAGTGTGTTTAGGTTCAAGCACGGGCACTGCTGAGTGGAGCAGAATCACAGTCCAGAAATAGACCCACATTCATGCCATCAGTTGGTGTTGAGACTGACGCCCCTGCTTCTCGCTGTTGAATGGAAAGCCCATCAGATCACCAGTGGTGCTGAGCCAAATGTGGAGTGAGAACAAGCCCTGGCCTGCAGTGTTCTGAGATGGATTTTATATGTTAACCTCAGCGCTAATTATGTAGAGTTTCCAGGGAGGGGAAATATGTATTATTTGACCTTTCTGGGGACACAGAAACAAATGTCTGTTCATTCCAGGTAGGACATTGGCAACAGACCAAAGAAATAATTGCACCCAGGTCTAGCTTAGTGAATCACGAGTTTTCTGGGATTATAGGAGCATGGATGACTTAAAGGCAGTTACATCATGAAAATGTTCATTCCAACTTGGGTGAAAACTCAGAAATCTGCATCTGAGACTTTCTGCACAGATCAGATGCAGGTGGCTTCCTAAAGAGTCTACTTAGCAAATGTTTGCTGCTTCTGTAACTAGGGAGGGGCCTGATAAAGCTTCCAAGTTTCAGGAGCTTCCTGAGCCTCCTGGTTTTGTTTACTTCCTGAATCCCGTGAGTCTCTTTTCTCCCTCTCTCCAGAAGAGAATGTTTCAATAGTAACAGAGATGGAGATTTAAATTTTTTTTCCTGAGTATATGTGTATGGCATGCCTGCATGTGTGTGTATAAGAGTACGTGTGTGTGTGTGTGTGTGTGTGTGTGTGTGTGTGTGTGTGTGTTGGAGGTCCATCCACGGTTTCTGTTTGGTGTCTTTCTCAATCACTGTATTTATTGAGCTTCTTTGCTCCAAGTAATCTAGCTAGCCAGCTTGCTTGAGCAATCCTGCCTCTGCCTATGGAGGACAGGGGTTACAGGAGACCTTTATACTTGCTCAGTTTTTCCGTGAGAGTTCCAGGGATCTGAATTCTGTCCTCATGTTTGTAAAGCAAGGGCCTTGTCCACTGCACTGAGCCATCTCCCCAGCTCAGGAGCAGAGGAGCAGCAAGCATCTTGATCTGGGACAGGGAACGACTTCTTAAAGAGAAAAGCAAATGGACAAACAAAAACCCTCTTCTAGTCTTCAGAAGACACGGTCGAGGAAGTGCCCGCAGCCCACAGATCCCACTGCCAGAAGAACAAAGACCTACAAACCAGGAGCAAAGGCACAAGGAACAACGAACAGACATAATACTGTCTGACACTCTTCACATGCAGAGTTAGTGGACACCAGAAACCAGGAGGAGCTTAGAGTAGGACCCACAGTGATGGGCGATGCTACTCATCACTCTTGAGGGTACTAGAGACTAGAAAGATAAGATGCTAAGCACAGCTGGTGGATAACAGAGCTCCCACGCCCATGCCCATATGGAAGTGCCACACTGGGAAGGTCCTTTTGAAAAAGAGTTTGGTGGCTTGTGATCAAGTTATACTGGCTTCCCTGAGACACATTGTCACCACTTGACAACATGCAATTGAGGTTAAAAAACAAAGTTGCAAAAACAGAACAAAATAAAAACTAAGCTACAATGTTTTAAGTAAGTTCATGGTTTTATTTGGGGCTACATTCCCAGGATTCCTTGGGCAGTGGGTTGGGCACCTTTGCATGCAAATCCTGCAGTCACTGATACAAAAGATCCAGAAAGAAGTAAAAAGAAAACACGAGATTAGTAACTCAGCCAAGCTACTCCTAGATATTTCCCCATGCCCAAGAGAAAGAATTACAGGAGTCTGCAAAGACTTGTGTGGGAGTCTTCAACAGCCTTTCATAACAGCGGAACCTGGAAAGAACCCAGGTGTCCGTCGGCAGGAGCATAGTAAACGGAGTGGAGCATGGACCGTGAAGGTGGAGTTCAGATCCACCCAGTGGCTGCCTGCTCACACAATAAGTCTGTTGATCACAAGGAGCCAGGTACCAAAGCACACATGGTGGCCACACACATGAAGCTCCCAAACAGACCCACGGTGATGACCATCAGAACCATGGTGGCCTGGGGCTGGGATTACCAGAAGCAGGGAGACTAAGGGACATCAGGTGTGTGAGGTGATTCTGTCTTTATTAAGGTGATGGGTGTGTATGATGCCATCAGATGCTCTCCTGGAAGTCCATGTGAGCCACAGAGGCATCCGGCATCCTTTTCATCATCTTCTTCCTCTCTCCTCCATATGCTCAGTCCCTGTCTCTTCATCTCCCTTTCTTTCTTTCCCTCCCTCCACCTCTCTTTCTCACCCCAAACAATAAGGACCTCTCATTCATAGGTTGCTTTTTTTTTCTAGTAGCAACTTCTAGGATTGAGGAAAATAGTAGATGTTTTACAGATGGTATGAGCCACGTTTCAAACTTTGAGAAAGTGAGTCACAATATGCTCATAGTTTCCCTGCAGAACCCCAAGTTCTGAGCCACAGCACTAGGGATGGAAAGCTGCCTCGGGGGTCCAGGAATGAGGCAGACCTGGGAAGCGGGAGGATGAGGATGCCAGAGTAAAAGTGTCACCTGTGTGGAGGGACTGCCCTTCACTCTGGGCTTTGGGTACATTGAGGAAGACCCAGGGGGAGCTGGAGTTCTCAAACCTGGGCTCGCTAGCTGCAGGCTTTGGCCTGTGCAGACACAGCTGAACATCAGGGGAAGGGAATTCTGGACTGAAGAATGGGACCTTAGTCCCACCTCTGCAGCATCTTGATGCAGTCAGTGTGTTGGGTTAATAGCAACTATAATGGTTGCTTGGTGATTGCCCTTCCCAGAAACGTAGAGGAAAAACTTTCTCGTAGCTATGGTTTGAGGCTATGATCAGTTCCTAGAAAAAGTCCTATCTCCTAAGGGATTAACCCAGCACCTCAGTTTCCCTCTGATGTAAACACTGATTGCTCCCTCCTCAAGGTCTCTCAAAGGCTGCACCATCATACCACCAGTTAGCCAGGCCAGGGTGTCAGAGCACACACATCCCAGAAGAAATACAGATTCCCAAACGTGTCCCCAGGTATTGGGCACTGAGACATATCCCCATAGAGCAGCGGTGCGCCCTAGACCTCAGACACACATGGCAGAGACTTACACTACTCGGGAGTAGTTGAAAGTGTGACAGATCACCTCTCTCTGCGTGGCCAGGACCACAGTGCACAGTTCATCATCTCCCAAGCTTACCTACCCTCTGTGACCTGACATTTGCCTCTTAGACACAGACCGGCTCTGTTGCCCATTTGGAGCTCAGCCTAGAGACCTGGTGGCTGGCTACCTGCCAGTCCCTCTCTCATCTCCCTGATGGAAGTGGCGTTGCCAGGCACTCAAGTGCTAGACTCAGTCTCAAAGTTCCCTTTCCCTGTGGTCCCAAATTAGATGATTAAGCTTGTGCGCCCTGGACGGGGCTGTTTTCGGGCTGTGGGGTGTGCAGTTCATCTTCCTGGGCTCATTGAGAAAAGGGCCCTGGTGAGAGAACAGCCTGCTCCCCGGAAAGCATCAGGCAAGCACTAGGCCCCTCTCGGCAATGGCAGGACAGCTCTGTCAAGGTGTTCCTTAGCCCAGGACAAGTGCCTAATTGCCAGGCTCCCGGGAGAGCAGGAGAACACAGCTGACTGCTGAAGCGGAGCTGCCTGACAGGAGGAAGAACAGAGGGCTTTCTCTCCCACGGTTAGGGGGAGGGCAAAAGATCCACAGTGTCCTTCCAGGTCCTGCTCAAGGACCAGACTAAGACTCCATAAAATTTTATTGAGTGAGTGGATTGGATTCAGTGGCCTGGAGGGACTCACGGTTTCCTGCTGGGAAAGGCATCCAGTGGCTATTAGAGCCCAAACCTGGACTTATCAAGTTAACTATAAGGATCTGATAGGTAGCAAGGGTCCCCAAACAGAACAGACTGTTCTCAGCATCCCCATTCCTGGTGTGCCAAGTGTGGATGCTGGACCAACGTGCTGAGCTGGGTCAATTGACTGGAAAAAAAAAAAACAACAGAATTAGGGGAGTAGAGACTGGGAGGCTCTGCCCTCAATGTTTAGACCTACCCAGCTGTAAAGTGTGCTCTGTGCTTACACAATGGCCTCCCCGACAGCCCAAGCAGCGGCCACTCAAGCCCAGGGCCCACAAGGCTGCTCAGAGCGACATGGTGACATCACGTGTCATGATGTCACGACATAGGCCATCCCTGAATGAGGTCAAACTTCTTCAGTTTTTCACACAGAACTCCTGGAGTTATGCATGTGACCAAGAGCCAGACTTGAGAGCAATGTCCCCTCTGTCTCAGGACTCTGCTGCTCCTCGGAGAGCGTCCCAGCATGGTGGCATCTACTCTTCTGTATCCCTGGGCAAATACCACCTCTCTCTGACTGAGAACCCTTCAATCAGTAGTGTGACCTTTGTCAAGTGACCCTGTGCACAGTTCCCAGCTGGCAGTGGAATTAACAAGCCTCCTCTCTCAGAGCCTTGGTTTTGTACAGCTCTGGAGAGCTTCAACCTTCGCCTCCCTTGATGGCTGGCGACCTAGAATATTTCTGCAGTGATGGCCTGTCCATTGAGAAGCCATCTTGGTCTCCTCAGGCACGCCTGATAATGCTCATCTAGCACGCCAAAGCCTGCAGCCACGGGGCGGTGGCTAAGAGATGTGAGAGGCAGAAAGGATCCTGGTTAGAAGCCCAATCAGGAACTCTGCCTTCTCAGAGGCCTGGGATGGAGACTGAACCCTCAGCAAAGCACTGCTTTCTACTACCTTCCCACGGTCCTGCTCTGTGAGGCCCAGTGAGGCAGGTACTATGAGTAGCAGCAAGTTGGAGAAGAGGCTGTGTCTGAGTGTAGGTCCGTGGTAGAGGATGGCTGGAGAGTCACAGCCACAGATGTCTTCTGAGTACCTGGTGGGGAGGTATCTTCTCTCTCTCTCTGCCCTTAAAGCAGGAATCTATCTGTCCCACAAAGCAGCCCCTACTTTGCTGCGGATCTGGGGTCCCTATGCCCCCCATCTCCCTGAAGAGTCTGTTGGGCTCCTGTCCTGCTGCATAAATGCCTGCCTGCTCTTCACAGCTGTTCTCCACCTAAGAATTCTTGGTAAAGCCCCAGGCCACTTGTTCCTGACCCTGACTGACACTCAGACCACCCTTACTGAATCCAAATCGCAAAGTTGGATGTACAAATTGCTCTTCATGCCTGAACCTATCCTGGCTCTATTGCCAAACACCCAGGACAGATGGATCGCCCACCTCAAGTTCACATAGGAAGTTTGAGGATGGTCCCTGTTGGTAAGGCAGGTTTGAGCCCAGCCACCTAGGTCAGGACAGGTAAGCCAAGGCTTCAAGGAAGGTCATCTGGGAAAGGATCCACGGAGTAGGAGCCACTGGAGAGACCCTAGTGAGGGGCAAAGCAGAGAAAGAGGGAAGAACCTAGTGTACCTGGCTTGCCTTAGGAGCAGAAAAGCATCTGTGGCCACAGGCAAAGGCTCCCATGGGGCAGTATGGCTGGAGGCTAAGGCAGCTCTGGGCAGAGGGGGCAGGCAGCTGGTGTCCAGAAAAGCTCCTGGACTACAGCTGGGCTTCGGGACAGCTGGACGAGATGAGACTGGGCAGACAGACACGGCTGGCCACCGGTCCACTTGCCTTCTGTCTGTCTCAACCTTGCCCGCCTGGGAGCATCAGAACACAGCCCAGAAAGCACTGCTTAAATATTTAAGAGCTTTCGGGCAGGAGATTAAAGGGTATATGGGTTTGCCGTGGGTTAACCCTCTCTTACTCACAGACGGTGGCAGAAAGTAAGTTTCTCTCTTTGCTCACTATACCCCCACCCCCACCCCGGAAGCTGGAAGGAGGGAGAGAGGGAGGGAGGTGCCCGCTTTCATTTTCCTCCTCACTGGAGCAAGGCATGCAGGAGACTGCCCCTTGTGGGGACTGCTCATGCCCATTGGTAAGCAACTATGCCCTCTATGGACCTCAACTCCCTCCCTTTGCGAGGTCCCCTCCTTTCCTTGTCCTGCTCAACCGACCACCTTGACATGCCAGAGCCCCCTCCCTTCCGAGGGTCATCCTGAGACCTTTCTCAGTATCTGTCTCCCTAGGCCGTTTCTAAGACTCAAGCACACAGGCCTTTACAGTCTCAAAAGTGGAATGGGCTCTGCAGATAGTGGGCATGGGCAGCCATGTGTCCATGTGGCTCTCCCTTGTGATCAGGGTCTTTGTTCTGAAAGTCAGCCCTCACATGGTCAGCTGAGCAACTGGAATCTACAGGGACACAGGGAAACCAACTCCCCCACCCCCACCACACAAGCTACACAGCTCACGCTGTTGAATTCTGCATGGAGCCAGAATGTGTTAAGGATGCAGGTTTGGAAGGGGTCCAGCCCTGCCCCCTGCTCTGGGAGCAGTGGCTCGGCTCTAGTGGCACCAGGACTCGTGACCTGGCCTGCAGCGTGAAGGTAAAGCTTTCTGCAAATCTGGGATTCTAGAGCCTTTGCTCCCCCATGGTTTGCCTGCGTGGTGTATTTCGATGTAAGTCTGTATGTTTGCAGCTCTGCAAGGCCTCAAAATTGGTGAAGGGGTCTCTGTATACAGGTGCCAGTCCTCTGTGTGGTGTGTGGTGTGTGTATGTGTGTGTGTGTGTGTGTGTGTATACATGTGTGCATACACACACATGTATTACACTCTAGGATGCATATGTGTGTACACACACACACAGCTATGCCTTACATGTGCACACACCTATATGATCACATTTGTCATTTGTGGGAGCACACAGCCTGTGCAGGGTGGGTGTGGAGGGGACAGAGGGGGACACTAATTTCCGATGACTGTATGTATAACAAGTGGCCATCAGCCAGCCGATGGTCTAAACAGCATCCATCTTGGCTTTTCAGGTCAGGACGGAGTGTTTGGTCCAGTGTCTCACACGTGGTGTCCAACCTCCATTCTCAGCTGGGTCTCAGGAGACTTCCTCTCAGGGGATGAAGATGTTGGCAGAATTCAATTCCTTCAGGTTGTTCGACTGCCATGATTCCTCTCCCTGGATGCTCAGGACACCTGATCTGGTGTGCCCAAGTCTCTGCCTATTTCTCCTAAATTTTGGAGACAGCAATCCTGTCTGGGGGCAAGCCCACCACTCAGCATCTCAGCTCCTCTGCCCCCATGGGATAAATGAAGACCAGCCAAGACCTGTCGGGGCAAAGCCCTTCCAAGAGCCTCACTTCCGCTCCATTCTCCCTCTTCTACTTAGCTTCCCATGCCCGTTTCCCCAGCTTCGAAATGAGGAGTGCAGGCCCACCCAGGGCTCCAGACTCTGCATGAAGTGGCCATTTAGAAACTCCAAGAGGGGGCTGGAGGGGTGGCTCAGCGGTTAAGAGCACTGACTGCTCTTCCAGAGGTCCTGAGTTCAATTCCCAGCAACCATCTGTAAATGGGATCCGATGCCCTCTTCTGGTGTGTCTGAAGACAACTACAGTGGACTCAGACATAAATAAATCTAAAAAAATAAAAAAGCAAGCCCGAGAGGTAGCCTTTCAGAGCCATCACATGGGACGGTTCATCCCGACCCTGCAAGCAGTGGCCTCAGAATCACCTCGTGCGACTGCACAGCCCTGCCCTTTAGCCAAGCCCTGGCAGTACCATCTGTAGGCTGGGAACCACTCCAGGGTCAGGGGATGGAAGCCAAGGTGTGCTGGGTGGATTCACACTACCTGTCTCAACAAGGCCTTGGGTGCGGCTGCAAGCCTGGCAGACAGATCCCCAAGCATTGTCTCTTGGTTTCTGCCTATGAGCACCAAACCCATGTTTATATGCAAATTTCAGATACCCATAAAAGCAGCTGGTACGGTACAGCCAACCCTCTCCCCCCTCGGTCAGCTAATCAGCATCACCCCGGGTCTGCTCTCTGCCAGGAAAACACTTTAAGGTAGTCCTTTAGACAGTTGGAGGTCTCTAGGAAAGTTCCAGTCAAGTTCATGACGCCCCTCCTATTATCCACCCCGCTCCCTATGTTGGCATCTCAGATGTACGTTTGCACATCATTAATGAAGTCCATGGTTCATGAGGATTTTCTAGTTTCCCCTAATGCCTATTTTCTGCTCCAGGACCCACTCTGGATGACATTTGGTGATCACATTCTTTCAGACACTTCTTGGCGTGACATTCTCATCTTTGCTTTGCTCACAGTTGCAGCTCTTGGTCAAAGTTTTGCAGAGCAACCTTCCACTGGGGGGTGCTATTGGACCTGGGTGGTGGTGGGGGAGGGGGGAGGTAGCCCACAGAGGCAAGTGTCTGCGAAGGTTACCTTCACCATCAAGTTGACCCGTTTGGAGTCATGCAGGAGACACATCCCTAGGTGTGCACACAAGGAGGTCTCCAGAGAGGTTTCACTGAAGGATACCCACACTGGGTGATGGAAGCACTGTGCTATGGACTAGGCCTCTGGATTGAAGGGGAAAGGAGAATGCAGACTGGGCACCAGCATTTGTCTCTCTCTGCAGACACAGTGACAGCCACCTCATGCTCCTGTCTCCACGCCTCCCTATCATGAATGACCCATGCCATCCTCATGAAAGATCACACCTGCAAAATGTGAGCCCAGATGCACATGTTCTACTATAACTTGCTTTTTGTCAAGTATTTGGTCACAACAAGAAGAGTGACTACTAAAGCCTCCCTCTCATCCTGGCCACACACACCATCAGCAGTGCCTAGCGGCTGGGTGACATGTCTACATCAAGTTTCCCGATATCCATCTGAGTAGCAGTGCGTTTCCACATTAGCACCCTTGGGTGACTCCGCCCAGGTGGAGTCAGGCGTTACTGGCCCAGATGTCCCTTTTACTCCTGGCTGCCGTACCACTCCAGCACACTATCCTCGATGGCTCCTGCCTACCTGCTTGTGAGATCCCTAAGCTCTGGGTACTGTGAGCCCTCTGCTCTGCTGCGTGGTGCAGTTCCTGCAGTCCCTTCGTGCTGGATTGTGAGTGTGTGTCTCAGATGTGAGTTCCAGCAAGGAGGTATCTGGGCTCGGGCAATGTTGCTCTTTGGAAGAAAGAACTTTGTCACAGGTCTGTGGGGTTCCCATCTTCTCCCGGAGGGCAGGGCATCTGTTCATAGAACAGTGGAGTGGTGGTAAGCAGTCCAGGCTTTCCTTTTCAGAGCAAGGACTTGAAGCTCAGTGAGCTGAATGAACAGGGGGCTATCTTGTCTCCCTCAGATTGCCACACTAAGGGACAACCTTCAGTAGGCCAGGTGAATCCAAGTCCCCAGGAGAGTGGCAACCCCAAACAGCACAAGTCCCGAAGAAGTCACTTTTCAACCTCTGCCGAGTCTTAGGAACAGCATGAGCCTGCCTGCTGGAGCTTCTGCCTAGACAGCTCTCTGGGTCTGACGTGGCCCCAGAAACTTGTGTGGTGGTGATGCTGAGCGGAGGGTGCAGCCTGTGGGCTCCAGCTTCTCCATAGCTGCTAACGAGTTCTTGCCACACAGCGTGTCCTGTTTAGGTTTTTGCCAGTCACTAAGTGCACCTGGCCATCTCAGCCGATCCCCACGGGAGTAGCTCTGTCCCATTGGTCTGAGAGTCCTGTATCATGCAGCCAGGACCTATTCCTTTGGAGCAGGACCCCCCTCCCCACTAGAGCTACTCCTCAGAGAGCCTAGTACAGGCCCAGACCATGAGCACTTCCGCCATTTCTCAGGCACTGCCCCTCTCCCATGGAGTTGTCAGCCAGCCATGTGGCTCATAGCAAACCCCAGCTGAGCAAGTAGTCCCCAAATGTGACTCAGGGGAGAAGGCGCAGCCTCATTTCCTAAGCATCTCCCAGATCGCAGGGATCACAGGTCAGGCGGAGACCAAGCCTCACACCACAGCTACAACATGGTATGGCTGGCTGAGTGCCTTACTGTCCTGGCTCAGCTCCAGGCAGTCTGCTACTCCTGGAAGGCAGGTGCAAGTCTGGGGAAAGCTCAACCTGAACCTGAAGTCAAGGCCCAGAGCTGACTCTCTGTACCTCTGGGACCAGTGTCGTTAGCATGGAGGGGGGCCTGGGGTCCTGGCACGGACTCATTCTTGGGAAGAAAAGGGCTCTGGGTCTCTCCAGTGGAGATGTGGGAGGCCTGTGCTGTCTTGGGCTCAGAGCCTTTGCTCTGCCCAGCAGAGTTCCTAAAGGATCTATTTGAATGGTTCTTGCGCTCAGAGGGAACAGCTAAGGGCTGGGGGCTGGGAGTGTGGGAACCAGAGTATAGAGGTAGGGGTTGAGGTCTAGGGAGGGATTGGGGACACTGGGCCTGTACCTTAGGGAGGTGTCTGAGATCACACACAAGTCGTGACTCTCGTCTGGTGAGGGCGGTGGAGCTGTGTGGGAGACTGTATTGTGTGGCAGTTTCTGGTGGACTGACATATGGGAATGTGGGCCGGGATGTTTTCTTCTGTACTTTATCCAGGGCCTGCCACCACCTGGTTTGGAGAGTGAAGGGTAGGAGAGGGACACAGCTTCACTTGTGGCTGCCACAGGACTTGTAGGCCTTCGTGAGCTTTGCCTCTGTGTAACTAACTCCGATGATTTGGTGGTCTCAGCGGCCCTCAAGGCCATCGGCAGACAGAGCTAGAGTGTTGAAGTAGTGCGTCAGAGGGCAGGGGTGGGGCCGCCTGTCCATCTGCCGGCGTAGGTACACAGAGAGGCCATCAGTTAGGAGCCGCCACCCTGCAGGCTACCTCCCACACTAACCTGTAACTTGATTTCTCAAACAAATTTCCTGGGTCTCAGGGGTGTGACCTCTCCCATCATCCAACTGGTCGGTCTTGGGACAGAGGTCACCATCAGCTACCTGGTAGCACCTGTGTGCCCTTCTCTCTAACCCAGGACCCTTTGGTGGTCGATGGCCACACTCACCTGCCTGCCTGGGTGAGCACCATTGTCACACATGGGTCCTCTCCACACCACCACAGCCCTGTACCCAAGCAACACCACGGAGCCTTTCATTATAGAACACCTTATTATGCAGCCATGACTGGAGAGGTGGTACCAGCCTGCCTGTCTGGCCAGTTGAAGCATCAGCATAATAGACCAACTCTGTGCCTAATGAGGAGACAAGAGCTCCCACAGCTGAGGGGAAAGAGCAGAGAGTCCCTGGTGCGGGAAAGCTGCGATTAGCCTAACCAGACAGGGGGACAGGAGGAGGGAGAACTAAGCCTGATGCTTAGCCCTTACCTCATCCACAGATGTTCAGGGCTCAGTATTGTTCCCCTAAAGATGCCCTTAGAATGTGACCTTACTGGGAAATAGGCTCATTGCAGGTGGAGCTATCTCTATTAAATTAAAACCAAGTCTTTGAGAATATGGCACCATCTCCCGTGGGGCAGCATCTCTGTTGGCAGGGAGACTCGGACATGGATGCTGTCCATTTGAAGGTCAGCTCCGTGAAATATTTCTACAGACTGAGGAACATCAAAGATAGATGGCCACCCCCACAGAAATGAGGCTGGGTCTGATGGTCCCTTCAGAAGGAGACACCTGTCTCTTGACCTGGCTCCTCCCTCTCCCAGACAGAATGCACTGCTATTGCTCAAAGCACCCTGACTGCGAGCTTCGCCATGGTGTCCCCAGGATGTAAGCAAGATAAGCATGAAAAGTGGATGGTGGGATTCCAGACAGGGTTGTTTAGACTACACACTAGTCCGCCCCTATCTGATGACACAAGGTTTCAGTGACAGATGGGGACACTGAGGCATCGATACCAGAAGAGATTTCACTCGTAACACTCAAAAATCCATGATGGGGTTGGCCCAGGATCTTCCCCTCCTCTTCCTTCCCCGCCCCCAAGCCCCATCCTTTTCTTCACTTGCCCAGAAGGACTGTTTCCCCACTGTCTGGAAGAAGTGCCGAGTCCGGCAACCCACACCAACAGGGAGACAGCCCAACCCTGCAATGGGCTGCATGGACCCTGCAGGCAGTCGGCATGGACCAGGCAGCCTTGAGGATAGCTGCTGGACAGGTGGACGAGAGAGTCCAGGACTGGGTGGGTGGGCCAGGCAGTAGGGGCTGTATGCAGGAGCAGTGCCCGCAAAGAGGCCTGGCACTCACTTACATCTGCGTGGTCCGACATGTGGTAGTCAGGTAGCAGAATGGCAGTGTCTAGCTGTACTCTCTGTCTACCATGGAGACTCCAGACTCTAGCTAGGAGGCTGGCTACTGTACATGGCCCAGCCCAGCACTTCAGCTCCTGACATACTGAATGCCCAAGGACCTGCCATTCAGGTTTTAATTACAGAAAACGGGGCACATTATCAACAGCTTGCTTCACATGAAAACGAGGAACCATTTGCTGAAGCCCATCCTATGAAGTGAAGCGTAGCCCGGAGCCATCAATACCCTGGGAATCCACTCAGGCCGCAAATGGAGCCTTTCTGCTCTCCACAAAGGCTGATACTCTCGGGGAAGCTTTCTTTATCCCTGTGTGCTTGTCTCCACAAGAAATGGCATTTTAACACAATGTAGAGTGGGCTCCATTGTCCCTCGCTTTTCCCTGACAGGCTGGAGCCACGACCCTGGAGCTCTCCACACCCAGCATGCTCTTTCCAGGGGCCGGGCAGGCCTGCTGTGGCTTGGGTATGGTTTATGCCCCAACATCCACATACTGGGAGCATGGTCCCCATGTGGGAAGTGGGAAAAGAATAGAACTTCTAAGTGAAAGTATTTGAGATCAGGGCTCCCTTGGAAGGGACCAGTGCAGTTCTCCTGGGGCCTTTGGAGTTCTTGAGAAAGGGCTGCTTAAAAGCAAGTGTGTTCTGCCCTCCCCTCTCCCTTCCTCCCAACCTCTTCCTGGCTCTCTCCATCTCATCATAAGATGTCTCCCCCTTACACGTACAGCATCAATAAGCCACCACAAGTGCCCATCAGAGTTTGAGATGGTGACAGCCTTATGCCTCTGAACCTTCGGAGCTGGGAGCTAATCTCTCTTCTTCACAAAGTGCCCAGACTTGGGCATTTTGTTACAGTGGCAGAGTATAGACTGATGCGAGGTCCCATGCAAACACAAGAGCTGCTGCATGAGACCCAGGCTGGAAGCTGACCTTTCACCCCCGCAGACCCTTGCATTTCCCAGTGTTCAGCTTCTCCTCAGCCTCGCTAACCACAGGGAAGCCAGGCTGTCACAGGGCCTGGAGCATAGCCAGCCTCCATGAGGCCTCCTGGGAACTACTTACACACCCCACACTTGGTACAGCTTGATGCAAAGTTTGAAAGGTCAGGCAAAATTATGGACATTCTGGGGGTCAGGCATGTCTGGGGTTCCAACATACCACATGCCTTCTAACTCTGTCAAGGAAATATTCTTGGAACCTGTGTTTCCTTCTCCAAGAGCAGGCACAGGACTTGTCTGTCTCTGTCCAGAACACACATAGGGCCAACTCCGCATTCTGGAAGCACTGAGAATGTCTAATGAATGAATTAATGAATAAATGAATGAATGAAGGAATGGATGAACAAATGAATGGACAAATGAATGAATGAATGAATGAACGAATGGATGAACAAATGAATGAGATGGGCAATAGGAGAATGAAAGATGAGTGCCTTCCCTTCCTGTCTCCTGCTGCTCCCCACCCCAGAGGACATAATAGGACAGGAGAAGGTAGGGACCTGGAAAGGACCGGACACTGAGTCTTGGTGAGGGCTGCTCTCACACACCATTGCACGGGTAAGAGAGTTTGATTTATTACTACTCAGGAATCACACACAACCTGTAGGACCAGGGGTGAAACAAATCCCCAAGAAGTCCCCTTCTGCTGAGGTCAGCATGAGGAGAGCCGCAGTCAGAGAGGGGCCAGGAACCCAATCGCTGGCTTGATGCAATTATTTGCCTGACTGCAGTGCGAGCTCTCACCTGATCTAAGACCCTGGCATTGACTTCCTGCCAGGCAATGGGGGTGGGGTTGAGCATCCTCAGGCCTGGGGCAAAGGGCTGCTCATTAATCCTTGCCAGTCTGTACCCACAACAGGGAGCTGATGTAGTTCTCCAGGAGCCTGGTCAGTTCTTGAGAAAGGGCTGTTCTAAATGAGCAAGTCTGAGCTGAGGAAACTGAGGGCCAGCCCTAACTTGTCTCAGGGCTTCTCTAAGAAGAACCAGGTATTCTGACCCAAATCTGGCACAGACCTAGACACTGACCCAAGAAAATCCCCAGGGGTGTGGGAGATACACCGTGTCTCACTTCTCCAGGGTACCTTAGCTCCTTGGGGTAGCTCATCTCCTCAGGACCCCTCATCTCCTCAGGGTACCTCATCTCTTCAGGGTACCTCAGATCCTTAAAGCTCTCACTTCCTCAGGGTACCTCATCTCCTCAAGGTACCTCAGATACTCAGGATTCCTTATCTCCTCAGGACCCCTCATCTCCTCAGGACCCCTCGTCTCCTCAGGGTACCTCAGATCCTCAAAGCTCTCACTTCCTCAGGACCCCTCATCTCCTCAGGACCCCTCATCTCCTCAGGGTACCTCAGATCCTCAGGGTACCACATCTCTTCAGGTTTCCTCATCTCCTCATGATTCTCCCATCTCCTGGGGGCCCAGAGAAGAGCCAGCAAAGTACAGGCACTTTGGCCTCTTCTAGGAGACAGTGCACCCTGGGATTGATAGGGTAGGACTTTTGCCCTTCCTACAGAGGGTTGATGCCTCTGCTGGCTGCTGAGACACAAGCATATTCTACACTGTGTCACTTAGCAAAGGATGTGCCACAGAGTCAACTTAGATTCATCAGTGAGGAGAGAAAAATCAACTGAGAATTAGATGAGCCCAGGGCCTCCAACAATATAGGAGGGGCTAACTCAGAAGAAAGCAACAGAGAGGCCCCAAAGGCATGCAGACCTAGGCCCTTCCTCTTCCTTCCACAGAGGAAGCCTGGCGCACCTGCCTCTCTCCGTATGGGAAGGAAGGAAAGGTCTTCATAAAATATTGATTGGCTTGCACAAGCCTTAGGTTGTGAGGAGTACGGATGGAGAAGCCTTGCATGTAAATTAGATTTGTTTGGCATAGTCTTAACCCTCTCCTGTCCTGGCACCTGGGACATCTCTGTGGATCTCTGTACAGTCGGGTGCACTGCAGGCACTGGGCAGCCCCAGGATTTAGGTATGTGGAGGAATAGCATTTGTCCTCAGTCTGACTCTCCAGACTCCTCCTGGGTTCCTTTTGGCCTCCAAGTTCCTGCCTGGATGCTCTTCCACAGGGTCAGAGATACCTCAGGGCAGCGTACCACCCCCATGGGCAGGCCACTCCAACTTAAGGTCACGTAAGCTTGATTCTGGCCACCAGCCGCTGGCTAACCCATCTGGAAAGGCGCTGGCTCTAAGGCTCGCAGGAGCTCTGGCTTGATTCTCGCATGTCCTAACACTTGTCACACTGGAACAACAGCAGGATCTTAGGGCCCTGCTCCTTCATCCAGTGCTCGGTGCCAAGAGAAGACTCGGGAGAAGCAGACAGAGCAGGCACCCACTGAACTCGGTTTCCACATTTGTATTGGAAAGTGATCAGATCTGCACCTAGGGTTGTGATTAGGAAATGAAATGGAAGCACACGTGGCTAGCACTGTGCCTGGCAGACACCTCTACAGAGACAGCACCTCCTTATTATGTGCAGTGTCGGGGGGGGGGTCATGAGCGAGTGAACAAATGGACAAAAGAGCTCACCACGGTCAAGAGCGTGTGTGTGACTGAATGAGAGAAGAGACTGAGTGGCCAGGTAGCCTTGCAGGGAACCAGCCATTCTGCAGGGGTTGGCACTTCCTCAGGAGCCTTGGTTCTGCATCTAGCCAGGTTCTACTTCCCATAACTGTCCCCAGATGCACACTCTGGGTCCCTTCAGATACTATCTTATCTATCCCTAAACCCCTCTTGGGCCCTGGCTGTCACTGGGATTTGGGAGGTGGAGCCCTGGGTGGGCTTCCCATCACTTTTCCAATCTCCATCCATGTTCATCTATCCACTCATCAAACTCTTCTGAGAGCTCTGGCTGATGCAGCCATGTCTCCCCTCCCTCCTCTCCATCACCCTTTTACACTCCCTTGTCTACACCAGAAGGAGCCTGATGATTCTTCTAGGCATCGCGTGCTGACTGGGGAGCTTCTAAACCAAGCTAAGGATGGAATTAGTAGGCACCCAAATCTACACAAGTCTGCAGTGCTCACACACATGCACATAAGTGTAGAAACACATGCATGAAGTGCACAGGAACACAATGAAAACAGGTGTGGATATTGGACACGTGTCACATAAGTCCTCTGTCTTAGTTAGCATGATTATTGATATGATGAAATGTCATGACCATAGCAACTTGGGGAAGAAAGGGTTTATGTGGCTAACTGTACCTAACTTTGTGATACAGTCACTCTTATACAGTTTGTCACTTGGATGATTTTAAAATTTGAAAAGCAGTAAGTAGCATTCCGCATGGATACAATGTAGCACAGGCTTTGCTTCCAGCTGGGACAGAGAGGCACTCAGCGGCTCATCCTAGCAACACAGGTTAGAAGCACATGAAACAACGTCATTGTTGTTCATGACGGTGGTTCCTAGGGAGGGAAATAAAGAGGCAAGTCTGGCGATGCCCTGGCTTGCTGCCTTGGGATCCGAAGGAGCAGTGGCTCCGAGTTGACACAGTGCTTGAGCATTTGGGGGAAACACACAGAATGGGGAAGCTGCACAGAGAAATGGCTCCAGATTCCGAATGGAGGAGTATTGATGGGGACGCCCATAGGAAGAGGAACCAGGGCATAGGAGATGCAGCTGAGGACAGCCATCTCTGTAGCCCTGGCCATAGTGACTGTGTGAAGGACAGCTGAGGCCTGGAGCATGAGCCCCAACTCTGCAGGTATCACAGCCATGAGCCCTAGAGGCCTGTGTCAGCAGCAGAGGGACAGAACTCGTCTGTTTGAAAGGCTGTTCCTGTCCCAACTGTCAGAGCTCACACGCAAGCTGCTAAGAGCGCTAAATGAAAATAATTGTCCCAGAACAAAGTCTAAAACCAGTAAAATAAAATAAAATAAAATAAAATAAAATAAAATAAAATAAAATAAAATAATAAAATAATACAATAAAATAAAATAGCAGAAAAATACTCAGCAGCCAGTGACAGAAGAGTCACAGTGTCTGGCACCCTGCCGAAGCCACCGGACATGAAGAAACGGGAACAGATAGGTCAAAGGAGAGCAAAGCCAGTCCATAGAAAGGGACTAGGAGTCACCACACAGTCACAGAGAAACACAGTCCACACGTTAAAAAAGGTGGGCAAAGGTGACCACACTAAGAAGATGGAGGAAGCTGGGAAGGATTGTTACACAGTTCCCCCTGATGGGCTGCATCCACTGTGGTGGTGAATGCGCTGGGGTCTTGGGGGCCTGTTAGAGAGATACTGCCAAAGAAAAGATTAGTGAATGGGAAGGCGTCAGCAGAGGACGTTTCCATGGTGGAACACAGAAGAAAAGAGCGAAGAGTGACCCGTGGAGTTAACGTCTGTATAGACTTCCTCAGGATGTGGCCCTTGAAAACACAGCGGCTGAATTATTCCCAGAAAGCTGGAAAAGCCCCGAGAAGAGAAGCATGAAGCAGGACAGTGTAGTCTGGTTACTCATAAGCAGAGATGTGGGGCTATATTGATCACTTTTCTATTGCTGTGACAAAACACTATGGAGCAGGCAACTTACAGAAGGTTTTGTGTGGGCCTTGCAGTTTTAGAGATACTGGAGTCCCTGGCCATCATGGCACACAAGAAGCACGGCATCAGAAAGGCAGCCATGGCACTGGAGCAGTAGCTGAGAGCTCCCATCTCAATCCAGGAGTCGGGAACAGGGAGAAGGATGACATGAGTCTTTGAGACTTCAGTGCCACCCCCATCGACACACCTCCACCAACAAAGCCACACCCCCCAATTCTTCCCAAACAGTTTCACCAACTAGGGAGCAAAGACTCAAATGTATGAGCCTACTACGGGGCTGTTCTCATTCACACACCACAAAGGGGAAACAGTAAAAGCAGGCACAGACGAAACCAAACCACTGACCAGGAATAGAAGTCAATGATAGAGGACTTGCCTAGTGAATGCAGGCCCAAAGCTCAAGTCCCAGCACAAAAAGCGGTTGTGTTTAAAAATATACTGCATACATGAAATATCTGTAAGTGATGCTAAATGTCTTAACAGTCATGAGAAACATCTTTAAAGTATGCAGTGGGCTATGGGGTCAAGGACAGACGCACATGATCAGCTTGGAACTCTACACTCAGAAAGAAAATCTTTCAAAAACTAAGGCAAAAGCAAGGTGTGTGTGTGTGTGTGTGTGTGTGTGTGTGTGTGTGTGTGTGTGTGTGTGTGTCCATAAATCTACTTAATGGATTTAATATATTTAATGAATATACAGATTCATTTTTTAAAGCCTTGCATTAAAACAAATGCTAAATGAAGCCCTCAGGCAGAAGCGATCAAAAAACTGGATGGAGAAATCTGGATCTATATAAATGAACACAGAGCTCCAGGACAGTAATGCGAGTTAATGCAGAAGTCTGCTTTTAGTAGGGCCGGAGGGGTGGCTCAATGGTTAGGGGCACTGGCTGCTCTTCCAGGATCCAGGCTCAGTTCCCAGCACCCATATAGCACTCATGATTGTCTGTAACTCTAGGTCCAGGGGATCCAACATCCTCTTCTGGCTTCTTAGGGCACTAGGCACACACGTGGTATACATTCATACATTCAGGCACAACACTCTGTGTGTGTGTGTGTGTGTGTGTGTGTGTGTGTGTGTGTGTGTATGTGTGTATGTGTATGTGTGTACGCCTGTGTATGTGTACACATACATGTGTATGTATATAATAAAAATACATAAATTTTTAAAGAAGAAAAATGCTTCATATATAGTAAGGTTCTTTAATAGATTACAGACCAGAAGTTGGCCAGCACCGTGGGGTTTCTAGGGGAATCAACTGAAGGACAAGCTCTACAGGTTTTCAAGCTATCCACAAAGAGGGAGGGAGACATCCCTGGCGGCTAGAGTGTTGGGAATGCTGGGAAATTCTGCAAAAGCTGAATGAGAACTCATGGAGTGACATGTAGCCAAGTAGCCGCTGAGGGAAATAAAAGTTATAACAAATATTCAATCCAACGAACAGAGAAATATATATACACAAAGGATAGGATATAAATTGTGGCTCCATTTTTGTCCTCTTCCCCTCGTGTGTCTGGGACGGATGCACACTGGGCCTGTGAGGGAAGGATGAAATGAAGTCCAGAGTGACTGGGTCAGCAGGACCCCAGTCCAGCCAGGACTCCTGGGAAGAGGAGGTCTCCTCCATGTTACATGGCTCTTCAGAGTTACAGCTGTTTTAGAAAACAGCTCTCTTAGACTATAGTCAACAAAAGAGCTTGTTTATTGGGGGTGAACAAGGACTATAGACACCTTGGAAGTGGGAAGGGGGTCTTCTTAGTATGAAGTTCCACTGCCTGAAGCTTTAGATGCTGGGAACACCTCATTTGCATGAAGAGGCATTCCAGGAAGTTGAACCTATAATTTCCAAGGATTACAGACATTCCTCAGGTTGAGGGTGGGGGTTGGGCTCCCCAGGTAAAGTAGAGAAGAAGAAGCCCAAGATGGGAAAGAGAGCCATCCATTTTGCCAGGGGATCTGTCCAGACATGGGAGACTACGACATTGAAATAGCAGGGTCTGGGAGGGAGAGATGGCTAAGTTGTTAAGACTGCTCTTCCAGAGGTCCTGAGTTCAAGTCCCAGCAACCACATGGTGGCTCACAACCATCTGTAATGGGATCTGATGCCCTCTTCTGGTGTGTGTGAAGACAGGTACAGTGTTCTCTCTCTCTCTCTTTATATATATATATATATATATATATATATATATATATAATCTTTAAATAAACAGCAGGAACTTCCAACAATAAATATATATAAAAAATAAACAAAAAGTCAGATGAGAGAAACAGGAAGCAAAAATCAAGGTGGAAAGCATAGCTATTGTGTCACTAGAAGCCTAAAAACTCCAGCAATTAAAGCCAAAAATCGTCTTGTGAGGACAGTAACCATCTGAATGCTACCTGGACTCACCCATGGTGAATGTCTGAAGCTGGGGAATATGGTGTTGATGAACACAAACACTAAAACAGTCTGTGAGAAGAAACTGCAGGACAGAGAGTCACTTTACACGACTAGAGGGCCACAATGACGTTGTCACCCTAATGTACACATTTAGAGCAACTGGGACTCACAGTGCAGACAGGACAAATGGATTAAACAGCAAGCAGAAATATGATCTCAGCTCCAGACAGATCTCAACCCTGACTCTCAGTAATTACTAGACAAGCAGATTGGAAATGCAGGAGACTACCAGCCAGCCTGACCTCTCAGGCATGTTCTGACCACTTCCCCCAAAGCAACAGCATATGTCATCTCAAGGGCTCCCAGCAAGCTTACCACGATGGGCCATAAGACAAGTCCCCATGAGTGCGCAAGGTCAAACTGTACCAGTCATGGTTTCAGGGGAAGTAAGTTAGAAATCAACAGCAGAACGGTATCAGAAGAGCCAAAATATTTGGAAACTGAATAATGTTCTTCATGACTTGAAATAAGAAATCAGAGGGAAACTGGGAACTTTTTTGAGCCAAATGTCCAAAGGTCTTAAAATCTCTAAAGGAAGACCCCAGACTCAGATAGTATGCAAAGACAGAGACCATTTATTCCGCAAAAATGACCAGTGTATGGGGGGTCAAGTATTCTTTGAAATGGTGACCCCAGACAAAGGCGAGCAGGCCTTCTTATAGAAGACCAAAGGAACTCTCTAGAACGATTAGGTAACTAAAATTTCATTGGTGAGTGCTGGGGTGGGGGTCACAGGTGGTCAGTGGACTGCATTCCTGTCATGAACGTTCAACCATGTGATGAAATAAGGCTGCCCACCGCAGATGGCCCATTCTGAAATAAGATACTTCCCCACTTCTGCGGTTCTCCCCGGGCTGTTCTTGGGGAAGGGGTTTATGATCTTGTTTCTGGATTTTCTAGCCGTGTCTTACGGCCGAGTTCCTGGAGCTGGTACCTTATGACCTTTTCAGAATCAGGCCTGGTCCTTAAATAGAGACAGATGGAGGGTTTATGTCATCCTTTCAAATGAAAGTGAAAACCCAACCTACCAAGACAGAGGTGATGTGGCCCACATATGCTTGGAGGGAACATAGCTGATGTATTAGTTCAATTTCCATCCCTATAACAAAATAATGGAGGCTGGGAACTTTTTACACACATGTGCAACACTATATATTAATGTGTGTGCATAATATAGCTATATTCATACATGTGTATGTGTACATATACATTATACATACAAGATATAATATATATAGACATTCTATAAATGTGCTATATACATAGATTTATATATAATCTCTATATTATCTATCTATATGTTTATATATAGACGTATAGATGAATAATTTATTTTGGAGATTGAGCACTCACTACCAGGCAGCTCCGTTGTCTGATAAAGCGCCTCCTGGCGGACAGCATCATGGCCTGATGATACACAGTAGGTACAGTGGCAGGCGAGACAAGAAGGCAGAGATTCAGGAGACAGACTTGCCATTCATAACAACTCGCTCTCATGGGGCCTCCCCAGGGTCTCGGGAAAATCACATCCTTCCAAAGGTGCTGCACCCGTGACTTCTGCTCCACATCTTCCACCGTCCACAGCCCTTCAGCACCACAGCACCGGGGCAAGGTTTCTAGCAGAGGAGCCTTTGAGAAACAAACTACAGACTACAGCAAGCTCAAAAAGAGAGGTCTCAAGACAATAGCCTGAGCTTGCAAGTTTAGGTACTAGGAAAAGGACAAATTGAGTCCAAAAAAGATGAAGAAAATAATACAAAATAAACTGCCAGGCAGTAGTGGCACATGCCTTTAACCCCAGCACTTGGGGGGTGGGGGGAGGAGGCAGGAGGATCTCTGAGTTCAAGGACAGCCTAGTTTACATAGTGACTTACAGAAACAGTCAGGGCTACACAGAGAGTCCCTGTCTTGGAAAAACAAAACAAAACAACAACAATATTAAGTATAAATTGATGAACTAGAAGAGACTTGACAAAAGAAAAATCAAAGCAGCAAAAAGATGGTTGTCTTTTTTTTTAAAGACATCATTTAAAACTTAAGAAGCCAGCCCACCTGATCCAAGAAAGAAAGATGTGCATCATGGATGTGAGGAAGAGAAGAATACCAGCAAACACCCTGCTGTTCTCACAAGCAAGTGTTTGTTGAGAACACTTGTTGACAGGTTCAACAACTCGGATGAAATGAGGCAATTCGGCAAGTTCAGCACAAAGAAATCAATAAACTTCATGTCTGTATTGCCTATACCTGCCAGCAAAATTTAATTTGCAAGTAAAAGCCTTGTGAAAGATGAATTTCAGACAGACCCAGATGGATCCAGTGTTAAAGTGCACTCACATCTAACAGAAGTGGAATCTACGCTACATAGTTTCCAGACAACAGAAGAAGGCTCACCCTATCCAGGCAGGCAGCATTGCCCACTCTTGAGTCCAATAAAGACATCATAGAGAACAGCAGAGAACAACTTGCCTCATGAACAAAAGTGCAAATCCGATTACCAGAATTTTAGGAATTTTAATCCGTCTCATTCTAATTGTGACAAAGCAGCTTTATCCTAGCAAGGCAAAGTTGCTTTAACATTCCGGAACCAATCAACTCCATCAGAATAATGAACTGAAAATCAAAACCTCATTCAATAGGAAACCTACTTGATAAAAATCCACCTTTGATTCATAATAAAAATATTCTTAGTAAACTTGGAAACAACTTCATCTGGTCAAGACCAGCTATGAAAACAACACACACACACACACACACACATATCCGAAACATTGCGCTGAAAGGTTCTGTTTAATAAGGCGTGGGGAGTAAGGCGTGACATCCCCGGGGAAAGTGAGTTAACACTTTTTTTCTCGTCTGTGTAGACCAGCTCATGAAATCCAAGGACAAAAGCTACTAGAAGTGTAGTCAGCCACCACTCCCTCCTACATCTCTCTGCCTCCTCTCCCACAATGATCTCTGTGTTTTCCAAATATATAAACTCAGCAAAGCATGCACAGGGTCATCAGAAGCTCAAGCCAGACTGAGCCTTCGAATGGAAGCATGGAGGGGACAGGAAGTTGCAGTTCTAGCTTAGGACATGGCAACTAACTGTTGGGAGAGGGAGAGGGAGGGGGAGGGGGAAGGGGAGGGGGAGAGGGAGAGAGAGTTTGGTTTAAGAGATTAGTCCCTGGGTCACCATATTCCAGGGGATGGCCCCACACCCAAGAGAACGTGGACAGATCAGGTTGGACCTAATGGGTTTTTCTTTGAAATAAGACACAGTTGGATGCGTAAGGGGAGGAGAGGGTGGGGGAGGGGGAGATGACTGTCACTGACACACGTTGTATGAAATTCCCAAGAAACTGCTGGGATTAGTAAGTAAGCAAAAGCGTCAAAGTGTATCAACGCACACAGAGCAGCAGCACCTTCTGTACTCAAATAAGAGACCGACGTTGATAAACGTTTACAGGCCACTGACACATTAGATGCTTAGTCATAGTGCTAACAAAAGATATGTGGCATTTGTATATTAAAGCAATAAAAACAGACGCAGCAGGTTATAAAAAGAAGACAAAAAATTGAAGGGGTTTGGGGGTAGTTCTAGGAGGGGAAGTGGGTGTGAATATTACCAAAATACATTGTTTGCATTCATGAAGTTCTCAAAGAATTGATTAGAAAAAAAATATATATGTGTGTATATATATATATATATATATATACACACACACACACACACATATATATATTCAAAAATGCAGCGTGAAGTATAAAGAAGGCCAAATCAAGTGGGCTGTGGACCACGTTCATGGATGGGGAGCTGGAGGCTGCCTATCCATGTTTATTCATAAGTCAATGGATCGCAACCAAAATGCTGTCCTGTTCCTTCTCAGTAAACACTGACATTTGGAGTCTCAAATATTGACATAACAGAGAATTCAGAAATAGATTCAAATATACATGGTCAACCGATTTGTGCCAAATCTATAGAGACTATTCAACCACAGAGAAAACACAATTCTTTGGTAGATAATGCTGGGTTCTTGCCCATTCTATGGTACCACCGTTTTACTTGTAGGCAACAAGAGCTTGCCTCCAAAAGATCTGTGTATGAATTCTTACCCAGCTTTGTGTGAAATATACAAAAGCTGGAGACAACTCAAATGTTCAGCTGGTGAATGTGTTAACACATCGGGCACATTCATTCTCTGTTCGTAAATGCATGCGGATGGTTCGGAATAATTTGCTAAGGGAAAGAAGCTAGTTCCCTCCACCTACCCCCAAGTAGTGAGATATACTCTATGCCTCTATTTGTATAAATTATGGAGAACTTGAACTAAGCTGGAGTGACTGGCAACTTGGCAGTGTTTTCCTAGGGACAAAGCCAAGGATACAGAACTAGGAGGAGGAGGAGGAGGAGGAGGAGGAGGAGGAGGAGGAGGAAGAGGAAGAGAAGGAGGAGGGGGTTAATGTCCCTGTGTCCCTGTTTCTGCCATGGTAGCAATGACCTTACACGTTCAACAGTACAAATGCATCACATTTTATACTTCCATCATGTGCAGGAGAGTATGGGCGGCGCATCCTGTGCAAGCATCGGAGGCTGAGCTTGGACGCCCCAGCACCCACATAAGACCTGGGCAAGGTAGCAAACACCTGTTACTCAGGTGCTGTGGGATGGAAGCAGGAAGATTACAGGAGTTCTAGTCAAGCAGGCCAGCTAGAAAACCAGTCAGCTCCAGATTCAGTGAGAGACTCAGTGGAGAATATCAGAGAAAGACATGATTGTTGACCTCTGGTTTCTGTACCCATGCATAGGCAAGCACAGCCATTCATGCACATGTGTGAGCAATAATGCATGCACACATGCGCGCATCCCCCCACGCCACACACACGCACCCTGTGCCGCCCTGTGCAGTTTATTTTGTGTCAATCATCCAACACTGCCTTTTAACAATACTATCATTAAAGTACACATTGTAAAAGCAGTCTGGAAGAGAAAGACTATAAAGGCACTGTGGTGAGGCAGGTGCCAGTGTGCTCACAAATACACAGTCCAGACAACACACAGTGCAACACAACATCTCAAGTGAGAAGAGGAAAACAATAGTCAGATCCTGAGCATCCTGGGAGCTTTCCCACAATGCACTGGTGAGAGGTATGCGTGGACCAGAAGGAAACAAAACTGAACACATGAAGAATGCAGGGCCAGGCTGTGTGCATGAGACAATGCAAGTTGTTCTGAGTGACCTCGGAGGGAGACTGTGGACCGCAGTGCTGAGCGCTCTGGTTGACCTCAGAGAGAGACTGAGGACCGAATAACAGCAAAGGGAGACTGTGGACCGCAGTGCTGAGCGCTGATAATAGCAGCATAAGATGGTGCACGCAAGCACGAGGGCCCACGGATGCTAACCCAGGGTCTGAGGGGAGCAACCAAAGAACACAGAGCATTTCCTTAGATGGACATGAGAACAGTATCTATCATGATACAATCCAGCACTGCCCTTTCACATTGACTCTGCCCTCTGCCTTCGGTGTGCTGGAGAGCCCAGCAGCAAAGGGTGGCAACGAAAAGAAAGGGCATTTTAAAAACATTTATTTTTGTCTTATGTGTACAAATGTTCTGCCTGCGTGTACGTTTGTGTACCATGCGCATGTTTGGTGCATGCAGAGGCCAAAGAGAGTATTGGATCCCTTGGTACTGGAGTTACAGAGGGTTGTGAGCCACCATGCAGATGCTGGGAACTGAACCCAGATCTTCTACAAGAGCAGTCAGCATTCTTAGTCACTGAGACATCTCTCCTGCCTTATCCCAAGCTGTGCAATTTTCAATGTAATCTACTGAAAACAATTAGAATCCACCGGAGTCCAGTGAGTTGAAGAAAATAAATTCAGCATAAGAAATAGCAAAAATGAGAGATAGATAGTAAAGGTGATGTAATAAGAAGCCAGATGTGAGAACAAATCACCGTTCCCAAGGTTACAGTAGCAATGTTGGCTTGGAAGGGAACAGCTAGACTGTGGTGGAAGGCTTGAAGGAAGACTTTAATATAGGAACAGATAAACCATCTCCACGGATGGAAAGAGTCACTGCTAATGAAAATTCTCTTTAAGTTAATACAAAGATTAAATGAGTTTTCAATCTAGTCCAAGCTAGTTCATAAAATTAATAGATCATAGTGAAGTGACCAAGGTAAGGCCATCTTGTTCTGACTCCATTTGTGTTTGCTTAGTTCTCAGCCCTCTTCTCCCCTCTGCCTTGGCAACACTTGAGATTTCCATGACCTTGACCGTGGTCAGATATAGTAACTAAAATAACATTTATACAAACAATATCAACTAGGATAAATGAAGAAGGTATACATCAAAAATAGTTGCCATTATTTTTGTCTGAAACAATCGCTTATGCTCTGTCAAGAATGAATGCTTTAAAGTCACCCTGATCCTCATGGGTTTTGTCTTTTAAAAATTCTGTGCCCCTGATATTCAGCATGAAAAGACTCTGAGACATTAGCCCACTCTTGGTTGCCAGTCAAAATTAAAGGGCTCATATATACACTTAACTGGCTTAGTCAGTGTAGTTGACTCTCTCTTTCTCTCTTAGATTATTGAATAGCCGTGGTCCGAAAATAGTCAAGATATGCCTGAAGACAAATGAGATCTTCCCTTCTGGATGTCAAGACCCTGTAGGTGGGACAGAAGCTTGGAAGGAGGTGTTGTGGTCTCTTGAGGTCCATGTCAACAGAGCTCTGAGCAGCACTTGGCACGGCACAGTTGTAAAGCTCAGGTCTCTAAAGGGAACAAGTTACGGTTCAGGGATGGAGACATGCAGCAGGAGGGAGAGCCAGAACAAGGCTGTCAGCACACATGGCGGTGGCGTGAGATACGTGGGTTCCCTGTGAAGAAAGGGTGAATTCATTAGATCCACAGTACTGCTATTACAGGACACAAAAACCCAGTTTGCACCATAAACTAAAACCAGTCTCAAGTGGGTCAAAGTCTGAACATGAGGACAGGGAACTGAGAAGCTAACGGACGGGTTTACGTGGACACCACAAAATGGAAGGGAGCGTCTGATGCAGCAGACGCATGAAAATTTAAAGTTCTGTTCAGCAGAAGACACCATCAACAAAGAGAAAAATACAAGCCTTGGTCGGGGAGGATATATTTATAACCCGTATAACCAATAAAGTATCACTACCCAGATACATAAATAATTCCTCGAAATCAATAAGGGAACAGCAAGCGGGCGATGGAAGAATGAAGAAATGATAAGAAACAATAAATATGGGGAGAGGACGCCTCGCCATAAATATGTGAACTCGTGTTCAGCTTCAGGCCTAACACAGAGAAGCACAAATTAAAACAACAAGATGCCATCTTTCACCCATTAGAGTATAAAGAATTAGGAAATCTGATCTCACCAAGTGCTGCTGTGAATCCGTGGAACCGGAAGCTCTGAGAAGTTCTGGCTGGAGGGTAAATTGACATTACCATCGAGACAGCCCGCTCGCTTCTTAATCATGATCGTTCAGCACGCTCGCGGGTTGGGTTCACCAAACACCTGTCACCTACCAAGAACTGTTCGGAGCTCTGTCCATACGAACCCCAAGGGTCCAAGGTTGCCCTCCCAGCCAGAGGGTGTTGTCCTGAGGGCCTGCATTCGCAGACTCCAGGTGGCAAACACGCAGCGGGGCATCAGACATTGCTGCCCGTCAGGCAGAAGAGACAGGCTGAGAGTCCCATCCCTGGGAAGAGATGAGACGCCATGCCTTCTTGACCCAGTCAGCTAAAGCTAGCTGGATTGCCATCAACCACCACACTAAGAAAGTTGGATGTTGCTTGAAAAAAAAAAAAAAAAGGAAGCTGCCACTATCGCTGCCACTTTGCCACGTGGGTAAACTTTCAAACCCATGAACTCGTGTGAGTGGATATGTGCACATCGTAGAAAGTATACATCTAGACACCAGAAAGGCAACCAGGCACCACGGGCAGAGCAGGGACCACCCTCTACCTGCCGAAGCTGAGACATTTGTAAGAAGGAGATACGAGCTTGGGAAAGTAGGGTCAGCCTGGAGAAGCCAGGACCCTGAGGGAGGAGGATGACGACAGAAATTACTACATGGGCACCTGATGTTCGGAATCCACTGAGGTCGTTGCTATAATTCACTCAGGTAGAAAAGGCAGAGGTTTAGGACACACCCAAGTAGCATTTGATAACTCACCCCAGCCGGCCTGGGGATTCCTTAGGAAGTAGGAACAGAGAAAGCTGTGCTCTGAGCGGCATCTGAGGACCTCGTTAAAGTTGGAGCAACATGAGGATACCCACACCCCACTTCTAATCCTCACAAGGAGCTAGGTCAGTACAGTATTAAAAAAAAAAAACTGCAGGTACCGGGTCAAATGATATTGTGGCTCACTGAGAATACAATGAGGTCTAGAGAACCAGAGGGTGTGGGGAGCAAGGAAAACTCAAGAGAGCTTACTGATGCAGTCAGGGCAGGGCAGGCCTACAAATCTACCATGTAAAAGCAGCTGCCTGTTGACAGTGGCCAGAGAAGCTGAAGCCCCCTAAGGAAAATAAATCCAACAGACACGCAGACAGAACCCATGCTGTGGATGGCTGTAAACTCTACTGCGGCATAAAAGAAGATCTGAGCAAGTGGAGACAGAGATGCCCGGTTCTTCTGTGAGGAAAGGCTGTGAACCACCACAGTCTTCCACAGCGATCTGTCCACACAGCGGAATCCCAATCAGGTGGCAATCCAATCTCCCGTGGATTTGACAGGCCGTGTGAAACTCCCTGGGAACAGAGAACAGTTTTAAACATTGGTGTTTGACAATGGAGAGTGATGGCAATTGGACTTGCAGACACAAGTTACATGTGACAAGGAGACTGCTCGGCAGAGCAGTGGAGACACTCGGGAGACAGAAAACACAAGCAGTCGGGGGCTGGGAGTCAGGAGACAGGCTGTCCCCTGGGACAGGCTGAGGTGTGTCACAAACACCGGGAACATTCTGTGAGGTAAAGAAAGTCATCTGAAGATAGACAAGCTTGAAAACCGGTACTGGCTTCACCATTAATCAGGGGGACGTTGGTGAACGCGACCATGAGATATTACTTTTCTTCCCTAAAACTGGGAGGAAACTGTAAAAGCAGACAGATGACTTCTTGCAGTGGCAGACATAGCAAAGGCAGAGTTGGCCCGCGTGGCCGGTGGGGAGTCCTGATTATGACACATGCCTGCACTTGGGAAATAGGAAAAAATGATTAAAGGAGAGAAGAAGAAACAAGTCCATTTTTTTTTCCTAGCGAGAGAGCCTGCCACACAGCAGTATCACCCATAAGAGAGAAGAATCTACAGCTATCAAAAAAAACGAGGTCAGGCTGCATGTGCCAACAGGGAGAGCTCCCGAGACACTGTGTTAAATATAAAAAGCAAGCTGCAGACAACCCATGAAATATGTATGACTCCATTTGTGTGACAGCAAAATCGCCAGACAAAACTGTATATTTCCCTCCCTACGAGCGCATGTGCGCTGGCCACAGGGAAGAAGATAGCCATTCCCGCTGCCGGGAGGGGCCCCGCTCAGGAGCAGCGCTCAGTACCACAAAAGGCAGTGGGCTGAGTGTTCCCCATGCTCCCGTCCATGTGCGGTGGGCATGATTTAACAAATGACTGAAGACAATAAAAAGAAATTAAAAATGGGCCACTAGGTGTACAGATTGCAAGCTTAGGAAGGAAGAAACTGAAGGTTGAGAGTCCAGTGTCAGAGATGGATGGACGATGCTTGAAGCCGGGGACAGAAGGTATCACCTGAACAGGATGAGCCCCGGAGAGCTGCTCCACAGAATAGGCGAAAATTGGTCAGGTGAGCTGGGGCATGGAGACCAGGGGGGCAGCTGAACCCCACTGTGAGATAGGGAACCTTAAGGAAGAGCCAGACTGAAGGAGATGGTGGTGCTCAGAGGTGGAGGAGACGGAGTCCACCAGTTGTGGTTTTGGAGAACAAATCTCGCTATTGCAGGTAGAGATAGCAGGAAGGCAGGGAGTGGGCAGGAGAGGAGGGAGGTGCATGCGTAGGGAGAGACTGGGAATGGTCAGGCAGACCAGTGGAGACCAGGAAGGGCTCCCACAGAGGGAGAGGAGCTGGCCATGGGCAGCCAGACGAGGCAAGGGACTTTTCCAATCCATGGCCACATCCTGTGTACTCACAGGAGTTGGTAAGGTGAATCTTGGCACTCCCAGCTTAGATGTGGGCTTTCCTATGAGGGCAAGGAGGAGAGGGAGAAGCCAGGAGGACTTGCACCATTCAATGAGATCAGTCCTGTCCTACAGTCAAGGCCAGATGTTCTTTAACATGGTAGGATGGCTAAGCAATGCTTGGGGCCAGGGGAGGCAGGGATGCCTGCCCATCCTTGTGGAATGTTCTGGTTGCCCTGGCTGGGAACTGGAGGACAGGAGAGATACCGAAGACTAATATGGAACCTCCATCCAGTGAAGGCTGGGGCCACCCAAGTTGGGAATTGTCTTAGTCAGGGTTTCTGTTCCTGCACAAAATGTCATGATCAAGAAGCAAGTTGGGGAGGAAAGGGTTAATTCAGCTTACACTTCCACATTGCTGTTCATCCCCAAAGGAAGTCGGGACAGGAACTCCAGCAGGTCAGGAAGCAGGAGCTTATGTAGAGGCCATGAAGGGATGTTACTTACTGGCTTGCTTCCCCTGGCTCGCTCAGCCTGCTCTCTTATAGAACCCAAGACTATCTATCAGCCCAGGGATGGCACCACCCACAATGGGCCCTCCCACCCTTGATCACTAATTGAGAAAATGCCTTATAGCTGGATCTCATGGAGGCATTTCCTCAAGGGAGGCTCCTTTCTCTGTGATAACTCCAGCTGGTGTGAAGTTGACACACAAAACCAGCCAGTACAGGGATGGAGCCTCCATGCAGTGAAGGCTGGGCCACATGAGTTGGGTGTTTCCAAGCCAAGGAATGAGCAAAGTCCTTGGACAACAGGTTGGACCCAGAGACTTGGCAAGAGAAGAACATAGAGGGTTCCGTGGCCAGGGTCTGCCTGGGACCCTCACTGACCCAAAGAAACTGTCATGTGAGCATGCAGCCATCACTTTCATTTCATCCACAGCCCATTGCCATTAAACCATGTGACTTACCTTTTCATCAAAGTAAGAGCTCACTCAGGTGTCCAGATACAAAGGCATCTAAGAACCTGGATATTCTTAATCCAGGCAAATCCACGCATACAATCGCCATCCTTATAGAGAGGATGGAGGAGGCCAGGGGAAGAAGTGTGTGTCTGTAGGTGGAGGATGGCATTTCTCAGGAACGCTCAAGCCATTCCCAAAGCCCACAGAGCAACCTGCACTCAGTAAGTGGATTAGGCATCCCATCTTCTGAATCCAGTTATGTCTCGTGGCCCAAACTCAAGAACAACGGAGGGTAAAATGGGTAATGAAAAGCTGTGTCCAACCTCAAGCTTTAAAAACAAAATATCAGAAATAAATTCTTTTCACTGTACTCAAGAATTGTCTGTCACACACTGGGAGGCACAAGGGCGGTGGTGGTGGTGATGGTGGTGTGCGTAAGAAATGGGGGCTGTCTGGGCCCCAGGCTGGTACTGACAGTCAGTTGACTCCACCAGCTGAGAGGGAAGTTCTTCAGACCGGAAAGTGCCATGCAGGATGAGATTTGTCAGTGTCCATCCTTCAACGGGAAGAGAAATCAGAACGCGGGCCATCACCACATAATGTGCAATGGCTTTAATATCAACTCCCCTTAAATATTAGATGCACCGAGAAAATATTAGCTAAATTATCACAGACTAATATGATCAGTTTCCTCTAGGATAAAATGTGATAAATGGGTTTTAATAAACTAAGGAGAATTATATGCATCATATTCTTGGTTCCTGTCAATTTTATTTAGAGTAAAATGCCATTGCGATAATTAGTTGGTTTTTACTGTGTTCATTAAAAGCTTTTCTAATGACCGCTTGGAGGAATAAGTAAAATTAATTTCTGTCTCGAGCATCCTAAGAATTCATCACACAAACAAAAAGCAAATTCCAGGTCCGTGCAAGATGGGGCGGTGGCTGTGGCTTCGGCGCTTCGAGGCGAGGCATCTGCCATGCGTGTTAAGATCCAGGCGTCCACAGTGGTGAATGGGGTACAGGTCCCCCCTTCTCCAGGCAGCTTTCACTGCTATAGTCAGAGCTTTCCCCTGTAACCAGGGAGTCTGGGGTTCTAAACTTGGGGTCCCATCCCATCTCCTTTCAGAAAGGGAACTCCTAGGCCACCTTCTTTAGCCGCATACTAGGCGGTGCTCAGCCTGCCTTGAGCATACAGTGTCCAGTCTGTGGGCACATACTGTCTCTGGATGAACCACAGCTGGTAAAAGGGCTAGGGGGGACCTCCAGGGTTAGTCATTATAATAGTTATTTTTGACAACGTTATAAAAGCTAGAGTCACTTGGGAAGAAGGACCCTCAGCTGAGGAATTGTCATCCATCAGACTAGCCTGTGGCTTTGTCATTGGGACATTCTCTTGATTGATGATTGGTGTTGGGGGGGGCAACCCCCTGTGGGCAGTGCCAACCCTGAGTGAGTAGGCGTTCCTAGATTGCACAAGTAAAGCAAGCCGTGGGGAGCAAGCCAGTGAGCAGCATTCCCCCATAGTTCCTGCTTCCGCTCCTGCCTGAGTTTCTGCCTTTGCTTCCCTCAATGCTTGAGGTGGTAAACCTTTAAATTAACCCTTTCCTCCCCCTGGTAACTTTTGGTCATGAAATCTATCACAGCAACAGAAACCAATCTAGGACTGAAATTGGAACCAGAGGGTGGGGTGTGGCCGTGCTGACCAGAATGTATGCCTTGGGCTGCTATGCAGAGGAAGGTGGAATGTTTAGGAGCTTTGGATTGGAAAAGCCAGTGAGTGCTCAGAGCTTAAAGAGCTGTAGTGGGAACTTGGAAGATAACACTGAGGATGGAAGCCTGCCTTATTAAATTTAAAGAGAAGTTTGAGAGTCCCTCAAAAGCTCTGTGGGGGGGACCCGTGCTGGCTGGTGTTGTGTGTCAACTTCACACAAGCTCTAGTTATCACAGAGAACGGAGCCTCACTTGAGGAAATGCCTCCATGAGATCCAGCTGTAAGGCATTTTCTCAATTAGTGATCAAGGGGGGAGGGCCCATTGTGGGTGGTGCCATCCCTGGGCTGGTAGTCTTGTGTTCTATAAGAGAGCAGGCTGAGCAAGCCAGGGGAAGCAAGCCAGTAAAGAATATCCCTCCATGGCCTCTGCATCATCTCCTGCTTCCTGACCTGCTTGAGTTCCAGCCCTGACTTCCTTTGGTGATGAACAGTAGTGTGGAAGTGTAAGCTGAATAAACCCTTTCCTCCCCAACTTGCTTCTTGGTCATGAGGTTTGTGCAGGAAGAGAACCATGACTAAGACAGTATCAATGTGATTTACTTGAATTGAGACCCTATGAATGGTCAGGGGAGGTTGCAAGGGCAGAGAACAATGAAGGGGGATGGGTGGGATTGGGGTTCATCAGAAAGAATTAATAAAAATTGAAAAAAAAGACTGTGGAAGTGAAACTAACTATACTGGGACAACTGATGCTGGTAAGGCAGGGCTGAGGAACAGGCTGCAGTAAAGGTGAGGCCACCATCACTGAGCTGAAATCTTGTGAAAAGTGACTCCTCAGGGTCAGCACACAGAGCGGTCCTGAAGAGGCCAGGGCTGCATCTCAGGCTGACAGCTGAACTCAGGACTATGTGGGAGTCTCGCACCTGATGCTGGTTTGCGCGGCCTGAAGCACTCATGAGGAGCATCTTGGCACCGTGAGAGGCGCTGGTGAAGTTGCGGCTCAGTCATAGAGCTGAGGGTGAGGTTTGAAGGGCGGTTACTGAGTATGGGGAAGCCTGCCTGGCTCTGAGGATGTGGGCATCCCAGCCAGGCAGTTGTGACAAAAGGACTTGAACATGACTTAGGAGGAAGAAGAGGAAGTACCTAGAGATGTCGCCACCTGCTTGACTCCACAGCATGGAACCTGGGTGTTCCTTTGGATAGAACTAAGTGATGAAGACCTCTGAGCTCATAGGGTTTTAGAACAAACCTGAGAACTTTGACAATGTGCAAGGCTGCTCACCTGTCTGTATTCACCCTTCCCATCTGGCTGCACACACTCCCAGCTGTCACCCACCTGTCATCTCCCCCCCCCCATCTTGTACACACTCACAGCTGCTGCCTGTCCTAGTTACTTTCTGCTGCTGTGATAAAAACACCATGACCAAGGCAGCCAGCCCAGGGACAAGGGTTTATTTGGTGTACGACTCCACAGGGACAAGGGTTCACAGGCGTCGTAGCTGGAGTAGCAAACTGAGCTCTCACCTTGAACCTCAAGCACCCACAAAGAGAAGACTCAAAATAGTGCGAGTTTTCAATCTCTTAAAGCTTGCCTCGACATACTTCCTCCACCAAGGCCACACCTCCTACACCTCCCAAACAGCGTTATCAACTGGGGACCCTATTCTTGAAATAGTCTTATATTTAAGTGAGATTATGGGGGACATTGCTTATTCAAATACCATCTGTGCACAGACTCATCACACACACACACACACACACACACACACACACACACACACACACACACACACACACACCTGTCTGCCTTTCCCATCCTTATCTGTCAGGCTTTGATTTAATGGGTGGCCATTGGTGCCTGGCTAGCACCTACCTGTGTTCCATACTGGCCTGCTCTGTTCCTTTTTATTATCCCACCAGGTCCTCAGAGCCGCCCTGCTAAGACCCACTACAGAGCCCTGCAGTTGGGCTGGAAGTCCATCAGCAGATACCACCACCCCAACTAGAGTCACCACTCTGCCAGTCTCACACTGAGCTGCCCAGAGGGCACATCCTCTCAGAGCATCTCCTGGGTTCCCTCCTATGAGAGACTTTTCAAGGAAGGCACATTGAGGACTGAGACCCCAATCAGCCAGCACCACTCAGAGAGGCTTTGCAGACCCCGAGTTCAGTGGAAAATGATGGCCATTCATCCTTTGGATGTTGGGGCTCATGAGCTGGAATGGACATTTAGAATACCTGCCTGGCTCCCCTCGGTGTCCCTGTCCACCTCAGTCTTCCTGGGGCAATGGCAGGAACTTACCTTACTGGCCTGGTGGCACTGACAATTGCCATGGTACATAACAGCTGGCTACATGGAGATGTACTTCAATGATGTCCAGTCAGCCTCGCCTGCCCCAGCTTGAACACCTTTATCATCAGGACAGCTCAGGCCTATGAGCCGATGAAGCTCACTGCCTTTCCAGATGTTCACGGGAGCCCTCTGCTCTATACACGAAGGGTCAAGTATGACTTCAGTCACATTGCTCTCATAGACCCTAGTGGATGAGCAAGCCCAAGTTCCCTCCGGTCCAGGCCTCAGGAGCAGAGCAGCAGCCCAGTGTAGGGTATCCCTTCCCTCATGGGCATTTCTCTGTGTTCTCAAACCCTTTCCCACAGTAGCCTCTACAGACTGAGTTCATCTCCCGTCCTCCCAGGAGGAAACAGGAAGAGAGGGACCAGTCTGAGGCCCTGGGGGGCAGCCTGCTTGTAGCTGCTCCCACAGTGAAATAAGTGCTTAGCACCCTGGCACTGCCCTCCTGGATTGCTGGCTCCTTGCCCCCTAATGACAGCCAGACTTGTCCCTGGCCTCCCCCCACAATCTTCTCAAAGGACTCTTCTTATTGGCCCACCTGATTCCCGGGGTAGAAAGTCATGCTCTTTCCCTCCCTGGCCAACACAACCTCACTCCCATCCTGCTCCTTTATCCCAAGGCACCATGCACCATCAAATGCATTGTTATGGTGTATTCCCTGTATTCACTGCAGTGGTTTGAGTTAAAATGGCCCCCTTAGGCTCATGGGGAGAGGCCCTATTAGGAGGTGTGACTTTCCTGGAGTAGGTGGAGAAAGGTGTCACTGGGGGTCGGTAGGTCTTGAGGTCTCAGATGCTTAAGTCAAGCCAAAAGTCTCCCCCTCTTCCTGCTGTCTGCCAAGTCCAGATGCAGACCTCTCGGCTCCTTCTCCAGCGCCATATCTGCCTGCGTGCCATCACGCTTTCTGCCACGATGACAATGGACTAAATCTCTGAGCTGTGAGCCAGCCCCAGTTAAATGTTTTCCTTTATAAGAGTTGCTGTGGTCACTGTGTCTCTTCACAGCAATAGAGACCCTAACTAAAGCATTTACTGAGCCAGTTGCCACCCTAGCTCCGCTCTGACCCACACATTCAATTCCATGGTACCAGAATGTCCCTGTTTTGTATGGTGATCAACTCATCATGCTCTGGGAATCTTTGAGGAATGAACATTCCAGAACATCTGCTATCTAATGTGGTAATCCTGTCCGTGTTTGCAAACATGTTGATACAAAGTGTTCTTCTGAAGGGAGGCCTTGCTCCTTGGGGTAGGTGCAGTTTTCAACTTAAATGGACTTTGTAAAGAGCTCTTCCTTGAACACTCAGCAAGCGCCAGAAACAGTAGCTAGCACCAAACCCTGTGCACACTGTCTTTCCTTACAGAGCATAATTTACAAAGTAGAAATACCAAGAGGTCAAAGTAACAAACAGTTTCACACATGCGCTGTAGTAGGTGGCCAAGGTTTAGCTCTCACTGCCCACATCCTCCTCCTTGTCAGTAGTGTGAGTGACAGTGTGTGATGGGTGAAGTGGGGTCAATGACAGGGTGATGTGACAGTGTCAGGCGTCCAAACCGCCAAAAGTAGCACTCTTACACTTTGATGCTAGTATTAAATAAAAACAAGGGTTTGAACAGAGTACTGATATGTTGTGACCATCCATCCAACAATTGGGCTGGAACTACCAGGCAGGGTGCGTGTATATACAGTGTGGATAGCTGCCCCGAGGGATGGAGACCTGCACTGAGGCATGGCTCACACGCTGCAGTAGGTGATGGGAAATGATGAAGTCCCATCACACAACTCACAAATGTGTGTATAGAGTCTGGATTTGCTCATTTTTGAATTATTTCATTTTGTGTTGTCAAACCAAGATTGACCTCACATGACTGAAACTACAAGCAGTGAAATTCCAGCGGAGTGGGAGCCTGTGGTACTCAAACATTCCCTGTAGCAACAGCACTCAGTTTGGACCACAACCTATACCCTTTCCCAGAGCCAGCCCTGGGCATGGCATCTCAAAGCCCGGCTCAGTGCTGTGTTGTCACGTGGGGAACAGTCATTGCAGCGATTCTGGCGATGGGTAATTTAGCTGGTAATCATGCCTCATGGTTGTTTATTCGCCGTTAGAAGCTGCTCCTCACACTCTCTCTAGAGTGAGGCAGAGACACACTCAATTAAGCTGGGGGTGAATCAGGCCCGTGGAGCCAGCTCCAGGGCTGGGGGGCCCAGGTACAGCCCAGGAGTAGTCTCTGTGCCTAGCAGTCAATCAGGGTACCCTAATTGGAAAGTGGTAATAAAAAGTAATTGAGTTTAATACATAATTTAGATCATTACCCGTTAAGTTAATGCCTCCCGCTTAGGTGTGGGGAGAAAATTATTTATCTCCTAGACGGGAAAGATTTCATTTGTTTTGATAATGGAATGCTCGCCAATTGACTTTAATAAGAGCAGTTTGTTAAATCAGATTTTGAATTGGGGCATGGATTTGAAGTTCATATGCTAATTTTTGACATGATATACTCAGCACAACCGTTCTTCCCTTAAAGGGCTGAATTTATTCTCCCCAGGGACCTCCCAGTCACGAGTCCCACGTTACAGAAGTTAAATGAGTCTTGTGTTTGATGGGAGGCAGTTCAGCTCCTTGCTTCCTCCCCCCAATTTTATGAAGAAGAGATGTAAGTTACAGAGCTCGGCTTCTTTGCGAACCCCTTCCCTCTCTAAAACGGTCCCCCGGCTGTGAACAAACGCTTTCGTTAAATACTGGAAAGGAACTTAATAACAAGCCTTACTTGGGCCTAACCATCTGCGATTCATTAACTCATTTAATTTCCTCGGCCTTCCTACCAAGTCCCTAGCAGTGCTCACCTATCCCGTGTGCACACATTGAGGCCAGGCCCCTGAGGACTAAGGTGCAGGTAGAACTTGGTGCAGTTTTCCTCCTGATCCAGGCAAGTGCTCACTCCATTTAGGCCTCTGTTTCCCTCTCTACTGAGTGGGAATTAGATGCCAAGAGCCTTGGAAGAGAAGTTCAGATCACAGGAAGACACTTGTGGTAGTAGTGTGTGTGTGTGTGTGTGTGTGTGTGTGTGTGTGTGTGCACGTGTGCGAGTGCGTGTGCGTGCGTGTGTGTGTGTGTGTGCGTGTGCGTGTGCGTGTGTGTGTGTGACATATGCTTGCGCTTCTCCCTGGGGTACCTGCCTCCAAGTCCTCACTGCCTTATGACCACCCTCTCTGAGGTCAGAAAGCCCTCAGAGGCCTTCTAACTGCCCTCTGGGACTCCAAGGAAGGCATGGCACTAATCTCCACTCTGGGAGACAAGCCTCAGGGACGCCAAGGAGGCATGTGGCACCCTGGAAACTTCTGTATTCACTGAGGTCATCTCAAGATTTCTAGAAACTTGGTTTCTTCATTTCTGTAGGGAGAGAGGAATCTGAACCCCCAGAGAGAGAAGGATGAATCTATCCTGCCTGAAGGGGCAGGGAAGGCCAATGGGGGGACCCTTGGCAGAGAATCTCCAGTCTCCACCCAGCCAGCTATGCACCCATCCTGGGAGTGGTCAGGATCTGAGGAAACCCACACACCCATCCAAAGCTAGGCCAGTCCGAGAAGGGGCCTGAAAAGTGGGAGTGAGAGGGGCCAGGATTGGACCACAGGCCCGGCAGCCACAGCAGCATCCAACCCAACTTCTTCAGCCATGGGAGTCACTCAGCCGTCAGTCACACTTGGACTCAGAGATGGTCCGAGCTCACCTCTCATCCAGTAGCTTTGGGATTATCAGGAGTGTCGCAGCCTAGAGTGTAGCCAGCACGCAGCTTCTGGAAGCCCTGCCTGCCCAGCATGTTGGAGCTTTTCTGCCAGCAGACTGGATCATCACAACCTTCAAGGGAGAGTGAAACCCAGGCCTGGCCCCAGCACTGCCCAGCAGGACCTCCCGGGACAAGAAACTACTCTTCAATGTTACAATGTTACACACTGAGCACTCTACACTTGGCTGGCACTTGAGTCAGTTATCTTACACTTGTTTCTGTTTAAACAACTATGTGGTCCAGCGGCCACTATCCCACTCCTATCCAAGGTCGAGGGCCAACACTAGGAAGGCTGCCGCCACCACTGTGAGGGCGCCTGACCATGACCACTGCTTTAGAACAAATGGAAGCACTTGTTTACAAATTGTCCGTTGAAATTTGAGTTGCAAAAATTGGCATCAGGCCTCGCCTGCCAGGCCACCCGGATTGGAGGGTGATTTATTGAGATTGCTTTACCTGGGGCCGCTCTGGCCCATGCCTCGGAGTAATTCACACCGGGCTCATTTCGGATGCAGTCAAAGACCCCCGTATTTCACTATGACAATGTAATCACAGAGCCACATTAAAAAGTCATTATTGTTTAGAATCCAGCTTGGTTTGAAAAACACTTACTATAAAATTCAACAGCCTTTGTAAATTACCGAAAGGTTTACTCAAGAGCACTGGGCGCCGTGATTTAGACATGGAACTTACCACTTTATTGATTCGGTGGGATTTTGTCGGTCCCTGCATTTATGGGAGATGATTAGTGAGTGATCAGTGTAATAAACTACCTCGTGTTGGTTCATAAATAATGATGAATTGAATCTGCGCCCTCAAATTTCCCATGCACGCCACTCTGGGCCCCAGAGCCCCAGATGTACTTTCGGGGTGGCTCTGCAGAGGTACAGAGATCAGCCCGCACCTAGGTAGAGAAAAGTGAGGGTTTGCGATCTGGCTTCTCTCAGGATGCTGTGTCCTGCCTGCTGCCTCCCAGGAGAGCCGTGCTCTAGACAAACTCAACTTCCCAGCAGCTGCATAGGGTGTTGAGGGGCATTTGATGCAAGGCTCAGATGAGATTTTATGTTCTACCTCCTCATCCTGTCCAGACACAGGATTCATGCGTGCACACTCCCTAAGTCATTCATACATCATGCATGCACAGAATAGGGAATTGCTTCTGGTTACCCTGAGAGGCTGGGGACACAAAGCTGCAAGGAGCATGCCTGGCTACTGGAACCTGATACCCCTGCTCAGGATCACTGGAGATGGGCCATCCTGACACAAGCTCCCTATGCTGGGAGCAGAACATGATGTTGGCCTGCCCATAAGTAGCAACTGAGCTCAGCTTAGAAGTCCTGGCCTTGATGTGACTGCTCATCCCCAGGACCAGAAGGAAACTTCTATTCACAAGTTCTACTTATTTCCCTCCTTGGAAGTTTCTGTTGTACAAAGAGCATTGAGGGAACGCAGAGGAGGGAAATGGCTCAATGTGTAAATCATATCTCCCAGGACTGGGCATCTCAGAGGCACTCAGGGGAGTTCCAAGCAGAAACGGAGCTCAGCTAACCCATCTATCAAGGCTTGCTACAGTCACATGAGCTCAGACAGCTAACCCCTCTATCAAGGCTTGCTACAGCCACACCCTCACTATTTTCCCAGGCCTCCTGCCCAATACCTGCCTATACCCCACATCTCGGTCTTGCCAGGCCTGGCCCTGCCAGCAGCTCCAGAAAGCCAGGCAAGCAAAGCAAGCATGGCAGTACCCCACAAACACAGATTAAGCAAAATAGAGACTGAATTTTGAATTGAACTGTGTGACATGGAATGAGTTACGCAGAGCTGAAAGTGGATTGAGGGAGAAAGGGACCGAGGGCTGAACGGAATTGAACTGGAAACGGGTTAACAGACTCGATTGTAATCTAAACACCAAGCAAGCAGGGCAGCAAGGCAGGGACCCTCAATGCCAAGACTCCCACACTCAGAGCAGAAAGGAGGTCAGAGACCAAGGAGACTTCGCTCCTGCTTCCTGCCCTCTGGTCAGCGTTGCTGATGGGCCTGAAAGTTAAAAGTGTGAATCTGCCAGCTATGGAGCTTCACCCTGTGTGCTGTCCTGAGAGTTCTCCCAGCCTGCACTGCCCCTGTGTGCTGTCCTGAGAGTTCTCCCAGCCTGCACTGCCCCTGTGTGCTGTCCTGAGATTTCTCCCAGCCTGCACTGCCCCTGTGTGCTGTCCTGAGAGTTCTCCCAGCCTGCACTGCCCCTGTGTGCTGTCCTGAGAGTTCTCCCAGCCTGCATTGCCCCTGTGTGCTGTCCTGAGAGTTCTCCCAGCCTGCACTGCCCCTGTGTGCTGTCCTGAGAGTTCTCCCAGCCTGCACTGCCCCTGTGTGCTGTTTGTCCCAAGAGTCATCCACATGACACAATGGCAGCCACTAGAGCTGAGGTCACTCAGGCCTTGCCCAGCAGAGAGCCCAGGAGAACTAGATGAAGGAACATAAGGGACTCCAGGACAGCCGGGGAGACCCACATCAGGCTGACACAAATGATGAACGCCCATTGGGACCTGGGTCAACAGCTGTGTGGCACAGGTCGGTATAAACAAGATGTCATGGTTTGAATATGCTTGGCCCAGGGAGTAGCACTATTAGGAGGTATGGCCTTGTTGGAGTAGGTGTGTCACTAGGCATGGGCTTAAGACCCTCACCCTAGCTACTTCAAAGTGAGTCTTCCACTAGCCGTCTTCAGATGAAGATGTAGAACTCTCAGCTCCTCCGGAACCATGCCTGCCTGGATGCCGCCATGCTCCCACCTTGATGATAATGGACTGAATTTCTGAACCTGTAAGCCAGCCCCAATTAAATGTTGTTCTTATAAGAGTTGCCTTGGTCATGGCATCTGTTCACAGCAGTAAAGCCCTAACTAAGACACAAGTCCTCGTGAACTTGAGACCCAGTCAACTGGAACTGTACAGTGAGACGTCATCTGAAAACATCAGAGTAAAGAAACAAGATGGTGAAGGTGGCTGAATACACAGGAGCTGGGGGAGAGGAAGACATGCTTGTGGGGGTTGGGGGCCTGTGCTGAGGGAGGTCACAGATCAAAAGAGCAGTTGGGGGTCTGGAGCAATGGCTCAAGGGTTAAGAGCACTTGTTGCTCTTGAAAAGAGTTCAATTCCCCGGCACCCACCTAGCAGGTATCTCATAACCATTGGTCACTCCCGTTCCAGGTGATCTGACCCCATCTTCAGGCCTCTGTGGGCACCAGGTACACGGACGGTACAATAGGTACATTCAGGCAAGACATGCACTTACATAAAATTAAAACAAAGACCTCAGAGCAGTTGGTGTCCAGAGTGTGGCAGGGACTCAGCCCGTTCCTGCTGGCTGAAAACTCTGAGCACGCTCCCCGCCCTTCCCCCTCGGAGTGAGGCCTTTAAAACTGGGAAGAGCAATGAATGAGCCACACAGGGACCCAGGGCCTCGGTCCTTTGATCTCAAGCAATTGAGTTCTGCTCTTGGCACTTTCAGCCAATGGGACTGAATTTTTTTTTTTTACAAGAAATGAGTTCTAGGCAGGACTGTACCAGTTCTGCATCCTTTCATCTCTGAGCTCAGCCTGGGAGCGAGTCTACCATCTCGCCTGGGTCCCATCAAGGATCAAACTCGAGCATCAGGCGTAGTGGTGCACATCTGTAATCTTAGCACTCGAGAGGCTTTGGGGGGAGATTGTACGTTTGCGAGGAGCCTAGGCTACGTTGTGAGATCTTGTTCCGAAAACAAGACACAAGCCCTCAGACTCAGTGTGTGAGAGTTGGGCATTCCTCCTACCCCATGCCAGGCCCTGACCCTGGCAGCAGCTTGGTGAGTGTACCTTAGTGAGGGCCTCTCGCTGACCACGGGCGGGGCTTCCTTTGCTGAGGACCCCTATATCTCGCATCCTTGGACCACTGACCATCACTCAGGGCTCCTCACCTCTGGTTCTTCTGTGAGTTTAGTGGAGAGAGGGCAGCAGGAGTGTCCGAGGCTCCATGCTCCATCCCAGGAGGGGCCAAGTGAATTTGGCACATGGGAGACCGACCCTTATGGAGCCGACCCAACCTGGGGTAGCTTCTCTGTTTCTCCACCCCTCACCTGGCTGCTGAAGAGGTGGTGCTGTGCTGTGCTGTGCTGTGCTGTGCTGTGCTGTGCTGTGCTGTGCTGTGCTGTGCTGTGCTGTGCTGTGCTGAAATTATGGGCTCATAGTAGTCACACGGACACTGGAGCAACCCAGGCTCAGTCCCCAGGACCTTCTGACATCTCTTCCAGTCTTGACCTGCTGGTGGGGTAAAAGTTGGTCCCTGAATCAGGTCCCTGAGAGACTTGCCACTCTGAACCTACCTGGACCCACCATAGATCCGGCTTTCCATGTGTCTCATTGTTCTTCCCTTCTCATTTTGTTCTGAAGGAGGACGCAGAATGCTCAGCCTGTCTCTACATGATTTAAGCTTGGGGCTGGAGAGAGGGTTCAGCAGTTAAGAGTACTTGTTGCTCTTACAGAGGACACAGGTTCGGTTCCCAGAACTCATGCGGCAGCTCACAACTACCTGTAACTCCATTTTCAGGGAATCCAACACCTTCTCAGGCCACTACACACACACACAGTGTGCACACATACACACACACATAGTACACACATGGTGCACATACACACATCCATGTACATACACACACACATACACAATGCACATACATACAGTCAGAACACTTATACACATCAAATAAAATAAATAAATGTAACTACCTTATGCTGTTTCAGCCTGTCTGGGCTTCAGCTTCCCTAAACCTTGGTGTCTCCCTGGGCTCCACCATAAATCCAGGGCTGGCCCTTAGTCTCCACTCCAAGATAGACAGACGTGGTCTGTCCTATCTCTAATGGGACTTTATGAACCATGTCCTACCTGGAGGGGTTCAGGAGCCTCCTCCCTCACCTGGGCTCTCCTTCCTCTCTCCATGTCCCACCCCCATGCACACTGTCTTGAGTTCAGGGCTTCCTGATCTAGCACGGAGCTTCCTCCAGCTCTTGAATACAGCTCTGCTGCCCCTGCTGCCTGGCCAGGCGCTCTCATCCTCGGCCCACAGTCACCTCTTCCTGATGATGCCCCATGCTTCTTGCTGACAGTCTGTCCCCCTCCCTAATCACACTCAGCTCCGGAAAGGAAGGGACCTCTTAAGTCCCCAGGGCTGGACTCTCAGCAGGTGTTCAATTATTATTTGTTGAATGAATGAACGTCCTTGATGTTGTGTTCCCAGTGTCCTTTGCTTCCGTTCATTCCTGAAATGGCTTATTTTTCTCTTCCCAGCTCTGCAGGCTCATTTCTCATCCATTCTGCTATCTGAACATCTTTTGTTTTCTTATATTTCTTCTGTGTATTTTTCTTTATTTCAGAATCTATGTCCTTTGTCCCGGCATTTCATTATGGGACAGCGCAAACATTTGGAACCCTTTGTATAGGATCACGTGTAATTTACCCCAGACTTAAGGCATGCTAGCATGTCACCCGATAATTGTTTTAAGGAGTGAGACATTAGAAATAAAATGAGCCGTGTTTCTCTCTCTCTCTCTCTCTCTCTCCCACATTCTCTTCTGAGACCTCTGCTGTGATGTGCCACGTGGCTGTAGCAAAGACTAGCACAGATGACATCACTCTGTGCATATATATATATATATATATATATGTTGTTGTTGTTGTTTCATAGTCAGCATTACATTTTATGTGATCTGAGTGTGCAGGGCCAGGTGCTGGCACCTTTGCCACCATCATTTGCTCGAGTGAGATATGCCATGGCCAACTGCTCATTCCACGCAGGGCTGAGAGGCAGCTTCGGACGACACCTTTGTGCCTGACGGTCTCCGTGGTCCCATGCTCCTCTGGGCACATTCCTGGATGTCACTTTGTAGAATGTCTGGAAGGGAGAGGGGCAAGCCCAGCTCCAGCTTTGTTAGGAAACACCACATTGCTTTTTCTCAAGGTTGGAAAGCAAACATTCCTTGCAATGTGGCCGGGAACTAACCTACCCATTATCAGCAAGGTCTCCCTGAGCCTGACAATTGTAAAAGTTGTATTAACTGCACTTCTCTGGTTGGTAGAGAGAGGGCGCTCTTCCCGTTACCTGGCCATTGGGTTTCATCATCTATCAACCGCAGGATCCTATCATGTGTCTACTTTTCCATTGTTCTGTTATTTGTGTTATCTGCTTGTGTGTGCTCTCTATGTGCTCCATCTACTGCGTGGCTGGTGGTTTAAATTTTAACTGTCTGTTGCCTTGAGTGAGGAGAGTATTAGCTATAACACAGTAGTCACCTTTATCAAACTGGTTGTATCTTGCTGTTCTGTATCTTGACATAATTCCCATTTCGCCAGAGTGCCATCTAAATGCTTTGCGTCTCAAAGGTGGAACTTTGACCCATCTGGACGTACTTCTCTGACGGTTCCAATAACGGTGTGAATCATTTTACCATGCGGCCGGAGCAGAGAGCAGCTATTTCACAGAATCCTGCCTGTGGGGAGGAGCCCCTTGCACACTGAGCTCTCAGCATGCAGCTGAGCCTCTGCAACGTGCTGTCAGCCTTTGATCTCCTGGGTCTCCTCAGGGAGGCCTGGCCAGGGGGTGGAGCACAGCCCTCTCTCTCAGCTTCTCTCCAAGCTTTTCTTGGTCCCTTGAGAGTCCAGGTAAAGTCACCAGCCTCCTGAGAAGGTTCCACGGGAAACTGCTAGGATTTAAAGTGACATTATTATATTTAAATTATGTATCAGTGTACTCATAAAATTGGACTTTACTATCCATGGTGTAACTGTCCAGCTGGTGAGACCTCCTCAACAGGCTGACAGAAAAGTTTACTTCCTCATTGAGATGTCCCACCCTTCTGTGCTCTTTGCTCCTAAATACCCAGAGGTTTCTTCCTAGAGGGAAGTCTTTGTCTTTTATGTTCCCTAATTAGTGTTGACTGGAGAATATTAATGTGATGGTTAACACCTCCCTAAACCAAAACCTAGCCATTCCAATTGTAAAGTTTCTTAGGATTGTTTTACACGAAAATCGCCCAACCCCCAAATAACAAACTGCACCTCTTCTTTTCTGATCTTTTCTCCTCTCTCCTTGTCTGGTGACCTTGACTGGACACTCAGACTGTAGTGAGAACTGGCCACTAGAGCTGTCAACTCTGCCTGCGATGGTCTTGCACCTCAGCCCGGGGCTGGATACAAGTGCTACACTGTCCTGTGCCAGGCCGAGCAGCTCTGTGTCTGAGTAGAGAAGGATGTTCCTCTCAGCATCTGGGCTGCAGCAGGAGGCCAATTCCACCTGCAGCCTCCTGAGCAGCCCTTGGTTTTTGCCTGGGATCCGTTGATGGATTTACAGTGAGAGCATGGTCCTCGCCCCACCTCAGGTCTAGACCTTCCTAGAAGACTGATTCTAGAACATTTCCCACACCTCGCTCGAAATGACCAGCCAGGCTGACTGGGTTCCTCTGTCTGCTGCCTGCTGGTTTTGGATGTGATCTACACACAGTTTAGTGGACAAACTGACTTGGGTAAGAATAGAGCCACCACCAGGTATGCATTGCAAGAGACGCTCTCACACCAGAAATTTCCATCAAAAATAGCCACCAGGGTCAGCAAGATGGCTCAGGCAGTGTGGGTTCTTGCTTCCAAGTCTGACAGTTTGCATTTGATCCCCAGCACCCATGTGGCAGAAGAAAAGAAGTGATTCCTGCAAATTATCTTCTGACTTCCATGTACTGGCCGGTTTTGTGTGTCAGCTTGACACAGGCTGGAGTTATCACAGAGAAAGGAGCCTCCCTTGAGGAAATGCCTCCATGAGATCCAGCTGTAAGGCATTTTCTCAATTAGTGATCAAGGGTGGGAGGGCCCCTTGTGGGTGGTGCCATCCCTGGGTTGGTAGTCTTGGGTTCTATAAGAGAGCAAGCTGAGCAAGCCAGGGAAAGCAAGCCAGTAAGGAACACCCCTCCATGGCCCCTGCATCAGCTCCCGCCTCCAAGTTCCTACCCTGTGTGAATTCCTGTCCTGACTTCCTTTGGTGATGAACAGCAATGTGGAAGTGTAAGCTGAATAAACTCTTTCCTCCCCAACTTACTTCTTGGTCATGATGTTTTGTGCAGGAATAGAAACCCTGACTAAGACACTCCATATACACATCATGGTACACACACACACACACACACACAAACACTTACAAACATACATGTACACACACACACACAGCTACAAGCATACAGAATGAATGAATGGATAAATAAATAAATGTGACTTTTAAAAGTTTAAAAATGACAACCACCATTTACCCAGGAATCAGGGAACTGACTCAGGACAACGTTTGATGCTTGTGCCTGCTGGGCTCAGAGTTAAATGGGAACATGGCTGAAGGAGGCCCTGCTGCATGGGCAGGTTGAAGGGCCAGCTGGAAGAGAAGAAAGGTTCACGGAGTTAGGCTCAAGGCTACACACAGTGTTATGACAGTTGCTCTTCTCTGGGCATCTCTGGCTTCTCCTTGACACCAGGAGTCAGTGATGAGGTGGGGAGCACTGAATGAGTCCCCAGTCTCTCTCTCAGCTGTTTGGAGGCCTTGGTGGTTCCTGACAGTTTCCTGCTATAAGAGAGAAAGTTGTTGGTTTCTGTCACCTTGAAAAGGATTTGTGGCTTGTGGAACAGAACTGGCTAGCGTGTGAAGCAAGTAAGACACATCTGCTTCCAGAGAATGTGAGAGACTGATAGCATGGGCCTTCACATGCACGAGCCTTCTGGCCTCCTGTGTGACATGCACGTGCCTTCTGGCCTCCTGTGTGACATGCACGTGCCTTCTGGCCTCCTGTGTGACATGCACGCGCCTTCTGGCCTCCTGTGTGACATGCACGTGCCTTCTGGCCTCCTGTGTGACATGCACGTGCCTTCTGGCCTCCTGTGTGACATGCACGCGCCTTCCGGCCTCCTGTGTGACATGCACGTGCCTTCCGGCCTCCTGTGTGACATGCACGTGCCTTCTGGCCTCCTGTGTGACATGCACGTGCCTTCTGGCCTCCTGTGTGACATGCACGTGCCTTCTGGCCTCCTGTGTGACATGCACGTGCCTTCTGGCCTCCTGTGTGACATGCACGTGCCTTCTGGCCTCCTGTGTGACATGTACGTGCCTGTATGGAGTATGGCCATGGGAGGTCTGCTGTGGCCTCAGGTCACTCACTCTTTTGCTTGCTTCATGATGGCCAAGTCCTTCCTGCCTGGATCTTGGGGCAACAGTAAAAAAGCTAGACAATACAGCAACCTAGGGAACCCAAGACTGTACCATGCCTGCTCTGTACCAGTCATGGTTGAGAAGGGCTAGCTACCACCTGGCCTTTGCCACCTACACAGCAGCTGTTGGCAGTCGGTGTGATAAACAATTCTGGATCACAGTCACCCAAGGAAAGACAGTGGCATGGACCAGGGGCGAAATGAAAAGAAAACAGTAACAACCAGAGGTGCTCGGAGCTTGTGGAGGACCCAGAGGAGAAGCTGGACCAAAGGGGTGACTGCGATAAGTATCTGAGGAGAGTCACATGTGTTTCAGACTTCGTTCCTGAAGATAGAAAGAATAGGAGCAGAAGATGATGCTCAAGTTGGTGGACTGGGCTGCAGAAATACAAACCAAGAGAAGCATAGGGAGATGGAAACCATAGGAGACAGGTGAGGAGCCTGGAAAATAAGCCCAGGTTCTCAAAGACAAGAAAGTAGGGGATTGTGGGAGAGCCACTAATGAGCCGTGGCTCGGAGAGGGAAAGACAGAGGTAAGTGCCCCCTCCCACCTCGCGGCAACACCACCTGTCCAAGGGCATTCCTATTACCGAATGAAACCAGCTTGTCGGATTTCTGTCTGCAGTGAATGAGTCTCCTCTCCCACTTGCCTTCTGCTGCCTTTGGAAGGAGTGTCTGATGACCAGGGAGAGCACCGTGCTTACACAAGTCACTTGAACTTCTGCACGGGACACTTGTCCTTCCTCTGCAAGGGACACTTGTTCTTCCTCTGCAAATGTGTGTATTTCAGTCATCTGTACCCACACGACTCACAGACACTTCCTTTCAGGGACTGCATTAGATCCGTGGGCCAGCTTGCTGCTGTTGTCTTACTAGTCCAGCTTGCTACTGGGGGCACTTTTGGTGGCCAGCAAATCCCACCCTTAGCACCTAGCACACAGGAGCTGAGATGGCAGGAGCTGAGAGAGAGAGAGAAAGAGAGAGAGAGGAAGGGGGCACTTGAATAAACAATGACCGAAAACACCTCAACTTGAATGGAAAGCATAAGCCCGCTGTCCAAGGGGCTCCGAATCCAGGCAGAATAGAGAGAAACGCGGCCAGACACACTGTGCGCTAAACACCAAAGACAGAGCCCAACAGGAAAATCTGAACACACCGAGAGAAAAGCAATTCAGAAACAAAGGGGACCCAATAAGGCTACCAAGGAGCCTCGTAAGAAGCGATGGAAGCCAGATGGCCACAGGATGACATGCTCAAAGTGTTAAAAGAAAAATCTGTCAGCTAAAAAATCTTACATGCAGCTTATCATTAAATTGAAGGTGAGACAAAGCCGACCTGTTGCCAGCTGGCGAAGCAGCCTTCCCAGAGGCACCTCGGGGAGTGCTTCAGAGTGCAAGGACACAGCAGCTAGTGCACGGGACGCGAACGAAGAAACGGAATTATGCAGATGACTGTGAAATTTCAGAAGATTTTAGATTTTTGGATTAAAGATGCTTAACTAATAAAGTCTGTGTGGACATTCCAAAGTCTGAAAGACCTCGGGCTGATACTGCTGCTCTCACGCATTTTAAGTAAGGGGCGACACCTGTACCATGACATCTAGAGGATTTTGATAAAATACCATCCCCAGCAGCAGTGGACTGTGCATCCTCTCACCCCAGAAAACGCCTAAGACTCTTCAGGCAGGATAGACTGTGTGCTGGATAAGAAAACAGAGCTCAACACATTTGAGAAGCTTGACGTGATTTCAAGTGTTGTCTCTTTCCATTCCACAACGGAAATTCAGTTAGAACTCAACGCTAAAAGGAAATACGTAAGACTCACAAATTCTAGGAAATAAACAAAACGTTCCTAAACACCAGGACACCAAAGAGGAAATCTCACCAAAAGTTCGAGAGTTCCTTCACAAGAATGAAAATGGGAAGCCCAGCCCCCAGGAGCTGGCGCGAGAACGCTCAGAAGCGTGTAGATCGCTAACAGTAACCTGCTCTTCCACCTTGAAACACTGGAAAAAGAGGAGCAAAGCAGGCGCAACGCAAACAGAAGGAAGGCAGCAGTAAAAAACGGGAGAGGAGCCACCAAGAGAACGAACACGGGAAAACCAACACCGAAAGTGTCGTCCCTGTGAACACAAGCCGGGTTCTTTGAAAAGATGAACAAAAGTAATAAATCTTGAGCTGTGCAGACCAAGGAAAAGAGAGAGGCTCGAACCTCTGGATCTATGCTATTGGCCTTGAAAGGAATATTGTGAATAGTTACGTACCAATGGCACAGAGAACTTGAGGAGGTGGGCACACTCACCGGAAGAGAAAACTAACCAGACCTGGTTCAAAAAGACCTAGGAAAATCTTGTCAGACTTATAGCAGGAGCTCGAGTTAGAGGTTTAAAACAACAGCAAACCATAGCCAGGCTTGGTGGCGCACATCTTTAATCCAGCGCTTGGGAGGCAGACAAGTGGCTCACTATTGGACGGCACTCTACTCTGTCAACATAGTGAGTTGCAAGCAAGGCAGGGTTACATACAGAGCCCCATCTCAAAACAAACAACAACAAAAATGCCTATTTTCTAGGAAGAGCATCCAGATCCTGGACTCACTGGGGAAGGGGTGTAACAGGTGTTCAAGAGGGTCTTTCCTACCATCATCTAAGCACTGAGAGACGGGGGGGGGGGGGGGGGAGACACGTTCTCACTCGCTGGATGGAGCTAGAACTAGCCCTGTAAGGGAAACCTGACCAAGAGGTCACAAGGAAGAAAACAAACGGGCCAGAATCACTAGAGAATGCCCTTATAAATATAAACAAAAAAAATTAAAAACTTAAAAAAACCAAAATCACCGGCAAGCCAATTCTAGCAACATATAAAAAGGGTCCTGTAGCAGGACCAAAGTGGGTTCGCCCTAGAAAGGTGTGTGGTTGTTTATTCAGTTCTAGGAATAAAAGGAAACTCAACATTAGTAAAGGTATCTAAGAAAGGTGATCGCTAACTTCTTGCCTCCCTCCCTGAGATGGGGAACGAGAGGACTCAGTCCCTCCACCTCTGTTTAGCTCGGTGCTGGCAGGTTTAGCCAGGAATCCGTGGGCAAAAGGATGGCAGGCACCGAGGCTGGGATATAACAAGGCAGACGTCTCTATTTCCTCATGATGCTATTCTATACACAGGAAGTCCCAGGGAACCCGCACTCAGGGAAGCCAATCAGAACTGCGTGTGAGCTGCACAAAGATGCAGGGTGTGAGCTTAATACACAAAAGGCGATAGGCAATGCGAAATTAAATTAAGGGAATTTTCATTTTCAACAGCATCAGAAAAATAAAACACTTAGATAAAAACGTAGAAAGGAGGGTACGAGCTGCACGCTGGGAATTATAAACAGGGTTGAAAGAAACTGAAGAGAATCGGAGCTGATGGAAACACAAGCTCCTGGCCCAGATGCTAAATGTCGTCAGGACCTTCTGCTCCTCAGACTGTTCTACCAATCCAACAGGATCCGGTAGCTTCCGGTAGCTTCCGGTAGGATCCCCAGCTGGCTTCACTGCCTAGCTGATTCCAATGTGCCTATGAGAACTTAGGGGATCTGAATAACGGGGACGGGTGCACCTAAAAAGATGATGAGTAAAATGGGAAGACTTGAATTTCTGGTTCCAGATCATATGTAAAAATACAACAGTTGGTGCACAGTCCGCGGCCAGTTCCACTGGATGTAACCGAGGAGCCCAAACTTAAGCTCTCCAGCCATAGTCAGTTGGATTCCGGGAGGGTCCCAGCACAGTGAGGCAGAGGCGGGGGTGCTGGCATGGGGAGTCAAGATAGCTGTGTCCACACGAGAGAATGAGCAAGGGACGTTCACTCTCCCTGAGCTCCAGAGCCAAATGCAGGCGAGAGACCTGAAGGCAGGAGATAAAGCTGTAAAGGACGGCATAAATCATCCTGACCTTGGGGTTAGACAGTCGCTTCTTAGATATGGCACCAAGGGCTCGAGCCACAAAGAGGTGGATAAACTACGTCAGGATTTAAAGTTATATGCTGGGGGGCTGGTGAGACGGCTCAGCGGGTAAGAGCACTGACTGCTCTTCCAAAGGTCCTGAGTTCAAATCCAGCAACCACATGGTGACTCACAACCACCCGTAATGAGATCTGACACCCTCTTCTGGTGCATCTGAAGACCGCTACAGTGTATGTATGTATAATAATAAATAAATCTTTGGGCTGGAGCAAGCAGGGACTGAGCAAGCAGAGTTGACCGGGAGCAAGCAGAGGTCCTAAAATTCAATTCCCAACAACCACATGAAGGCTCACAACCATCTGTACAGCTACAGTGTACTCATATACATAAAATAAATAAATAAATCTTAAAAAATAAAGTTATGTGCTATCAACAACGTCCTAGAAAGAGGCAGAGGGAAAGGGAGAGGGAGAGGGAGAGGGAGAGGGAGAGGGAGAGGGAGAGGGAGAGGGAGAGGGAGAGGGAGAGGGAGAGGGAGAGGGAGAGGGAGAGGGAGAGGGAGAGGGAGAGGGAGAGGGAGAGGGAGAGGGAGAGGGAGAGGGAGAGGGAGAGGGAGAGGGAGAGGGAGAGGGAGAGGCACAGCCCCACAGACCAGGAGAAAATACCTACCAATCAGCTGTGTGGCAAAGCACTTGTATTACACACTTGTGAAACACACACATTCCTTATCCACTGGCAAGACAAATCACACAATTTAAAGGTAGTCAAGGGGCTTGAGTAGACATTTCTTCAAAGAAAATATACAAACAGCATGCATATGAAGAGCTGCTCTGTGCCGTTACTCACTAGGGAACCACAAATCAGACTCACAATGAGGCTCCGTGCCACACTACCAGCACGGCTGGACTCAGCCAGCCTGGGAAAAGCAGGTCCAGCAGAGGAGCACAGAGGCCGAACCCCCAAGGCATGGCGGGGACACTGCAGAACCCCAAAGTCACTGAGGAAGACAGCCTGCTGGTTTTTAAACCCCAGACACAGATCTGCCATATGACCTGATAATCCCACTCAAGAGAAACCAAACGCCCACCACCTCACTGACCTGTATAGTCATTGCTGCTCCTTCCTTAAGAAGGTTTACATGGAAACAGCCAAATTTTCCATCCATTGATTCCTGCCCCCCAGGGGTGGGGGTAGAAGATATTACATCTATGCAATGGAGACTGCATGGCTGTAAGAGAGAAAGTGTTTACCCGTGCTGCACTTGAGTGTGAGACCCATTCCTGTGCTAAGAGAGGGGAGGCAGAGGAAAAGGAGGTTTTTCCTCCTTTATAGAGCTCGGTGGGGAGGAACCGGAGTGAGCGCAATAGATGGGTTTCCTTTGGGAGTGACCTAAGTGTTCATAAATTAGGTTATACATGAAACTCAAGAAGAATGAAGACTGAAGTGTGGACACTATGCCCCTCCTTAGAATTGGGAACAAAACACCCATGGAAGGAGTTACAGAGACAAAGTTTGGAGCTGAGATGAAAGGATGGACCATGTAGAGACTGCCATATCCAGGGAACCACCCCATAATCAGCATCCAAACGCTGACACCATTGCATACACTAGCAAGATTTTATTGAAAGGACCCAGATGTAGCTGTCTCTTGTGAGACTATGCCGGGGCCTAGCAAACACAGAAGTGGATGCTCACAGTCAGCTAATGGATGGATCACAGGGCTCCCAATGGAGGAGCTAGAGAAAGTACCCAAGGAGCTAAAGGGATCTGCAACCCTATAGGTGGAACAACATTATGAACTAACCAGTACCCCTGAGCTCTTGACTCTAGCTGCATATGTATCAAAAGATGGCCTAGTCAGCCATCACTGGAAAGAGAGGCCCATTGGACACGCAAACTTTATATGCCCCAGTACAGGGGAACACCAGGGCCAAAAAGGGGGAGTGGGTGGGTAGGGGGGTGGGGGTGGGTGGGTATGGGGGACTTTTGGTATAGCATTGGAAATGTAAATGAGCTAAATACCTAATAAAAAATGGAAAAAAAGAGTTCAGAAAACAATAAAAGTTGTTTGCTGAAAATAAATAAATAAATAAATAAATAAATAAATAAATAAATAAATTAGGTTATGGTCTTGCCACACAATCTTGTGGAGACCACAAAGCACATCCGCTTATCTGCTTTAAGTGGGTAGAGCACATAGCACATACACCATATCTTAGTTACACTATTCTTTCAGTCAGTATGGCCAGACTAATGTACATTTGTAACTGTACTAACAATTCTAAAGTTATTTTGAAAATTCTAGAATGTGGGGAAGAACAAAAAATTCTAGGATAATTTGTGAGGCCAGGGAAATGTGTGTGTGTGTGTGTGTGTATGTGTGTGTATATATATATATATATATATATATATATATATATATATACACATACACACACACATATATATATACACACATATATACATATATATGTGTGTGAGTGTGTGTAGTTATATATAGTTATATATAATTAGAAGAGAACAGAAAAAGATAATTAGAAGTCAAATTGTTTATACAAAAAAGAAAGAAAGAAGAATTTTAGAAGAATCAAATAAAAACCATCAAATGGAGATTTAAGCACTAATGTCGGGTGGTCCTGTACCTGGAGGCGCAGCTTCTTCATCCCCTGTGTCTAACTGTGTTGGTTACTTTCCTCACTGCTCTGATGAAATACCCAAAAGAAGCAACTTAAGGGAGGAAGGATTTATTTTGGCTCACTGTTCCAGAGGGTCAAGGCCATGAGGGTGTGGCAGAGCTTGGAGATTAGAAACTTGGTGGCATGCAGGACCAGGCTATGACTCACAAGGCTTGGCCCCTACTAACTCACTCTCTGCAGCTAGGCCCCACCTCTTAAAGGATCCACAATCTCCCAACACAGTCCCCCAGCTACAGACCAAAGATCCAAATGCAGCAACCTGCGGAGAATATTGTGCATCCAAACCGTAGCTACCTAGTGGTCAAGCCATCCAAAGATGCAGAGAGGGCCTTTGACAAAGCTCCGCAGTCAGTTTCACAAAAGCAACTTGAACCAAACAGCACTAACATGGCTGCCAATTGAGGGCCTTTGGAGCCCAGGCTACAGGGCATCAGCAGAAGGCACTTCAGACTTGCACGTCTACCTCAAGTCCGCCTGTCTTGATGGCATCTTACCTGAGTCCTGCTTGTGGGCCTTTGCAGCGCTGGAAGATAGGCTGAAAGGGTCAAGGCAGGCCGGCCCTGGCTTCTCTTGGTTTCCTGTCACTATGGCCGAAGCTTCTATGTGAAGTTTATGTGTTGTTCCACCGCAGGGACTCCACAGTGGCAGCCACATGTGCTACCACAATGGCAACTATCTCCTGACCCTTCCACTCTGGTGTCATCCTGGGGGATCAGGGACTTAAAGCTGAAGCCATGCAGACCTTGGCTTGCTGCCTGTAGAAGGAAGGCGCTGACTGACCCCCTCGAGCACTGCCTCCTTCCACTGCTCTACAGAAGAGAGTCAGCCAACCCTCTAGCTGCCACCAGCTGCCTTTAGAGAATGCGTATTCACTGGGCAGAAACAAAACCCCACTCACAAAACACGGAGCTACGACAGTGCAAATCAGAATTAGTCAGGGACACTACGGACACGATTTAACATGGTGTTCAGGGTTCTGACAGGCACGAATAGACGAGAAAACAAAACATGAAATTTGGAAGCCAGGAAACTAGTAGGTCTTTCTTCTTTATTGTTTTGTACTGTTCGGAATCGTCAAACTCAGAGCCTGAGACGCTCCGGGCAAGCACATTGCTACTGAGCTGCACACGGACCTCAAAGGCTTGGTTTCTTACACATCCAGATATTGTATTTAAAATTAGAATTAACAAGAAAGCATGGTAGGCTGAGAGTGTGTCATATAATTATACAGAAATCAATATATCATCTGTTTCAAATAATAAAAATGGAAAATGAGGGAAAATGAGTATTGAGAAAATCATAAACTACTCAGGGATGATTGACAGGCATGGAACCCTGTGCCCGGCCCCTGTCTGTGCTTGGAAAAGTCTCCCTAGGGTCCCCACTGAGCTCTGCAGGTCCTCACACACCCCTCAGCCAATGGGAAGGAATCCAGGCAAGGCAGGGACTCCTCCTCCCTGTCCCTCCCCTGCGCCCCCAGACTTCCCAGTATTACCTCTGGCAGCAGTGAGGACCCTTGGTGGCTGCAGCTCTCACTCAAAGCCCTTTTCTCCTTGACCCCTGGCAGGCCTGAGGAGCTCTGTCCGTGGTTGTAACTCCTCTAGCCAAGCTTGGAGCAGAAGTCATCTCTTGCTCCGAGCCTCATCACCCAAGATGGCCCTCCCTTCTCCCAACCTATCACCAGCTCCTGCGTTGAATTCCCTCTGCTTGAGTCACCTGAGTGGCGGGTGGTTTCCAGGTAACAGCCCAGCTGACACAGTTACAATGAAGAAAATGACAAAATCTGATTGAAGAACTCTAGAAATACATGAGGTCTTCCTGGCTGGCACTTTTAAGAAAGAAAAAAAAAATTTTTTCCCAGCATCCCTGCATCATATCCCTACAGAATCCCAACAGAGCCCAGGGACAGTCCGTGTCTTGTTGACACGTATGAAGTCCACATAGAAGGAGGGCTCCTAAAGAACAAGTGGCCCAGGATGAGGAAGGAAAGCTGACAGAGCAGAGAGCAGCTTGCACCAGGTGTGGGATGGGCTGGAAGGCTGGAGATGAGTTTGGGATAGGCAGGAAGTTGATACTGGACCACAGGCTTTATTCCATTCATAAATAAGGTGACAATGGCTAGCTCCCTCCAAAAGAAGTAAAAGCAGGACCACTCATGTCTTTAAGATGAAGTTTAAGTGGACTTTAAGATTCACATAGAATAAAGTAAAACAAAATAGCGGCTCACAAGGAAGGAGTACACACTGCCTTTGCAGAAGACCCGAGTGTGGTTCCCAGCACCCACACCAAGTGGCTCACAACTGCCTAACTCCAGCTCCAGGAGACTCAACAGCACACACCATACACACACACACACACACACACACACACACACAAATGCACATAACTAAGAATAATAGTAATAGCTGGAGAGATGGCTCAGGGGTTAAGAGCACTGGCTGATCTTTCAGAGGACCCAAGTTCAATTCCCAGCACCCACATGGCAGCTCACAACTCTCCACAACTCCATCTGAGGGGAGCCAACATCCTCTTCTCACTTCCTCAGGCACCAGGCATGCACGTGGTGCACAGCCATACACATAAAGTAAAATAAAAAGTAAATCTTTTTTTTAAAGGATAGTAATGGTAAAATAAAAATTTAAGTACTACAAGAAAAACCTGGGATCGCACGTATGACATCAGTGTAAGAGCTTGAAGTCTCCAGTATCTGGGAAAGTACAGATGGACGAGGGAGGGGCTCTCACTGGAAACCCACCTTGGCAAACTGACAGGCTGGTACAGTGCTCTGGGGGAGGGGGCCAGCATGGATGCTGGCAGGGAAATGGGCCTCTCAGTGATCCTAGAAAGCAGCATTCCAACGCCATCTGAAGAAAAACCATCTTGGCTCACAAAGCCCCAGGTCCTAGGCTCTTCGCTGTGCTCTGCTGCTAGAGAAGCACCCAGCCTGCAAGTTTGCACAGATGGCATTCCGTGCCTGCAGTCCTGGAGGCCTGAGGTGGCCAGGCATGGCCACTCACCTTCCTGCTTTCTTCCCGAGTCTCACAGGGTCATCTCTCTGGGTATGTCTTTGTTCCGATCTCTTCCTTCTATATGAGGACACCAATTCGGTGGATTGGAGCACCCTAGTGGTTGTATTTTACTGTCGTTACTTCCTTAAAGATCCTTGGTCTAAATATAATCATGTGCTAAGGCCCTGGGGTTTGGACATCAACCTGTGATCTGAAGGTGTCTTAGTTTAACTCCCTGTTGTGATAAAATAAACGACATATGGGAGGAAGGGCTTATTTGGTTCCCAATTCTCGGCTATGTCCATGTTGGAGGGAGCAGAGAACCTATCCAGGCATGCTAATTCTCAGCATATCATCTCCTCTCTTACACTCCAGGTTTCCTTGCCAGGGAATGATGCCACCCACAGGGGGCAGACCTTCTCACTAGTCAAGGTTATCTTCCATAGGCAAACCGGATCCCAACAATTCTTCATTGCAATTCCCTTTCCAGGTGATTCTAGGTTGACAGCTTAAAACTATCCATCACAGGAGGTGGCCCAGCTCAGCTCCTAACAGCCTATATAGTCTTGCTTCAGTAGGGAACAATCTGCTTTGGCAGAGAGCAAGCAGCCGATACACACAGATCCAAGAGGGAAGCTTCAAGCCCTGGCATTTGTTCACGAGAGGAGGAACCTTAAACCGCTAAACCAGGAGGCCCACCGAGAAGCTGTTTGTTACACATGGATAAAGTGAAGGGCACCCTCATGCTCGGACACTGCAGTGTGCTGAGGGCCTCAGGCTCCCCAGAGGAGGAGGCACCACGATGATTGCTGACTCAAGAGCAGAGACCAGATGAGACAGTGTTCACACTGGGAGGCTAATCTAGGGGAGGGAGACCTGAGCGGAAGGGCAGAGGGAGGGACAAAAGACAAAGAAACAATGACAGATGAGGAGGGTCCTCACCCACCAAGGAGAAGGAAGACCGCACAGACAGCAGCCCACACAGGGGAGGTGCCTTGTGAGCTCTGCACAATTCCTAAGATCATTCCTTGTAGCCACATAAAACTCCTGAGAGCTACAAGAACACCTAAAAACCTCAACGCAGCAGGTGTGGATGGAAAAGGTTGTCAATGCCTCAGTCACCACGCCACACCCACTGGGACATGGGAGCAGGAGATGAAGAGTCTCATGGTGGGGTCTGGGGAGACTACAGTGTGTTCCTGTGCTGGAGTCAGTGTATAGTCCACAACAGTAAGGAAGGAAAGGAGAGCAGGGACTGAGACACTCAGGACCACAACCACTCACAGAGGCCACACCGCTGCGAATGACACTGTCCTATAATGCTGTCTGCAGAGACAGGCGGTGAGTGGGTGGGTAGATGGGGCCAAGAGGGGGCAGTGTTGGTGGGTGCAGGAAAGGGGGGTGCTGCTGGGTATGGGGAAGTACTGTTAGATACAGAAGAGAACACTGCCAATGGGGTGCTCATAGCTGACTCTGTCCTCACCAGGAGCATTTGGGAGACACTGGCAGTGCCTGTAGGCACACTGCAGCAACAGAGAGGGGAACTTAACTGCTGCTACAGAAAGAGATACAAGAGAGCCGGCCTGACACTTCCCTGAGGGTCTGCAGACAGTCAAAGACACGACACGGGCTGCCCCAACTCTCCTAGACTCAGCTGAGATGCCGAGTCTCCCATCTGTCTGAGAAGCATAGAATCCTCACTAATGGGTTTGGGGCCACAACATGGGAAAGCTGCCATCTCCTGCCAGGTCAGGGCCCCACATTCTGGGCTGGCCAGGCATGCTGGGTTTCCTAGAATGGATAGATATGTCACTGCCTGGAATGATCTAAATCTGCCCTCAGCCTCAGCCCAGGACAGCCATGGCCCACGCTATGTCCGTGGGCCTCTTTGTTAAGGTGCTATGTGGTGTAGACAGCTTTCTCCTCAGGCCCTGGGAAAGGCCACTGGTATCAGCCTGAGGGCTTGTAATCGCCACAGGTGACACTCACAGGATCCTGGGAGCTGGGCCACACTCGGCTCTGCTCGTCAGCATTCTGGGATCTGCAGGCTGGCCTCGGCTCAGGGACCCCACATCTCCACAGCCAATGAAATGGTGATTGCTCCCAATTCTATGTAATTGAGTTTCCCTCACATGGGACCAGCCAGCAATATAATTTCTAGGATGATCAAACCCTGCCAGGGCCTGAGCACAGTTACTGAGTCGTAGGATTTCGGAATGAGCTCTGCTGCCATGGTGAGTCTGAAGAAGATTGTTCCCCGAGGCCCTGGCACTGTCCTGCTGATGAGGCATCTCAAGTACCCCTGCTCCCCGCTGAGGTGAGTTTTACCTCTGACTCACCAGCTGGGCAACAGCCCAGAGAAAACCTCACTCCATCCCGCCACGGCTCACGGGCAGCCTAACCCACCCACATCCACAGAGAAAGCCTCCTGCTCTCTGCCATACTTCCCAAAGGGCCATGGATATGGCAGCGTAGGCTCTCATCTCCATTCCGACCAAGGAACCAGGCAGAATAACTACTTAGGGCCATCATCAGCATCTGGTCCCCAATGCTTCCAGGGACCCTCCAGATAGCCACTGTGTTACATTTACGCCTGGTCCCCAGGGACTGAGTCTCCTGAGTCTACTAAGGGGATGTGTGTGTGTGTGTGTGTGTGTGTGTGTGTGTGTGTGTGTGTGTGTGTAATAGTCTAGAGGGACCCAGACCATTACACTCCCAACAGGAGTGTGGGGCTCAGCTCAGCAGCAGGTGGCATGTGGTCCTTATGTGCAGGGATATCAGCTGCCTAGTGGCTTGCCCTTCCTTACAGCTGACCCCAGGTTCAACAGGTAACAGAGAAAATGAAGAACTCACTGGCAGGTGTAAGGCTTAGAGAGGACAGGCTCTCTCAGGCCTTGAGGTCTACAGAGAGACTAAGGCTGAAAACAGGCAGAGACCACAAACGAGGAGAAGAGCTCACATTGCTGGAGCCCAGGAAGGCAGAAGAGAAGGAGGCAGGTGACCACAGGTGCAAAGACTGGGCCTTGAAGGCAGCTCCGCTGGACCAAGTGCCTTCTAGCAACAATGTATTAGAATCCTTCTTCCCAATGGCTAGGGCGGTCCCTCTGCTCTGAGGGGCTCTCCTGCAGTTCCAGAGATGAGAAAGGCTTCAGGGAATCTTTGTTTCTGTGCAGCAGCCTCCCAGGAAGGCCATCTGTGGCACCCACCCTGAGAGTCTCTTTCTGGAGAAGACAGAGGGTGGAGAACCCCCTGGCCCAACTATCTGCCTCTTCTATACCTCTGCAGGGCCCTGTGGATCTCCCCACACCTGCTGTCTTTCCAGCTGCCCCTCCCCCATTCTAATGATCTTAAGACTGTTTAGCCCGGGAGAGAGACTGAGATAGACCAGAAGTGCGGAGGAAAGGCTGGGAAGAGATGCTTCCCACACATCCATGGAGTACTCTGCCAAACTCCTGAAGGAGGTTAACAGGCTGGTCATCTCTCAGGGAGTGCTCCCCTGAAAAGGGGACTTGTCGGTGATAGTGACATCGGAGGCTGGGCCACCCCAGAGCCACCACCAAGAGACCCAGATCATTGGCCTTCCAAAGCTTCTTTGAGAGATAGTCTGGTACTAATTAAACCTCGTGGCTTTCCAGGCAGGATTAGAACACGCATGGGTCCTGCCCTCCCCATCCTGACCCACAGAGGAAGCCTTCCTTGCCCTCCACGCACCAATAATCTGAGGACCCAGGTTGGAGCTCACCATGCGTCTGGTTTAATGATCACTCGGTGCTGTAATTAGATATTAAAAACCTCACTGTGCCTTCATAGAATAACATAGAAGGAATAATAAAGTATCATAGTTATAAAGTCATCAAAATGTAATAAAACGGTATTACCAAAGGCTTAAATTTTAACGATGGTTTTTTAGTATGTCACTTAATATGTAATTAAAGTTACAAAATATAAGACAAAATAATGAAAATGGAGCGATGTGGGGGTTGAGGGCCTGGAGGTTCCAGCTCAACTTACAGTGGCCATGTGCAAAGGCCGTGAGGCCTTTGCAAACTATGGTCTCCATCAGGGGCCTGGCCAGTTATGGCTGACCTTCTGATTTCTTGTTCCTACAAACCCCCCTCCCCCAAAAGCTGGCTCTGTTACTGACTAGAATGCCTATGAATAAACATCCCCAGGAGCTTGCTGACCCTGCCCTGTGGGTGGGTAACTCCAGGCCCCCCCACGTGCCTCTCACTCATTGACCTAATTTCTCCGGGTCAAAGGTTGCTCAGTTGTGTGTGGGGTGTGTGTGGCACCTAAACTGGTGGGGTGTGCCAGGTACAGGGCCCCAGGTGTCCATATCTTGTCCAGGAGTAGGCAGACCGGTCACACAGCAGCTGTGCTGTGGCTGGAGCAGCCTGCTGCTGTGCAGCCCAGAAGGGTGATCTAGCAGGAGAGCAGGTTCAGGGAAGGTTGAGCCATTCCACGGGGCAAAGCTATAGATCCAGGGATCGTTCATCGCTAGACTGCCTAACATGGGGAAAGCTGTGCTGTGCACCTCAAAACTGAGCCCTAGTATCTCTGCTCCTCTCAGACTGACACAACTCTCGCTCTCACCTGGACTTGACCACAGTCTTAGGCCGAGCAGGAATCCTGATCTGAGACAGACCCTGAATCCCAGTCTCACGCTGAGCCCTGTTCCTAGCTGCTGCACTTCCAGAGGTTCCCTCGTTTTTATGGCACCTGTGGCTCTTCTCAGGAAGTTTTTAACTGGGTTGCTGAATTCTCCATGTCCAGAACAGAGCTCTGCAGGAACCATTCCCCGCTGCCTTTTCCCTGTCATGTCTTCCTTCCTGGTAGCATCTTGGCTCTAGGTGGCAGGCTCTAGGATGCATGGCCAGACAGGTGTTCTCTTCGAAGTAACTCTCACAGGGGCCGGTTCACAACTGCCTGTCACCCAGGAGAAACAGCCATGCTGTCTGTGGTGCTTTCCTGTAGGCTCAGGGTCTAGCCCCATGCTGTTTGCACTTATGCTCGGGACTGCTGGGTGAGCTGAGGCAGGCCCTCTCCCGTGGTCGCGTTCCTCAGTCTCTTTCCAACAGATATGGCAGCTTTACACTGATCTAGACAGCAGTTAGGAGTGGACCAGCCATCCAGAGAAGGTCTGGCTGACATTGCAAGGTGCCCGCTGACCTCCTGAGAGCCAAGACTGGCACAGCACCCCCTTCAGGCTGCAGTGACCAGCAAGTGTGTGCTCTCCAGAAAGAAGGGGGCTGATACCTCAGTGTAGATCATCCTTAAAAAAGAAACCACTGGTGGGTGCCTCTCTACAGCCCCATAAATCCAGAGGGGAGGGGGCTGCGCTCAGAAAGCTGAGCCTTTTGAATCTAAATGGCCAATTTGGTCAATGAATCAATTTCACTGGGCTGCGGCGAGCGCGCAGATGAAAGCAGTTTTAAGACCTGTTTAAAGCAGCAAGCGCCTCTTTGTTCCCGCTTTTCTCATACCGCTGCCCTCTAATGTTTCATCTGTATTCATTTTTATGGCTTTCCAAATTATAGATGTCAGCTAAAAAACAAAAAAAAGAGAGCTTGAGAAGAGGCAACAGCTGCCATCGAAAAGAAAGGCCGAGCGACCCCTCCCACGGGAGGGCACCAGGGGACTGTCAGGCCCTCCTCAGCCCAGCCCTCTGGATCCAAGTCTTGGTCTTCCCACATCTCAGCAACCTGAGGCTAACTTGCTCTGACCACGGGGCAGAGGATGCGACAGATGCCCCTGCCAGGAGGAGCCCAAGCTCCTGTAGGGAGAGCTCACCCGACTGAAGTAAACCTTGGAGTATGGAAAACCCAGGCTACTAAACTAAGCCTTTGAGGGCAGCTCAGAGTGACCTGCTTCTCTCTGTGTATTTTCTTCTTCATATCCTCCGTGCCCAAGCAGTAAACCACGGTAACATCTCACCCTTGGGGATTCGTGTTCTGATGATTTGGAACAAGTCCAGCCACCAGCAGAAGTGTAACACGCACATTTTCTTTGATAGCTGAGGCGCCCGCTTGGCGGTTCACAGTGTAGAGTCAAGAGGTCAAGACTGGGGGCAAGGCTCGGCAGGGCCAGTAGGAACATGCCAGTCTTCCTGCTCTCCTCTGATGTCCTGCGGCGACAGCACGAGCTGAGGAATGCGGCTGCACCATAATAAAACTTTATTTGTAAGAAATGAGCAGGAGGCCAAGTTGAACCACCAACCAGGTCAGGGCCTCATTGATCTGTTAGCGTGACCCAGTGCCTTCTCGGTAACATCCGGTCCCAGCCCCACTCCAGCTTCTAGTTGCAGTTTTCAAAGTTCCTGATTCTCCTTATATTCTCATATATTCTTTAAATCCTGGAACACAGACACACCCATAACCAGTTAATTCTTTATTTACTGTTTCGGCCACCTCTGTTACTTCTGGTGTGCCTCCAGCTCCTGACCTCTCTCCTGTTTCTGGTAATGTCTTCTTATGTCTTTGTTGTCTGCTATTCTCGGTTTGATGCTGGGCACTGCCCCAGGGAGCACATGGAAGAGTGTTGGGCTCTGTATTGACTTACATCCCTTGGAAGAGTGTTGGCCTTCACCTGGCAGCGGCTGGGTTTACTAAAGAAGGCGGATCTCTAAAGGGTTTTTTTGATGCTTTGGGAGTGGTCCAGGGTGGTCTTTTCTCCAGCGTGGGGTGAGCTGTGCAGCCAGAAGTCTCCTGAGGTCTCTGCTGAACACTGTGTACCCTTTGAGCACTCTGTACATGGTTTGGAGGACTCAGATGGTCTAAGACGCCCACCTTATAGCGCTCTGCTTATTACCCTTTCTCCAGGCTCCTGAAGTTCACGGCCTCCATGGGACACTGGCGCTCAGGCAGACTCCCGTGCAGTCCCCTGAACAGATAACTAAAGCTCTTTGCACCTTCTTTGCTGGCGTCCTCCCCTCCAAAAGCTAGCCATCTTAGCCTCTCAGTCTCTGAGTCTGTCTCTCCGCACATTAGCAAGAGCGCTAAGCCACATGGGCTCCTTATGGCCCCAGACAAAGAGTGGTCATCGTTAGGATGACAGAGGGAAGAAGTGAAAAGGCCTCAGCCCCACAGAACCTCATCAGCCCCAGGAAGTACCTCACTCAATCCAACAGACCTGCCTAGGCTCTGTCTTATATGTTCCCCTACCACCTAGTCGACAGCCACCCGGATGCCGCTGACAGGCCTTGGAAAAGAGTCTCTACTTGACTCGCACAGTAAGATCACTGGTGACCCGGAGTCTAGGTGGTACAGTCTGGGAACCACTGGGACAATTCAGATAGACCAGAAATGGCACGTTGGAGCCTCTTGGCATGACTTCTGCCTACTTCCTGGACCACATTCCACTCTTGTCTACCCGGTCCTCAAGCCTCTGCGCCAGCTCATAGCTCTGGATTCTGCTTATAACCCCACACTCCAACACACACACAGAGCAATTCTTTACCAGGCATTATCTGGCCAGGGAGCCCTTAAGGACACAGCCCGGCTATGCAGACACACCAAAGAGTTTCCCATTTAACTGTCCAGGTAGCCCAAGTGCCAGTCCTCGGAACAAGGCTCTCACACACACCCTCCCTGCCCACAGCAACTTGGGTGTGGGCAACTTCAGACCCAGATCCCTGCTCAATGCAGATGTTACACCTGCTGGAGATCAAGGAAGGAACTATTCTCAGCTAGTGCTCAGCTAAAGGACTCTTGGGTGGGAGAATTGGAGGCCCACGGCGGACTCATACTGTGGAATGAGAGGCCAGAGGGGTCAGGCAGCCCGTACTGGGATAGAGAGAAGATCCCTCTTGCCCTGATCCCACCCTCCTCAGGGTTCAGCAGGCAGTAAGAGGAACACACAGAACACAGCCTTCTCAGTTGCTCTCCCTCTGCAGCCAGTGGAGCGTCCCTTCACCCATCTGCTCAGCCCTCGCTCCTCAAGGTCACCAAGAAGCAGGAAGGGACCCTCTTCCTGTTCACCTCTAGCCAGCCTTTCCCTGTGGGAATCCAGGAACCATCTTCTTCACCATTAACACACCCACCCTCCCCTGGTGACCTCTCTGTGGTCCCTGTTAGAGACCACTGCCTTCTCAGCTCCCTGCTGCCCCCCTCAGTCCAGACCTTCACCCCAAATCCAAACCCTTTTCTCTTTCCACACCCCAGCCCACAGAAAGCCACTGTCCCAGCAGGTGAGCATCACCTGGCTGGCTGGTGTATGTCTCCTGGGGACTTCAATGGTCTGACTGAAGTGAGAAGAGACCACTGTGTCACTCTGGGTCTTTGGGAAATGAAAAAAAAAAAAGAGTAAAGGGGTGATTGGTCCAGGCAGGAGCTGTCCCTCGATCCTTGATGACCTCAGCCTGGATGGCTTCCGCCAACCCTGTGAACGACATAACATGGGCAGGGCAGGGCAGGGCAGGGCAGGGATTGAAGTGGCCCTGACTACTGGTCCCCACCCTCTAAGGAACCAACCTAGTCTGCATCTCTGCCCACCAGTGGCCACCCCTGACTCTGAGGTACAAGGTCTGAAACAGCTTACTGCTGTTCTTAGTTTATTTCCATCTGCCTTCTCTTCTTCTCTGGGACTCCAGTCCCTGGGGAGGTGAGTGTCTTCCTTTGGGGCCACATGCCCTTTCTCAGGAGGTTGGTTGCTTCAGACTGAGTGAGCCCACTCCTTGCAGCAAGAACACCCACCATGTGGCCTGGACTACTATCAGCTTGGTGACTGGACTACTCCCAGCCATGGTGGCTGCCTACCACCTGCTCTGAATGCACCCAGGTTCCTCCACGGTTTGTGATGTCTGTGATCTGGCATTTGGAGAGAATAAGGCAAAGGCAATTTTACCAGTGCAATAAAACCAGCCACGTGCTTCTCTGATGGTTTTAATGAGATTCCGTCTATCTCCCCTGACTGAGCTGGCAGACGGTAACCCCATGTATGAGGTCAAAATGAATGTCGTTTGGTCTCCGGCAGAGCCGAGAGCCGTCGCCACGGAGCTTGGCTAATCTGCCCCAGCATCCGACAGGAGTGATCAGGAGATACCTCACAGGAAATTGTTTTCCCTCCTGTAACCATAACAACAGATGAGAACGGCCCTGCTCAACTTTCCAGGCCAGTCTTTGTCAACCTGTAACCAAACCTGGAGAGCAAAAAACAGGGGCCAGGGTTGGCCCAAGTGCATCATCAGTATTTGAGGATCGTCCCCTCTCCTAGCCCACTGAACAAGGACAGTTGGCATGCTCCAGAGAGTGGACTAGGGTTTTCAGGGGAGAAATGTGGGCCTTGTGGCACACTGCTGTGGGCTGTAGCGTCTGCCCGCGACTCTGATAGCACCCAGAATCTTCACAGACCTCAGGGTCAGGGACACATAGCTACCTTGACCCAGATTGCAGCTCAGTGTTCTACCTACATCGCTCCATGAGTGTACACATGAATGGCAGAAATACCGCTGAGAAAAATTAAGGGGCTCACTTGACAGAGCGCTACCACATGCGTCATGAGGGGAGGACTTGCTGTGACTGGGTAGAGTCAAGGTACTTCCCTCAAAACCCCACATTCACTGGCTGACCCGTCTCACCCGCCTTGATGAGTTTCAGGTTAGTGAGGAAACGAGTCTCCCACACAAACACAATAGCGGAAGGCACCCGATGAGAGTGCTTGGGGTTGTCCTCCGACCTCCATGCCTGACCACTGTGGACAGACAGACACATGTACACACACATACACAGAAGACACAGTCCCTAGTGACACAATTCTTCTAACATCCTTCAATTGGGTCACTTTGTACATTTTCTTACCTTGCCATAATATGTCACTCTCAAGAAATGGTCCACGGGCTGGGCATGGTGGTGCACTCGGGAGGCAGAGGCAGGTAGATCTCTGTGAGTTTGAGGCCAGCCTGCTCTACATATGTAGCAAGTTCCAGACCAATGAAGCTACAGTAATGAAACCCTGTATCAATCAATCAATCAATCAATCAATCAATCAATAATCGATCCCTGTATCTAGTCCACTGCTCTCTAGAAACGTCCTCACAGACGAACCCAGAGGTATACTTTACTAATTCCATAGGAATTTCCCATAATCGACTGGGCAATGAAGATCCCACCACCCAAGCAGTCTGCCCTTGGATCTCTGCCCCAGCACCCCAGGGTCAGACCTCAACCATCTGTACCTTGCTTGGCTTTGTTCAGGGCTCTTGGGTATAGACTGGAGTCAGAGGGTTGAAGTAGGCTAATCTGGGGAGATGCAGTTTCCTGATGAGCCTAGGCTTCCACCCATAGTCAGGAACCACAGCACAGGTCATAGCACAGTGTGGAGGCAGAGGGTCTGTGTGGTACCTTAGCAGCTTTGAGCCATAGGGGACTCAGTGAAGGGGAGGGGCCTGCATTAAGCCCCACCCACCAGGCTTTCCCAGACAGCGTTGCCCCATAAAACAGAGCTAGCCTGCAAGCCCTGGAGTCTATTATCAGAGCTCCATCTTCTGACATTTGACAGAGGCAGTACCTCCTGCTGCCAAGTCCCCTCCAGCAGAGCTGTCCTTCCTAGGTCAATTCACCTATAACTTCCCACGCCAGCCTGATGCCTTTCATCATACACTCTGTCCTACTGTGGCTGGGCCCTTCTCGCAGGGAGCCAACTGCATGTAAGAAATCCAAAGGCATGTAAGAAATGTCTCAGTGGCAGACAAGGAGCAGAGAGAGGGCTTGACACATGCCCCTTCCCCTCATGCCCAAGCATACCAGGGGAAACTTCCCACCCTTGTTCTGGAGCGGCTAAGAGAGCCGCCCACCCACAGGCTGGTACCCTGCAGCCCTGCCTCACTGCACCTCCAGCCTGGGGACCGTCAGCCAGAAGCAGAGGAGGACTGGCGCATAGGCAATTTTCCCCAGAAACAAATGGAGAGAAATTGCTCTAACAGGCGAACAGCCTCTGTTTCAGGCTAATTTCCACATAATAGAATCAAACTGCTTCCCTTTCTCTTCGCTGTCTCCTCTGCATAATTTGACAAATTGCAGACGCGATTTGATTCCGGGCTTGAACACAGACTCAGATTCTTCTCAATAGTCATAGACAAAAGAGGGAGGGGTAGCGAGACGGCAGAGGGTCCCCTCAAAGTGCTGGCTTCTGCACCCCTTCGGAGGGAACAGTGCAGGTACTATCAGGGTCTCAGGTCCCAGAAGCTGCTCCACAACCCACTCAGGAAAGGGGAGGTGTGGGGCCAGAAGCCAGAAAGGGACTGGCCAAGCTCAGCATTCCTCCACCGCTCCCCACAGGCAAGCCACGCCATCTGGGAAGGGCCTCGGTCCAGGGATTTGATGTGCAATATGTCCTGGGGGCCTCGTGTGGGGAGGGCTCAAGTGTGCCTGGCACACCCAGCCTCACACCCAGCCAAAATCAAGGCTTGTGCTTGCCTTGCGACTCAGCGACATGGTGAGAAGTGGCCCAGCCAGGAGAGCAGCTGCACTCCGCCCTGCCCACAAAGCTGCTAGACCCTCGCCTGTCTCCCAGCTCACATCCACCCTCATCCTTGCACGCCTCACTCTAGTGGGCTCCCAGAGCTACTTCATACCCGCCCCTGGCACCATCTACATATACACAGAGAAGCAGACTAGAATATCCCACAGGAGTGTCTCCCCATCCAGCACACAGTAGGTGCACATGTTAACACCTGCCTGAAAGTACTGAGATCCCTGCAGACCTCCCTAGCCTCATGCTGGAATGCAGACACAGAGGCAAGTGGGAAACAAGGACAAGACAAAAGAACATTGACATTTCTACACACCACACACACACACACACACACACACATACCATGTACACTCACACATACTCATACACACTTAGCCACACTCACACACACACACACACACACACCACGTACACTCACACATACTCATACACACTTAGCCACACTCTCACACACACACACATACCACGTACACTCACACATACTCATACACACTTAGCCACACTCACACACACACACACACACACACACACACACATACCACGTACACTCACACATACTCATACACACTTAGTCACACTCTCACACACACACACACAAACACACATACACACACACACATACACACACATGCACACACGTACAATATGCTATTTTAAAGGAGAAACTGTTATTTCTAGAGGTACTTATCTTAAAATTATACCAGTGCTCTATCAAAACAGGCTCAACCATTAGAGGTCACAGTATCCTCCTGAGTTCCTCCAGGTTTCTCTGGTGTGCTCATAAGGCATACCTGTAAGCAAATGGCCCCAGGGAGGGCACAGGTCCCAGCCACCTTGCAGGGTTGGAATGGACAGCCTTCCACCCTTCTTGCAAAGAATGACCTTCTGGTGACACAAAGACAGCTGGAGACTCTAAGGAACACCCTGAGGACAGCGGCATGCTCAGGCCATAGGGAACTCTGACTAGGGGACACCCTGAGAATGGGGGCTTGCTCTGGCCATAGGGGACACTCAGGGGCACTCAGAGAGCCACAAGGCCCTTCTGGGAACTGAGGATGCCAAGGGAGAAAGCAACAGAAACAGAAGGGCAGGAGCTAGAGACAGCAGGCAGGGCCCTGGCATGGAAGGGCACCAAGATGCCCCTGGAAATGGAGGCATTCTGGAGGCTGGCATATGCATATGCAATACAAACTAGCTGAGTACCAGCTGGACAGGCAGGCTTAAGGACGTGATTCTGTTGGCAAAACCTCTACTGTGTTTCAAAGCCAAAAGTATGTGCTTTAAGGACAACATGTGGCTTGTGACAAGTTGGCCCCACAAGGCGACTGATTGAAAGCAGACTTGTGACATGTGTCCAAGGCACCAGTCAGGGGTCAGTCTATACAGTACCCGAGTCCCAGCAGGGAAAGGCCCAGCAGCCAAGGGAGGTGAGCAGGGGCTACCCTGTACCCTGATCTTCCTCTGGAGGGCAGAATTTGCATCACATGTGACATACATTACACATGAAGAGAAACACACACACACACACACACACACACACACACACACACACACACACACACACACACACACGAACAGGCCTAAGAGAAAGACAGAAGACAGTTGGATTTCTCTAAAAACTCCAAGGTTCGGGAGAAGGAAGACCCTGTGCAGCTGGCAGAAATTTCTCAGGGGACATAAGTCAGGGGTTAGGACCAGCCCCTGTTGAAGGCAACGGATTAGAGTTTGGATTATTCCAGGGAATTCTAGGACCTAAGACCTTGAGGGTTTCAGAGAAGGTGGTCTTGGTACAGAACTCCAGCAGACCAAGGTGGCTCTCCATACTTTACGGTACTTTACCAAGTACCCACCTTGAGGGCAGCCACACTCTAGACACCTTTGCAAGCCAGCAAACTCAACTCTGGGGTTCTGATGCCAGGGAGCCACCAAGTGGTTTTGTTCCAGGTCGCCTTCCCCTTACCTTCCCGGACTGAATCCTGTTTACACCAGGCACCAAAAAAGTGGGGACTGGCCGGCATGTCTGTGGGCAGAGTCTCAGCCCTGGGGGGGTCCTCCTGAGCTTTGTGCCTACCCAGTTGTTACCAGAATCACCCAGAAAACAGTACCCAAACATGCCAGCTATTTCTTAAAGTTAGGTGAGGCAAGGTGGGTCCCTACAGCAGACACGAAGTTAATTTAGTCATGGAGTAACTGGTGGCAGCCACACAAATGATTTGTTAATTCTTTTTAAATAAAAATCGTTCACATCTTTTGCTGTGGGTATAGAGCACTGTGTACAGGCCAGCCGACGGGAGCTTCTGACTCATTGCCAGATGTCAGCCTTGCACCCTGATGCCAAGTAGGAGCTGCCTGTCGCTACCTCAAAGCGCTGTTCCTTGGCGCTTCTTAAGAGGACCATATTCACCCTCTCCAGGAATCTGCACAGCTGACTGTGACCACTGGTGCTGAGACAGGCATCCTGGCTGGGGTTCAGTGGGCGCTACCCGATAATCAGACTCCATTCATGAGCTGGGGTGCAGTAAAGAAGAATAGGGGCTTGTCCCAAGGGCCTGGAGTTCAGGGGAGGCCTCAAGAGAGTGCATTGTCAGCAAAGGAGCTGTGGCACTCGGCTAGGAACTGAGGAGGGTGTCCCCATGAAGTGACATTTACATAAAAACTCAATGCCAGTCTGAGACATATTGGAAACTGAGGCAAGACGGAACATGGTGAGTTAAGGAAGATGGTTGACTGAGTGGAGCCCAAGATGGAGCAAGGGAAGGAGGCAGGAGGCAGAAGAGGTGTGCACAGTGTGTATCTTAAGAAACTGTTTCGGGGGGCCATGTGTTCATCAAAGACAAGCAAACCATGGCTCATCCCAACAACAGAAAGTTACACAGGCAGAAGAGGAAGGAAAACTGATCCCCTTACAAGCACAACTAGACATGGGGACACGGGGGGGAAGCTGAACAAAAGGGTGCTTCTGTGGCTCTGCGCAGCGAATTACCCAGAAACAGGACAGTGGCGGTGACGAGGCTGGGACACATAATCCGTTTAGGCCGAGTCTGCCAAGTGTAGGTGGGGAGTGGGGGAGCAGGTCAGGAGAGCTGGACTGGGGCTCCCTCTCCCGTCTAACTCCTGTCCATTTTAAGATTATCTTTTATTTTGAGATGATAACATAATTATATCTTTCCCATTTCTGTTTCCTCCCATATGTTCCCTTGATCTTTTTCAAATTCATGACCTCTTCCTTCATTAATTGTTGTTATACATAACATATATGTGTGTGTATATATGTATATATATACATACATACACATAAATACGTAAGTACAGCCTGCTCAGTCTGTTTAATGGTATTTTCAGGGGTGACCATTATTGGATAACCAGTTGGTATGGTCTTCCCTGGGAGGTCTTGAAGGAGATCCAGCACTTTATTAAGTCAATGTGAATCCTAACTATATTCTAAATATTTGTCCTTAAACCCAACGATAAATGTAGTTCTCAACCCACATCAAGAAAACTTCCCTTTGCAACAAATGGAGACCATTACAGAAAACTATGACCAATCAAAATGCAGAGTTGTGGCACCCAGTCCCATGGGTGCCTTTACCAAACTGCTCCCACCTAAGGCTCAGGAGCCATGGCAGAAGGTGGGGAAGAAAGACTATAAGAGCCAAGGAACAGGGGATGGGGGTGCGTTAGTGTGAGACTGTGTCAGAAGCTATACCCGTACAGTCTGACCAACGTGACTTCCCAAACGTGAGCTGGACAAGGACAAAAGACATGCCAGCGTGGACAGAGAGGAAAGCCCAGGGCGCCTAACCCTCACACAGAACCACAGGGACTTTTTAAAAGTGCCATAGCATACATGAAGCAGATCAAAGAGATATAAGGGAGGCCCCAGCCTCTTGCTGGTAGTCCTCTCCCTCCTTCTCTAGGGGTGGGTGCTGATTCAATCAGGGGCCTGCAGCCCCAGGTTCCTTGCTTTTGTGTATGGGACCTGGTAGAGTTAGAGTGTAGCTGTGTTAAACAACTTCCCTCCCAGGACATTCTTCACCATGCATCTGTCTTTTTGGCACCCTTGGGTGAGGCAGGTTTCTGCTTTCTCAAGTGGGGGTCCTGGGCAACCCCCCACAATCCTGTACTGTCTGGAGTTATACACACACAGCCCCATCTGGACAGTAGAATGCCTGGCTCCTGCAGAGAACCAGATGGAGACCCTGCAGGAGACAAAGTCGCTCCCTCCCTGGGCAGCTGCTTCCCCACCCTGTTCCCACTTGTGAGAGAGGACTCTGGTGGCCCCTCAAAAGCTTTCTCTTTCTTCCCCTTTCTCCCCTCACCTCCTCATATTCCTATTCTCCCCTCCCTCCTTCCCTCCCTCCCTCCTTCCCTCCCTAATTCCCTCCCTCCCTCCTTCCCTCCCTAATTCCCTCCCTCCCTCCTTCCCTCCCTAATTCCCTCCCTCCCTCCTTCCCTCCCTAATTCCCTCCCTCCCTCCCTCGGTTCCTATTACCCCTCTTCCTTCCCATCCATTTCTCTCTATCTCCTCTTCCTCCCCTCTGTATTGGGATCCCCTTAGGGCCTATCCCACATGGCCATGTGGGATGCAGGGTCCTCCACATCCAGCCCTCACCTGGGAGATGCAACAGGTCCCAGTGTCCTGGCTTGACCCTGAGTCCATCTGCACTTAGATGGGGGAGCAGCTTCCCTCCCCATCCATGAGCATGGGTGGGGCTCGGTACCCTGGTCCACACCCTCCCTCTCATCTCTTGCATCTAGAAGCAGGTCAGGAGAGTGGAGGAGGGGGAGACAGGGATGATAGCAATTCTTTATAGCCTGAGATTAGTTATACTTTCTTTGGAAAATCCACACAAACTCTGTTTTAAATCCTCCAAGGTTGTCGCAGGGATATGCAACCTCAGGACCTTCAAAGTGGCACTGTTAAGCCTAGAGCTACCCAGAGCCTCTTAGAGCCCATCCTGCAGGCTCTTCCAGGGCTGGGCTGACTCTGGAGGCAATGCTTCCAGGCCAGGGGCCCAAGCCTCTCTGAACTGTGTTGCTGGCCTCCCATTGCTCCCTCTTCACAGGTCTCTGCTTCACGAAACCTTGGCCTGCCTAGGCTTTGCTTCACACACCCTGACTTTCACTAGGTTGAGGTTTTGGCCCCTGTGGTCCATTGGTGAACCAGTATTGGTACATTGTTCATGGAAGCCCAGGTTTCCCTCAGATTTTCTAGTCTTTCTCTGGTGTCCGCTCTCTTCCAGGATCCCAGTCAGGGCCCCAGGGACCTCTCATGGCCCAGTACATGGGGCTCTTCCTTCCCAGACCCCTTGCTTTTCATGACCTCAATAGTTTGAAGGAGCCTTGCTTGTCAGGGGAGGAGGGCTGAGCGATAGCCCTCCTTTTGGTCTTCTCTGACGTTTTTCTCATAATTAAACCAGTTTGTGGGCTTGGGGAAGATCTTAGAGCAAAGTGCTCTTCTTCCCCCAATAGGACAAGGGCACATGTTGTTCACAGGCCCTGCCTCTGCTGAAGTAGATTTCAGTCACCCATTGAGGTCCTGTCTATCAGGATTCCCCTTCATAAAGCCACCTTTTCTTTCCTCCTCTGGGCAACTGGGGAGGAGGATCAAAGAACCCTCACTGACAGTCCGAGTCTCCGTGAGACGTGTATCTTGTCTTGTTTATTGACTTATTTATCTAATCACTTGTTTGTAACATGGTGGATTCACAGATATTAATTTTATGCTTTGGATTAAAATCCGTTAAGTGTGCTTTATTGCTGCAATTTCAGCTCTGTTCATGAGAGCGCTGAAAGCTTATTCCTATGTCTTTAGAGCACCATGTACACGTGTATGCGTGTGTGCACGTGCATGTGTGCACACATGCGCGCGCGAGTGTGTATGTGTGTGTGTGTGTGTGTGTGTGTGTGTGTGTGTGTGTGTGTGTGTGTGTGTATACATGCACAGAGACAGTGGTTTCATGCACGAGGTGCTTTCAGAAAAGGCAGGCTCACACTGGGAATTATTGTCACAACCTGCAAGTCTGGCACCCCCAGGACCTGTCCTGCCCCATTCTGTGCCTGGAAGTCAGACACCACCCTGGGAACACAATGTTACAGTGCCTCTGCTCGGCTGTTGCTACTACTGTTCTTCTGTGTATCGGGCTGGTACTTCTGGATACAGGGCCTGGAGGAGGCTATGGGGTCACTTACCCCAATTGGATATGCTTCAGGTCTCCCTGCCTCTGCTGTGTGAGCCTCTGGGTACCTTGTCCCTCCTGAAAGAGCCCCAGGGTTTTCTGAGGTCCCCACCTGTCTTCCCATCATGGCCTTAGCTTGCCCAGCCCCATGGGTACCCTTTATCCTCCTGCAGGCAGGTGTCCCTGGGAGTGTTGTACTATGAGGTTTTTCTAGGTCTGGGGTCCTCAATCGGCCTTGTATGAACAGGCTTGATGCTTCTGCTGGTGGCCAGCATGGCAGGGTCCCCAGCTAGACAAATCAGACTGGCAGAGGAGCTGTTCCCAGAATGAAGGCAGACTGCATACCCACATCAACTACAGAAACACTCAAATAGCTTCAAGCTGTTGGTTCAGACGGCAGCGGGATCCCCCCAAACAAACAAACACAGGCTTGAAAGGCCGCTAGCTCCCTTTATAGATCCATCTCACAGCCAAGGAAGATATACCATGTGGAGATGGGGCCAGCATCATCTCAGGCTCCTGGGGTGGCGTGGCTGGCGCCCACAGCCACTGCCTTCTGGAGACTCTGCCCAGCAACAGCTTCTCCTGTTCTCACATCCATTCTGCACCAATGGCTGAAATGACCCATAGTCACCTAGAAGGTCCAGCGGCCAGTGCTTAGGACAAAGCAGGCCAGATCGGGCAGCAGGGCTGCTCCAGTCAGCTTTACGAGAGGCATTCATTCATTTATTTCCTTGGGGTTCTGGAAGCCAGGCTCCCAAACTAGGTGCCTGTGAGCGAGACCAGTGCTTCCTCTGAAAACTCTGGAAAGGATCCTCTCTGTCTCTTCGGCTGCCATAGCTCCCTCCAAAGAGCTGCCTACGCTGAGGGAAGCCAGGTGCAGCAAGCCCCACCTCCATTTTAAAAGCTAATGGGTGGGTACCAGAGGCCAGACCACTAGCTATGGGCCTTCAGACTGGGCACTGCCCTGTGGCTCCCATCTGTCATGGGACCCGCATGGGATTCTGTGCCAGGCTCATGATAATGGAGGCATGCAGATTTGGTTGGGACAATGGGAGGACAGAGTGTGGCAGACACAGGAGAGGTGTCCATTGACCAAGGGAAAAAAGCTTATCTCTCCAGGGAGTCCCAGATCAGATGCACAGGACCAACTGTGCACACCAGTGCACGCCAGCACTCGGGCTTCTCTTTATTGCATCCAGATTTCAACCAGAGCTGGGCTCACCCTGTCTTCTTCCATGACTGTCAGCCAAATCCAAATGGGAGCTTCATGTTAAAGGAGAGTGGAGAGTTATTCTTTTAAAATGTCCATGACAGTTAGTTGTAAATGTCATCTTGCTACAGTTTAGAATTACTTGGGAAAAATAATGGTTGGTCTGCAGCCATGTCTATGGAGCATTGTCTATTATTAATGATATAGGAAGACCACTGCTCTTGTGGGCAGCACCATTCCCTAGTCAGAAGGTCCTGAATGTACTTAACAGGAGAAAATCCAGAGCCAACAGGTATCAGGGTGCGTTCCTCTTCTCCTCTTGACTGTGGATGTGATGTGACTGGCTGCTTGGGTCCCTGAAACAGTGACCAGCAGCATGGAAGCACAAGTCAAGTTAACCCTTTCCTCCCCTGAGTTGCTTCTGTCACTGGGACAAAAATGAAACTAGAACCATGTCACAGGAGATGACAGCTATGAGCGGTCCCTATGCAGCACCTGAGTGGGAAGCAGAGGAGCTCTGTGCCCATCACTCCTTCCCTGGAATTCACCAAGAGGAGACTCATCCACACAGAGAACTGTGTGGGGATTCACAACCGTTCTCCTCTTTACAGCCAAACCTGAACCCGCAGGAGAACAGGGAGTCTTAGTGGCCTTTGCTCAGGAAACACTGCTCTAGACAGAAGTTATCCACCAGCCATGCAAGAGCCCAGGACCCAGGAAACAGACTTGGGAGCACCTACAGCCTGCCCAGCGGGGCACTGGCAGCAGATGGCTTCCTGGAGTGCAGTCCTAGCATGAGCCACAAAGGCACAGTTGTTGCCCTGGAAGGGAAGGATGCCTGTGTGTGGAGACCCAAAGAAGCTTCTGGAGTGGAGGTCGGAGGTCGGCTACCCCTTCACAGGCATGCGTGACCCTGAGGGCTGCACAATCAAAACTCTCCAGACAGTGGGATTCGCCATGTGCATTCTGGGTGCTGTGGAGAAGGCTCAGTCGGTAAAGCGCGGGTGTGAGGACTTGAGGCTGATTCTCAGAATTCATGTAAAAAGATAGGTATGGCGGTGCATGCATGTCACCGTGCTGGGGATCTAGTGACAAGCAGATTCCCTGAGGCTCACTAGCCAGCCTAGTCAGTGAGCACCAAGTCCTAGCGGGAGACCTTATCTCAAAATATAAGGTGGATGATCCTAGAGCACCTACGATGGTCCTCTGGCTTATACGCACGTGTGTGCACACACACACAAATGCATGTGCACATACACATGAATATGCACACATCTGCACATATAGACAAAGAATGATAAGATAATTGTCCGTTTCATGATTTCACTTCAACTTAAATATGTGTGTGTATACACACACACACACAAGCACGCACACCAGCACACTTCTATTGAAGGTTAATAACCTTTAGGCAGGTCACCTCACACCTTTGCATAAAAGGCAAACGATGAGCATCCATCACCAGAGGACTCTCACCCATCACCACAGGACTCACCCATCACCAGAGGACACTCACCCATCACCACAGGACTCATCCATCACCAGAAGACTCACCCATCACCAGAGGACTCATCCATCACCAGAGGACTCTCACCCATCACCACAGGACTCACCCATCACCACAGGACTCTCACCCATCACCAGAGGACTCACCCATCACCAGAGGACTCACCCATCACCAGAGGACTCACCCATCACCAGAGGACTCACCCATCACCAGAAGACTCACCCATCACCAGAGGACTCACCCATCACCAGAGAACTCACCCATCACCAGAGGACTCACCCATCACCAGAGGACTCACCCATCACCACAGGACTCACCCATCACCAGAGGACTCACCCATCACCACAGGACTCACCCATCACCAGAGGACTCTCACCCATCACCACAGGACTCACCCATCACCACAGGACTCTCACCCATCACCAGAGGACTCACCCATCACCAGAGGACTCACCCATCACCAGAAGACTCACCCATCACCAGAGGACTCACCCATCACCAGAGGACTCATCCATCACCAGAGAACTCTCACCCATCACCACAGGACTCACCCATCACCACAGGACTCTCACCCATCACCAGAGGACTCACCCATCACCAGAGGACTCACCCATCACCAGAATACTCACCCATCACCAGAGGACTCACCCATCACCAGAGGACTCATCCATCACCAGAGAACTCTCACCCATCACCACAGGACTCACCCATCACCACAGGACTCTCACTCATCACCAGAGGACTCACCCATCACCAGAAGACTAACCCATCACCAGAAGACTCACCCATCACCAGAAGACTCACCCATCACCAGAGGACTCACCCATCACCACAGGACTCACCCATCACCAGAGGACTCTCACCCATCACCACAGGACTCACCCATCACCACAGGACTCTCACCCATCACCAGAGGACTCACCCATCACCAGAGGACTCACCCATCACCAGAAGACTCACCCATCACCAGAGGACTCACCCATCACCAGAGGACTCACCCATCACCAGAGGCTCCTGAGGCACTATGGGCAGGATTTCTGTCCTCATCACCACCTGGTCCTAAGGAGAAAAGAGAGCTCAAAAGACACAAAGAGACCCCGGAGATAATCTGGGCTGAGAGCCAGACGAGGCCAGTGAAGACCTGATGAGGGAAATTATGTTGGAGATGCCACCACCTGGAACAAGAGAGAACACTGGGGACACTTCCCAGGAGGAAAACCACACAGAGAAAAATGAAAATATGCACAATGTAAATTTACCCTCCGCTTCTGTGGGTGAGACCGAGCCACCCACAGGCTGACTCTGCAAGGACACACCAATGCAAGGGCTCATAGGTGGCCTACACCCCTTCTGTAAATATCCAAAAAACTAGTGGGATCCATAAATTAGAAAGGTCCAAGGGCAAAAACCAAAAACACTGTGACCAAGGATGTGCTATACAGTAAACGTGTCTTGAAGTATAAAGAAAGCCAGAGCAAACAGGGATCTCCTGGGGCTCAGACTGTCCCCCACACCATTGCACACTCCTCTTCTCAGAAACTCTCTGCTCTCAGAGGCGAGGCAGGCTTTGAGGATGAAAGGAACAGGCAGAATCTGATTATGGCTACAATGCTGGTTGAGAGAGAGAGTGTGTGTGAACAAGGAGGTGTATGTCCCTGCTGACAGACCCATCTTCAGAACACACCTGCCAAAGCAGATGGCATCAAGCAACAGGCAAGCCCAGGAAAAGTCAACAGGGCTGCTCCTTGCTTTATAATTTGTTGTGGCTTCTTGTTACAGTTAAGATCCTTTCCAATTATTAGGAAAAAAACAACAAAGGAAGCAAATGTTCCAGATTGGATGACAAATGGTATGGTCTGCCAGGCTGTGAGCTTCTAGACAATCACGGGAGCAACAGACCTCAGAGATGCAGAAACACAGCAGAGCAGGGGCCGGGCTTTGAGCCCGTCTGGTTATGACACAGGTGACAGGAGAAGCCAAGAGAGACATGAGAGTTAAAGAGACGAGAGGTGATAAGACGTGAAATCAAATCGAGTTAGTAAAACAGAGAATCGAAGAGAGACGAGTGTGTGGTTAATCTGGACTGTCAGCTTGCTGGGGTTCGGAGTCACCTAGGAGACACACCTCCAGGAGACTCAGAAGGTGTTTTCTGAGAAGTTAAACTGGGTAGGGAAGACCCACTCTGAATGTAGGCAGCAAAGGTCACTTTCTCTACTTCCTGGTCACCATGCTTGACCTAGCCATACCCACCATGCCTTCCTCCCCATCATGGACTTCATTCAACTGAACTGTGAACTGTGAGCCAAAATAAACCCTTCCTCCCTTGGGTTGCTTTTTGTCAAGCATTTAATCACAGGAAAAGTAACAAACAAACAAACAAACTTACAGGGTGTGGTGGTTTGAATACCTTTGGCCCCATAGATTCATGTATTTGAATGCCTGGCCATAGAGAGTAACACAGTTAGAAGGAGTGGCCTCACTGGAGGAGGTGTGGCCTTGTTGGAGGGTGTCACTGCGGAGGAGGGCTTTGAGGTCATATATATGCTCAAGCTCCACCCAATAAAAAAGACCAGCTGCTCTCCAGACATCCTCCAGACCTTCACCATGACACTGGAACTGCCGAGGCATCCAGACTTGTGAACTGAGGAGCCACCAGGCCCTTGGCCTCTGCAGCATGCAAATGGCCATTCTAGGACTACTCAGCTCATACCATGTAAGGCAATGTAATAAATTCCCTTTTGTAAGATGCAGATATCAGATCTGTTCTTCTGAACTTCCCTACATTGCAGTAACACGAGTTCATATTGATGTTCCAGCCAGTTCCCTGCCTCATGGATCACTCTGTCTCCTTTCTTTGTCTGCTGCATCAGGAGAAAGAAGCCTGACTCAACCTGTACCGTCCATTCAGTCTTTCAACTTGTGTGTGTGTTGGGGGGGGGGTGGACTGGTGTCCCTGGAATCTCCACTCCTGTGGAAGCACATTGCCAAATGATCTGCGGGGGGTGTGGTGCCCTCTTGCCTTTAGTTTTACAGATTCTATTTACTTCCCAAGTGGCCTTGGCAGTCCCTGCTCTGCTCCTGCAGTGAACCCGATCTACACACACATGAGCAATGTCACTAGGTGCAGCGCTAGGCCCATCCTAAGATTCCTTATATCCTAAGTAATGGGATCCCTCTCCCTCTCCCTCTCCCTCTCCCTCTCCCTCTCCCTCTTCCTTCCTCTCCCCCATCTCTCACTTCCTTCTCCCTCTCCCTCTCCCTCTCCCTCTCCCTCTCCCTCTCCCTCTCCCTCTCCCTCTCCCTCTCCCCCCTCCCTCTCGGTTATTTTCATGTGTATTAGCGTTTTGTCTGCAGGTTTGTCTGTGCATGTCTGGCGCTTGCTAGAAGATGATACTGGATGCGCTGAAACTGGACTTACAGACAGTTGTGCACTGCCATGTGGATGCTGAGAATCGAACCTGGGTCCTCTGGAAGAGCAGCCAGGGCTCCTAACCACTGAGAACTATTCTCAGTCCCCTATGTAACATTTTAACACGCACATTGAATAGTTGCCCTTGGCTACAGAGTCAGTCCTGTGCATTTTGAAAAATGTAGCAGACCATGCTTCCCTGGGCACAGAACGTCTTCATGGCTGGCTTCCATCTTGATCCCTCTCTTCTCCTTTGTACAGTTTGAATCTGAAATCCCCACAATCTTGTGTTTTTTAACATCTGCTACCCAGTTGGTAGAACGTTTTTGAGAGACTGGAACATTTAGGAGGTGGGGCCTGACTGGCAGAAGTAGTTAACTGGGGTGTGCACCTTTGAAGGTGGCCCCCACTTGTGCTGAGTTCTCTGCTTTCTGATCCACTGTGAAGCAAGAGGCGTCTGCAGCACACAGAACCAAGAGCTCCACCATACCTTCCTGCTGTAATAGACCCCAACCTAGAATACAAGCTTCGTCTTTTAACTGTGTTGTCGCAGTGATAAGAAAGCTAACACACTCCTCAGTTCTCGGAAGCCTCGGGTCTCTTCTGAGCATGATTTCACCTTTTGCAAAGTGACAAAGTTGGAGTCTTTAAAGAGTTGGGGTTTTTTGATTAGTGTGTGTGTGCCTGATGTGTGTGCATGTGCACACATGCCACAGTGTGCATGAAGAGGTCAAAGGGCAGCCTAGCTCCCTCCCTCCACCTTTAGCTGAGTCCTGGGACTTGAACTCAAGTCTCCAGTCTTCCACCTCAAAAGCGGAGAAGACACACTCAGAACGATCTCGCACGCAGCCTCTTCAGACTGGCTTCTGTGCCCGGCTGTGTGTTTCTGTGCCCTGGGGACTAGTGTTGGCTCTTTCCTGGGTGCTCCCTCTATAGATGCGGGGGTGTTTACCTCTGCACCTGCTGGCGGCCTGAGGCTGCTTCCTGTTGGAGCGCTTGTGAAGAAAGCTGGTGTAAACATTCATGTGGAGCCCTTTGTGTTGACGTAAGTTTTCAAATCAGTCAGATGAACACAGAGAGCAGTTGCTGGGTCTTCTGGCAGGAGAGTGTGTACTTTGTAAGAAAATGCCAAACTAGTTTCCACAGTGGCTGTACCACGCTGCACCTCACCAGCCGTGCCCAGTCATTCCTGTCGCTTGACATGCTCAGTCAGGGCTGGCAGTTTTGTTAAGTTTTTGTTTTGTTTTGGGTTTGGGTTTTTTTTTTCCCTTTTAATCTGTGTGTGGTGGCATCTCTGTGTTTGAATTTGCAATTCCATCGTAACAAACGGCTGTGAACGCCTTCTCACGTGCTCACTCGCCATCTGTCTGTCCTCTGTGGTGAGCTGTCTCTCCAGATCTCTCCCCATTGTTAATCAGGCTGTTTGTTTTCTGATTGCTTCGTGCCGAGGTTTCTTTGTAGAATTTCTAAGTGCAACATGAGAGGTTGAATATACAAAATGGACAGGACGTGTATATAAACACTTTAACCCACAGCCCGAGGCCAGCAGCCTGGAAAACAGATCTCTTTCCACTCCAACCAGCCAGGAAGCCTCCTGCTGTATGCTGGGCTTTCAGAAAATTAGGTCAGCAGCAACAGGAAGCCACACAATAGACTCTGTAACTATCGGTACAGACAGCCGGACTCGATTACATGGAAGCTTCCATGATCTTGTTCCCCACTTTCCGCCCAGAACCCAGGACCAGCCTTCCCACAGAGGGCCCATCCCAGAGGCTGGCTGCATGCATCCCAGGCCGGCAGCCCCCACGGGACATCTCCAGTCATGTTATTACCTGCCCTCACTTTTCAACAGTGCCTTCCAGAGGTGACCTGCCCACAGAGCGGGCAGCCCAAGCAGGACACCCTTCCATGCCCTCTTCTCGTTTTCCAAGAGCACATTTACATTATTCAAAGCCCATTTTCCTTCGAGGGTCAAGCTTTGGGGGAAGTGTCGGGATGGTAACTGCATAGTATTCTGTATCCACCTTGTTGCTGGCTCAGTGGCCTCCCTGTCCTGCATCTTGCATTAGCGTATGGGCTGAGTTTGGGCTGAGATGTTTCCCTTTTGGTCAAATCTGGATCAGGTTGCTCTGTTGGGGTTAGGGTCACAGCAGTTCCATTTACACAGAATGGAGCCATCCCCAGGAACATAGAGACCTGGGGATCCTTGCGCAGAAGCAAGGAGCTTTCCTGAAAGCCACGGATTTGGGGCAGGGCAGCTGTCCTTCCTTGAGCTCACTGCACACAGAACAGCCAGAGTCGGGGTACCACGGTGGACAGGAGCATCAAAACCATTCTCCTGTCCCCAAATCAGACAGAGCCAGGGACTACGGACAGCACACTCATGGGTCACTGAACACCAGCTTGTCCTGGCATCTTCAAGACTGTTCTCATCTGAGAGTGACTGCTCTGAGGACAGGCAGTAGTGCCTGCAGACACTCTTAGTTGTCACACGGAAGGAGTGCTGCGTGGAGCCGCACAGAAAATAAACACGCATGCGCGCATGCGCAAGAGAAACTTCATAGTTCACCCCAATTTTTTAAAGCTTATTTTATGTGTATGGATGTCTTGCTTGCATGTATGTGTCCACTGTATGTGTGTGCAAGCACACTGCTTGTGTGTTGAGTGCCAGAAGGGGCCAGAAGGTGGTGCTGGATCCCTGGGACTGAAGTTACACGTGGTGGGCTGCCACGTGGGCTCTTGGAACTGAACAGGGTCCTCAGCAAGAGCAGCCAGTGTTCTGAACGCTGCGCCACCTTGTGGTGGTTTGAATATGAATGCCCCTCGTAGGCTCATCGATTCAAATGCTTGGTCACTAGGGAATGGCACTATTTGAAGGGATTAGAAGGTGTGGCCTTATTGGGGCAGGTGTGACCTTGTGGGAGGAAGAGTGTCCCTGAGGATGGGCTGAGGGTTTCAGAAGCCCAAGCCAGGCCCAGTGGCTCTCTCCCCCTGCCTGCTACCTGAGGATCCAGATGTAAAACTCTCAGCTACGTCTCCAGCTCTGTGAGCACACTGCTTGGTACAGTGTATCAAGGTTGTCCTTGAGTTTCTCAAATGACGATTTCTCTGTCCCCATATATTGTCTCTTGCTGAACACAGCCTTGTAATGCTTATACCAAGAATCCCCTGTCTCCACTTTGTGAAACAATTCTTACCATTTGCTCTCTGACCTGTCAATAACTGTTGATGACCCAATGGCTGGGCAGAAGACAGAAAAGGGTAGCTATCTGCCAGCCAGGGGGAGGAGGGAGAGAGAGTGAGGAAGGGGAGGGAGATTCAGATCAGCCCTGAGGAGGAGAGGGTCTGAAAAGACACCATGAGAAAAAACATCTGAAGCCCAAAGATCCAGATCAATAATAATATGCAAGTATCCTGGGATGGGGCTGGGAGGGAGCCAGATTAGCTTAAGGGTTATTATAAATCTTTTATCTGCCCAGTATTGAGGTGTAGATTGAAACAAATCTTGATTTCTCTGTGTGGTTATTGGGGTAAGAAACCCAGTCGCCAGGTTAATTCATTACTCACACTATATTACAAATAATTCATTTTATACAGCTCCACGTCTGTCTGGGCGCTGCTATGCTCCTTACCATGAGGATAATGGACAAAGCCTCTGAAAGCGCAAGCAGGGCCCAGTTACATGCGCTCGCTCCTTCATAAGCGTTGCCGTGGTCATGGTGTGTCTTCAGGCAATAGAACTCTGTTAGGACACATCTCCCCTGCCCCCTGCTGTTGCTGACTCCGTTCTGGCAGTCTGTACCTTCAAGGAATATGCTCATTTCATAAAAGTTACCAAACACAATGGCATAAAATTCTCAACAGTCTTCATTATCCTTTTAATATTTGTAAAAACCCTGCAGTGAGCTCACCTTCCTTATTCCTAAGCTGAACAATTCTCCCTCTCGCTCCTTGCTGACGGATGTGACCTAAGTGCCGCTATGCTCCCCACCATGGGGTTATGCAGCCATATCAGGGGTCCTGCCTGCCTTCCTGTTTTCTCCGTTGCTTTCTACTCTGTGGGTCTCTGACCTTTGCTGTCTCTGTCTGCTGCTAGCCCTGAGTTCGGGCTCTTGTTTGTCTGGTTCGGTTTGGTTTTGGAAGGCAGGCTGGGGCGCTTGGGTTCACACATTCTTTCTTTTTACAGAGTCGTGAGATCCCAGTTTCTCTCACGGGCAACTTGAGCACCAAGTTGCAGTCTGACCTGCTAGGTTTTAAAATACTTAATAAAACAGACCCTTGGTTAGTGTAAGTATGCTATCCACTTAAGTGGTTCTGCACTCTATAGATTTCCTTTTATTGTTAGGTTCCTGCTTAAACCTATGGTGTCAGAGAAAACTGTATAATTTGAATATTTTTTTCAATGAATGGGGATTTGACCTGCCAGTCATGACACAGTATGTCCTGACAAATGTCCTCGTTTGCTTGAGAAGAGCATGCGCTTTGCTCTGTGCACTGTGTCCTGGAAATGGTGACATAGTGTCACAGGACTTCTGTCTCCTATTGGTCCTGTCAGCTGATGAGAGATGATTTCAGCTGTGGTGTTATTTCCCCCATGGTTTTGTTTTGTGCATTTCAGATCTCGGCTACTGGGTTCCTAAGCATGCACCATTTTGATGTCTTCAGAAGTGATACTCTGTCTTGGAATGACCTGCGTCTCAACATTCGCTGCTGAGAACCTACCTTCACAATGAAACCAGTTTTGCTTTTAACATTCGCATTAAACTTATGTCTTCACCGGCCCCGCGTATGCCCTTGGGACAGAGTCATACTGTAGACCAGGTTGGCCTTGAACTCAGAAATCGGCTTGCTTCTACCTCCCAAATGCTAGAACTGAAGATGTAAGCCACTATACCCAGCCTGCTTCCTTCTGTCTTTAAACTACAGGTTGTGTCTTGTAACAATCCTTGCACTTGCTTCTTTATCCAATCTGAGAATGTTGTCTCCTAATGTGGATAATAGCCATCCTAATGTGGATGTGTGAGCCATTTTTATGTACTTTGAATGCTGGAAGGGCCTGCATATTTGCTTCTATTCATCCAAATCCAACTGAAAGAGATGGGACAGGGGGTGGATAACCACTCCGTTCAAGACGATACTCAGGTTGCAGATAAACACATGAAAATATTTTCTACTTTGTTTTACTATTACAAACATGCAAATGAGTACCGCTACAGTAGATACCACCCCCTCCCCAAGCGTTCGCTAGAATGGCTGATGTGCCACCTTATTGGGCTGGTGCAGATGGGATGGCCCAGAGCTGTCTACCACTACTGAGAACACAGGGCACGAACCCTGTAGGAACAGCCTGGCAGGTTTTGTTTTAGAAAGTTAAACACACACCCCAGTGTGGCCTAGCCATTCTACTGCTAACATCTACCCAAGAGAAACAAGGCTGTATGAACACACAGATGTTCATATCAGTCTTTCGATGACTAGCCCAGAAACAACAGGTTTGCCCACTGACAGGAGAATGGCTTGCCCCTTCATCCTGCAGTGGGACCCTGCTTGCCAGGAAGAGCAGGTTGAGTCTGTATGAGGACACATCTCTCAGAGTTAAGGACCCTCAGTGAAAGCAGTCTGGTTTGGAAAGGAGAACCTGATTTGTAATTGTATTTCGCTCAAATTCCAGAAGACACAAAGTAACCTATGTTGACAGATGCAGTGAGCCCTGGGAGGAGTGAGGGGAGAAAGGCAGGACAGAGGGAGGTTATGCAAGGCTTGACGGCACCTGGGGACTGGCGAGCTAGCTGGCTAGCTCATCCTGATTGTGGCATGGTTTCACAGGCTTTTACATACATCAAAATGCATCAAATTACCCATTTTAAATATGTGTAGTTAATTGCATGTCAATTATACCTCAACAAAGCTGTTTAAAATACATTTTAAACTTATGATTTACCACCAAGGGAATACAAATGAGAACCAGGCCTTCCAACTCAGTAAAGAAAAATAAAATAAAATAAAATAATAAGGAAAACAGCTCATGAGCCACAGACAGAGAGGAAAACAAAGCACAAATAACAGATGTGCCAACAAACATGGCCGTTCTGACACAATCACTTTGTTTAAAATAAAATAGCTGGATGTCCAGAAGGAAAGAAAATGAGGATGTGTTAGGTGTGTGAGCTGCTTTTCCTCAGCACCGGCTAAGAAAGTTAAGGGAAGAAAGGAATGTTTTCGACTCGGGGTTTGAGTTGATTCCGTGCGTCATGGAGAGGATGCACAGTGGTTGGAGCACCCTGCGGCTGTGCTTGGGGAGCGAGTCACAGTATCTTGCTCACATCTGAGCAGAGTGAGAAGCAGAAGAAGGGAGCCCTGGTGCTGGCACCCTTCTCTCCTTTTCTTCCTTTGATTCATCCTGGGTTCCCACCCCCTTGGGTGACCGCATCCACATTCAGGATGGGCATATTTGTGACATTGCTGTCACTGTGATAGCACACCAGGACCAACGCAATTTACAGAAGGAAGAGTTTACTTGGGCTCAGAGTTCCAGGGGGTAAGAGAGCCCAACGGCAGAAAAGGCTCTGCAGCAGGAACAGAAGCCAAGCACTCAAACACCAAACCAAGCATGGAGCAGAGGGAGCAGGCTGGGAGGAGCTGTTCAAGTCTTTAAGCTCTCAATGTCCATCCCAGTGACACACTTCCAGCAAGGCCATGTGTGCCTCCAAACAGTGCCACCTCCTAGGGACCAATTGTTCAAACTCGTAAGACTACAGTGACACTTCATTCAAACCACCACGAGGGGTCGTTCCTCCTCAGTTAACCTTTGGAAACGCTTTCACAGACCCTCCCAAAGGGTGTGTGTGTGTGTGTGTGTGTGTGTGTGTGTGTGTGTGTGTGTGTGTTGTGTGTGTGTGTTGCTTACAGAGGCCAGAAGACGACATCGGTCCCCTAGAGGTGACCAACATGAAGGACAGGAACCAGACTCAGGCCCTCCTAACCACTGTGCCATCTCTCCACCCCCTCAGAAGTATTTTAGTCCAGTCACTGATAATCAAAAGGAATCATCACATTAGACAAATTGAAACAGTAGAAAAAGAGTTGATAACTCTGTTCTAATTAATATCAGATAAAATTTTAAAAGTCCTTAATGGAACAAAAAAGCTTGACAATGAGAAATTACGCAAGATCCAATAACTTACAGACACACACACATGCACACACACACACACATACATACATACACAGAGAGAGAGCAAGAGCAAAACAGTATGAGAAATGTCATAGCAAATTAACAGCTCACATGTAAATGTTCCCCTTGGTCATAAGTTACATAAAATTACATTTGGTTTGATTCTGTCAGGTCTTGATTTTTTAATACAAAGATTGGCTTGAACGAGCAGGGAAATTTTACACTCTCCAATAGTGGCTATTCTCTGCTTTCAGTGTGTGCAGCAACTCAGGGACAGCGGCAGGCAGAGAGGACTCTGTGGGCTTAGGGCCGAGAGTATGCAGGAATGTTCACACAAGGCCTGAATCCAGCCAGAGTCTGCTCATTCTTCTAGGGCCTCCAGCCTGACAGCCTCCTCTCTACATCATCCCGTGAGGGGCTGGTGTCTGCCCCTTGGCAGATTTTGGTGCCAGCAGCCAGAGCTGTCACACACATGTTTAAGGGCAATTAGCTTATCCCCCAACTCCTGCCTTTCTGTTTAGATAGATGTCTACATGGAGGCACTCAGAGATGAACGCTGCTTCTACAATGTACCAGCAGACATGGCGAAGAACAAACATCCACCCAGCCCCACCAGTCTAGGACATCTTGTAAGCCCAAGACGTCACTCCTGAGAAACCACCCGTTGCCTCTCAAGATTCTGTAACTCTCTGGGAGTCACACCTTTCTGGTCACTGGCTCCTGGTCCAATCTGAGGTTTCCACTGTTGCACATTGCCAAGGAGTCCACAGAACCCAGATTGGAGCTGGAGTGAACCTTCCTCTCGCTCTCTGACCTCAGACCCCAGAGTGTGCTGGGACAGCTGAGGGAGGAGGAAGGAGTTTACAGCTTGAAAGGGGAGCAGCCCAATTTCCTCACAGGAGACCCAAAGCATGTCTGGCCTGGAGCCTGATGCTTTCCTGTTGATTCCGCCTCCTCTCCTGATCTCCTTCAGACTCACTAGCCTTTCCTGGTCTCTCCAGCCCCTTCACTCCAGGGTGTCCTTCCTAGAGGAAGGCTCTGCTGCCACGGGATTTGGGACACGCCTTCACCGCCTTCCTCCAGGAAGTCAGGGCCCAGCTACACAGCTCCCACCCCAATCCAGTGGACAACTGAGGTGGGCAGAGGCCTAATGTTCTGAGTAAGATGGACAGGAGACATGGAACCAGAATCCAAAAGACAGTAGCAGGAGGCTGCCACCAAGTGAGAAACATGTTTAAAGTGTAGCTTCCTCTCTCCACAGTGCCCCACACCAAGCCAATGGCTGCTCACCTGCTTCTGAGTTGCTCCTGGCATAAGAAGATAGGCCCAGCGGGGCGTGGTAGCACCCGCCTTTAATCCCAGCAATCGGGAGGCAGAGGCAGGCGGATTTCTGAGTTCGAGGCCAGCCTGGTCTACAAAGTGAGTTCTAGGACAGCCAGGGCTATACAGAGAAACCTTGTCTCGAAGAAGAAAAAAAAAACAAAAACAAAAAGAAGGAGGAGGAGGAGGAGGAGGAGGAGGAGGAGGAGGAGGAGGAGGAGGAGGAGGAGAAGAAGAAGAAGAAGAAGAAGAAGAAGAAGAAGAAGAAGAAGAAGAAGAAGAAGAAGAAGAAGAAGAAGAAGAAGAAGAAGAAGAAGAAGAAGAAGAAGAAGAAGACAGGCCTAGCTTGAATGGGAAAGGAGGTGTGAGAGTGTGTCTGACCTTATCATCCTGCGAGTGTCTGTGGCTGTCTTTGTATGGGTCTATAATTCCTTGCATCTATGTCTGTGTGTGTGTGTGTGTGTGTGTGTGTGTGTGTGTGTGTGTTTATGTCTTTGTATCTGTGTATTCATGTGGGTGGCAATCTGTGTGTGTCTGTGTGTGTGTTTGTGTACATGCCTTTATGTCTTTGTGTATGTGTCCTTGGGTCTATGACTATCTGTGGCCATGTGTCTACATGTGACTTTATATCTTTGTGTCTATGTGTACATTCATGTGGAGGGGAACAACTACGTGCGTGTATGTATATATATGTGCTTTTATGTCTTTCTATCTCTGTATTTCTGTATGTCTGTGTCTATGTGTCTGTAGGTGTCTGAATGTGTCTACCGGCATCTGGTTGGCTGACTTTCTGGCAGTACCTGAGTCTTAGACCTAAGTCCCTGCCCTCCTGTTCCACACCCATGAAACCCCTTTAGGTAGGGGAAGGCTCAGGCAGGCCTCCCACCTGGATGCCCCTAGAGCTGGCTCCTGACCACTCCTGGCTAAGCATCCTCTCTGCTAAACCAAAAATCAGAGAGAGACTGGACCCAGCATCGGACACCAGAGAGAGAGAGAGAGAGATGGGAGCCAGCATGGGACATGGTGCTGTAGGGAGAAGCAGCAGTCCCATCAAGTGCCAAACTTTCTGAGCTTGTGGGAGGGGGAAGCAATCAATTTGAAACATTAAGTATGGCTTTGGAACCCATTTGGCTCCTAGATGACAACTTGCCTTGTTCCAGATGGTTCCGTGCAGTTCACATTCGTTAGCATGCTAATTTATTCTGACTCATCCAGGCTGCCTTGGCTGTCTCACAGCAGGGCTGGCATGCACCTCGGTGCCAGAGCAGGCCCCTGGAGGCCATGACTCCCAGCTGGAATGGGCTCCTCTGGGAAGCTGTCACATAGTAGAGGATAAAGGGGAGGGGAGGAACATCTGGGGACCAGGCTCCGGTGTCAGCCTTGAGCCCTGGCAGCACTAACACAGGATCAGTCTGTGACAGGAGTGCCACATGCAACTGAGACACCCACCAAGAGCAGTAGCCAGAGAAGTCCTGGTGGACATCGCCCTTGATGGCTTTGCCATAGAAAAGATCTTCCAGGGCAGGGACATGGGTGTGTGACCATGTGAGCACCCTTTCCATATCAGCACCCTCGGGACACACACAAATCCGACTCTCATCTGCTCCACCCCTAAAGTGACTGGACTCGCTGGCCCACGATGGATCAATCCCAGTCCTGGTGGTTACATGGCTAAGCAGAAGAAAAGCGTCCCTGCTGTCAGTTTCCCAGAGCGTGTGACCACCCAGCTTCCCCGGGCAACCCACATTGCCCCAAGACATTTCCTGGCCACCCTGGGGACTCCACCTGGCAGTGCTAGAGTTAATGCCTCTGAAGCAAGCCATCCTAAAGTGATGTCTGGGGAACTGTGAACCTGCCCGGCCCACCTCTCTGATAACACCATGCTACATGCACCCGCTACCCTCAGCAACCATTCTTGCAGGTCTCAGGTCACTGCCAATGTATACGGCTATACATTCCGCCCTGACCAAGGAAGGTGATTCCCCTCAGCAATATGGAGGAGCTAGCCTCTGACTTTTGACTCCATCTTACTAGGAAAACTTGGTGAATTGGTGACATCTGGATTCAGGGAGGCTGGGGGGTATATATTAAGTGTGGCAAAGGTTGCAGTTGAAATGCAGGTCCAGGCTGCCCACCCAGCCCACAGAGAGAGCAGGCCATGCCCCTTCCTGTCCCTTCCTGTCCTGCCTCTCATTGTCCCTTCCATACCTTGGAGTCTCTGTCCCAGACTGGATACAGCATCACAGTTCCCAGATGTGCACCCCCAAAGGAATTCTTGACTTATATATTGAGTAACAAGATGAATGGTCAGCCGTGTATGCAGTCCACAGCTCACAGCCCAGTCCTGCCCACAGACCCTCAGCACTTCCAGCTCCTGCCCAGAGTTTTTTAACATCTGCCTACAGCTCCTCAGCGTCCCCAGCATCTGTTAACAGCTCAGGGAACTCCCAGCACCTGTCTGTACTAGGCTCCAGGGTTGTAAAGAGTCTCTCAGGAACATCTGGCCTTCCATGCACGGGGAGGAAGATGCCAGAACAAACGTGTTCTCTGTCCCCAGCATTTGGACAGAAAAGGGCTAGCCTGGACTAAAGGTGGCCTTCAGCGATAGCTCACCTAAGAAGTTGTAAGAAACACTTGTGGTTTCTGCAAACTGTTAGAAGCATTTCCTACTCTCCAGTGTCTCTGTTGAACAGAGCGTTGCATGGAGCTGCAAGATGCTGCCTTCCTATCTCTGGAGATGGATTTGCACTTAAAGGGCTGGCTCAGTGGATTAAGTACTAGCTGCACTTCCAGAGAATCTGAGTTCAATTCCCAACAACCACATGGAAGCTCACAACTGTCTGGGATCTGACAGTCTCACACAGACATCAATTCAGACAGAAATAAAATTAAATGATTTAAAAAGGGGGGGGGTGTTCTGAGGTGCACTTGATAGGAAGGGCAGGAGCACCAGGAGCGAGACCTGGCTGGCTGGGATGTTGCCGCAGATTCTGGGCAAGCGTGGATCGACAAGAGAGCCTGATCCTGGAGTCCTCCTGTCCCTGGAGGCACCGGACGCCTTTGAAAAGTATTTTCCTCTTAAACAGAGCTTTCATACTGTCCTATTGGTTTCATTGGACACTGATGGATTTCATAAAGATGGTTTCAAGCAATTATATCACAGACAGTAGCCACACTCTCTCCTTCCCTTGTGTGTGCATCTGCGTGTGCATGTATGTGTGCTACTTCTTAAACATGCTGTATATACACTACTGATGATCTTGAGCAAGCACACAAGGTGACAAAGTCTTTCATGAAGAGGCATTGGGCACCCCCAGGAAGATTTTCAAATGGCAGCGGTCACCTGGACACCAAGATCCCAGCTGAGAGAGAGTGGGCTGCAGCTCCGATGGGACAGATGCTAAACCTAGAAGAGAGGCATCGCCTTCCATGTGGGAATCAGATCCTGAAGGCAGCCTGCAACCTCGTCCCCCTCCTGCTGGGAGGGACCTTAGCCTCATCACCCTCAGTGGACTCTCACGTTCTTGCCTTTGTCTGGAGGTTTCCTGTAAGTTACAAGTGTCCGGGTCACCACAGAGAGGAAACGGGGTTGTTTTTACCCCCGCTTGGCTAAACTATAAATGAATCTATTTTTCCTTCCTGATTTCTGTTCCCCAGCTCCATTTTGAATTCAGGAAGCTAAGGGGGTGTGTTGTGGACCTGAATCCCAGGCGCTACCACAGTTTTCTTGTTAGAAGGAACCCCATCCACTGATCCAGACAGCAGCCTGTAGGGGAGGGTGGTGTTGGGCTGCAATGAAATACCCTGGACAGCAGCAGCAGCAGAGGCAGTGCTCGTTGTCCTAAGAGGTAGACCTTAGCAAATGCCTCCCTGGCAATGAAGAGGCTGCTTCCCTGACCTGTGCCAGACCTGAGCCACTGCTCCGTTGCCAAATCTTCCTCCCAAACTTCTCTCTCCTTCAAGCTCCCTAACACTTGGACAATAAATCCCCCTCTGGCTGAGTGGTGCCTGGGGGACTAGTGACCTGCCACCAGGTCAAGACAAGCTCAGCTCTTGGTGCTAGATGGAGTGGGGCCTAGATAGGCTGGGGGTGGGGGGCGGGTGGTTGGCCTGGCAGCAGCGCCAGGCTGTGGAGCCCCCTACTCAAAAGAGCTCTGCTCTCCCCTGGGGTGATGCTAGCGTGATCCAGAAGGGCCTCCCCACCCCAAGTTTGGGCTGTGCTGATAGAGGACATGTAAGATGTGGGTGATCCCAGCTGAAGATAACTGCCTCTGTCAGAGTGTGGGTCTGAGATGGAGGCCATACTCAGATCTCTGAGTCCTGGGTGCCAAGGGTAGATGGAGCCCAGGTGCCTGCCAGGGAAGACAGCAGGGAAAGAGAAACCCACCCTGCTGGGAAACAGCAGGGGGACAAAACAATCAGGAGCATCAGCCCCTGGTAACCAAGACCATCACCAGTGTCCAAAATGGGCTGGAAGGAAACTGGGTGCAGAGGCTGTTACAGTAGCTGGCTGGTGGCAAGCCAGGTGGCCATGGCCATCTGATATTGTGCACAAATATAAAAATGGTCAAAGTGGCTTGCATGGCAGCTGATGCCTTGTGCAACCCAATCTAAGTTGTGTTCACAGTGTGCCCTCCACCCTCATGCAAAGGCTGTGGAGCAAGGCCAGCCCACTACCCCCACATAGGGGCTGTGTGAACAAGACCAGCCCATCACCCCGGTCCACACCCATGCAGGTGTTGTGTGAACATGACCAGCCCACCCACCCTGGTCCACTTCCAGGCAGGGACTATTGAAACATCCCAGGCCCATCACCTTGGGACAGCCCTGAAAGTGCTACTATCTGTCCACTGCAAAGCCTGTGGCTTCCTCCATGCCACCAAGGCTAACTTACCATAGTGGCATTAAGAAGAGTCAACGAAGACACCACCCAACAGGCAGACTTGAGTCAGGCATCATGACAGCCACTCTTCCATAAACTGGGATAACTCAAAGCCTCTGACTAAGTATTGTCAGAGGTGGCTAACTGCTAGCCTTGGAGGAGGCACGAGATACCTGGCAGAGAACAGAGGTCAGAGAAAGAAAGTGGTGGCCAGATCTGCTGCAATAGTCCTGGTGGGAACACACTGCGGTGGGTGCTCTGAATTAGCCGGTGGGTGGGATGCCCTGTGGAGCCTGCTGGCCTGCCTGGAGCACTTCCCCTCAACAAGACCGCTCCAAAGGCCCCTCCCAGGTGACTGGTTCATTAGATGGTTTAGCAGCCACTTATCTGCTTCGGGAAAGACAGCCATGCTTGGCCTGAATTCGACAACTCAAAGGTCTCACCATCTGTACCATCACTTTTGACCTGGGGGTTGGTGAGAGAGGAGGAAGGCAGCAAGCTGTGTCTAAGGGATGCCCCAGCCTTGCCCTGAACCCACACAACCCCAGACAGGACAGGAGGATACGGGAGCTACAGAGATCTATAGCCCTGTCTCCACCCCGACACAAGACAGCAATGCAAAATAGCGGCTCAAACTCAGTCCTGGGAAAGTGAGGGGCCAGCCTACATCCACTCCTACTGTTCACCTCCATCTCTGATCTGTCTCTCTCTCACCATGGATGGTGTCCAGGCCTTCAGGCTCCTCAGAGGCCTGCCCCATGCCAAATGAGATTGTCAAACGCCCTTTGAAGGCACAGGGTAATCACTTTCAGGGGTTTATAGTCCCGGAGGAGGCACAGACACGCCCCTCGGGCCGGGAAGGCCATATCTCAGTGCAAGGACGTGGCCCAGGGTATTTACAGACGGTAATGAGGCTGTCCACTGCAGAAGCCCCATAAATAAGCAGGAAAACTGCTGAGTTTCATGGGCTCGCCCCTGATTGCCTTGAAGGCGGCATTATTTTAATAAAAAAACTAATCAGCCAGCCTTCCCAGCATGCTCGTGGTAGTGTTAATTACAGGGAGTCATGGAGTAGGGGACATGCATTCCACACAGCCCGACTCAAGGGGTCGGGTGGGTGGAGGGGGCAGGAGAGCAGCAGAGTGGTCCCACACAGGTAGTGTGGCCCTCATGATGGCAGCTCCAGGCAGGATGGTAGTCTCCACAGGGCATGCTACTCACCAGCCGGGCCATCACGGTATGGCTCCCACACTCCTGGAACAGTCCCTTCTAACAGCTACACACTCACCATGGAGAAAATTCGCCATATACCAAGGCCAGCAAGCCCAAATAATGGCTTCAAGAACAACGGAGTTTCTGGGACAACAGATTCCAAGGGCCCAGGGTGCCAAGATACATCCCACAAGGACATCTTTTGTATCTTATCTTGGGGAGGCAGCTCCCTGGGACCCCTCTCAGGCTATAACATGTGTAAAGTAAGCTGTGGCTCTGAGTTTGGGGGTTTTTATCATCGTGACTGATAACTAAAATCAACACACTTGGGAAATAGGTAATCAGCTCGTTATCCTGAAAAGTGAAACAAAAGAGGTTTTATTTCACAACAGGTGAAGTTTGAGTTTTGAGTAAGATTTGTATCTATTTTATGTGTGGATGTGTTTTGTCTGCACGTGCATGTTATGTCATGTGCATGCAATGCCCACAGATGCCAAAAGAGGGCGCTGGACTCCTGGAACTAAAGTTAGCATTCTAAGCAGCCATGTGGATGCTGGGAATCAAAAAAGGGTCCTCTGTAAGAGCAGGCAGTGCTCTTAACCTTTGGGACATCTCTCCAGTGGCAAGGTTAGGTTTTAACTATAATTTATGTTGTTTTTTTCAGTGTTCATGGGGAGGGGGGGGTGTTGTTTGATTTTATTCATTCATTTTCTTAGTAAAACACCCTTGCAGCCCACTCTGAGGCTTACGTGGCCCCTCTGTACTTCATTTTCAGAACCTTCCCTGAAGCATCTTTCTTTCCTTGTACTTAACAAAAGGTTGTCTTTTGATTCTCACCTGGCATGATCTGTTTCACCTGGAATGGCTCTCCTTGTCAGGGTTAGGTTATAGCCCATAGCCCGGGCCCCAGGCCCCAGCTTGCCACCCTCAGCCAGTTCCCCTGCCTTCCTGCTGACCTCAAGTCTACCTGATGCCTTCCCAGCTCTGGAGAAGGTCCACCCACAGTTTACAGCGACTCTCTCAGAAATGAGGAACCACCAGGTGTCCCTGCCCCTTTCTGACAATATGCAGGTCTCTTTAGAGACTCTGCCCAAACAGGGTTCTGAGAGCACACTTGGTGACCATGACGTCAATCACCAAGACTGCAGCCCAGACTGCAGCCAGGTATCCTCAGCCCAGTGGTCATCTGCATACTTAGGAATGTTCTCCTAAGGCCTGTGTGACAAAGGCCTGGTCAGTCACACATGCACCTATAGGGAAGTGGTGTGAAATTTAGAAAGTGGAGTCTCACAGGAGGAAGTCATATCATCTGACAGGGAGCCCCATGCCTTCTTGTCCCTGCTTCCTTGAGATAAAGACCTTCCCCCATTGGGCAGAGTCACCACAGTGCTGTGCAGACCACAGGCCCAAGCAACAGGGCTGAAGTCTCTGAAGAAAAAATGAACATTCCCTCCTGGTTTCCTCAGATATATTCTGTGGAATTGATACCATCCAAGGCCAGACCTGAAAACCCTCTTTCCCTCAAGGCCAAAGTGTCCCATCCCCCCCCCCCATGTAACTGATGCTAAATCCCACTGCCCAAGATCCATAGACAGGCAGGCCAGGGCTCTACTGCTGGGGGCTGATGGTCAGAGGCATGGACTCAGGTCCTGGGGTGAGACAACCCTGCCTACACTACCACACCCCACTCAGGACTCCAGAAAATTGCTAGGCCTCAAAGAGTCCTCCTTGCCTGTGATGAAGCTGGTGTGAGCAGGAGAGTGGATAGGACTTTGACATGCACACGTGTCATACCATGTGACCTGGCAAAGGTCACAAGGGACCGCTTGCAGTAATACAGACTGGTATTGCCTGAAGTCACAGCCGCTGCCCCCTGCATCTTCTTGTCCTCAGAGTGCCATGGTGTCACAGGCTGCCTCTGTCCTGAGGACCTGCCCAGGAGATCAGGACCCAGGGGATTTCTGAGCCAGGGATGGACCAGCCTTGACACAAGGAACTTACCCGGGTCCCCTCCCCTGCAATTAGCAACCCTCACTGACACAGGCAGCCAAGGCCTCGAGGGTCGGCTGATGGAGAAGGCTGCGGGAAATCTACTTTGTAATAAAACTGTTCATAAAAGGCAAATGTCGATTAAAGGCTCCGCTTCTGCGGGAAATCGCTTTTTATGTCCCTGTGTGAGTCTGAGACAGGCAGGCACAAGGCCTCAGGGGCTTTGCAGGGGGCTGTGTCCCACAGCTGAAAGCCTTGAAGAAGTTGCAGTTTCAAGGAAACCCAAATGCCCCCCATGCTCCCAAGTCTAGCCCTCACCAGCACAGCCTCTCTCTGGGAACCTGGGCAAGGCCCAGAGGCCAAGGGAACGAGGGAAAGCTAAAGATGGGGAGAAAGGAGACTGCGCGTCACTTCACCACCTACTCAGCCCCACTTACAGGGGCTTGGGAAAGCCAGTGGCCTCACTGTGAGCATGGTGCCCAGGGGCTAAGGGGGCAATCTGGGAAGAAAAACCTGTCTGGGCTCAGTACCTGTCTTTGGGGCCTCATTTCAGAAGTTTGCACTTAAATGGGGTCTTGAGGGACCCTCCATGTGGGGAGACCACCAGGCTGGCTCTTGTGGGGGCACAAAACCCTCCTTCAATTATGCAGAGCATTCTAGGGGCTGCCGAGGGCAGAGTCGGTTGCCTGCTGACTAGGACAATCTCCTCCATCATAAGCCCTGGCTGAAGACAAAGAAGACCCCAGTGGGCTTCATCACCTTCTTTCTCCTGGGCCCAGCTGGGCCAGTAGTAGCCACCAAGAGTCTCTCAGAGAGAGCCGTGGTGAGGCTGGAGATCCAGAGAAGTTTTCTCACCCACGGCTGGGGCTCTGCTACAAATGTAGATCCCATGGAGAAGCCAGCTGTGAAAAACACCTACGCGATATGCACCTGTCACCTAAAGGGAGAGGTTTTTAAGTGACAAAGTGACCAGGGCTCTGTAGAGGACAGAAGCCCACAGCATGGCATGCTTGCCTGGTACATTAGGCTTTGGACCCAAACAAAGACCTCTCGTAGCCCACGCTTCCTACGGGTAGTGCGAGATCCTTCCGTAGCCCGGACAAGCACCTCAGAAACTCAAGTTTCCTCCGGTGGAGCGTCTGCTCACACCCCTAACCTTCTAGAACGTTATCATATCCTCAGGCCTTAGGGCACCTGGCACAAAGTCCGAACTCTGTCCTGGGTTATCTCTCTGTACCGATGTGAGATAATGACAATGAGGAAAATTTGCTGGTGTTCCTACGAACGCGGTGTGTCTTCAGTACTTTCCGTTCCAGTCCAACCTGCTGGTGCAGAGCTGGCGGACGCCTTGAGCCAACTGAAATTACAACATAAATGAGGTACCTCAGAGAAAGCACCCCTAGCCAACAGCAAAGTGGAACACGTGAATCTCAGTTGGTGTGGACTGGAAGTGCAGCTGCTCCATGAGGGGCACCATACATAGTGTGACTTCACTCTGGGGGGGGCACACACAGAGCATGGAGCCACACGACTCCATGAGCCGGGCTTTGGTTATTACCTGAATCCTGAGTGTGTCGTGGTGCCTCACCTGGAGGCCACGGTGTGTGTTCTCCTGAATCCTGGGTATGCAAGGACATATGGATGCAGGACAAGGCATTCAGGACTCCCATGCTCAACAACCCTCTACCCCTGAACCCCATTCTGCCACTGCAGCCAAGGCCTGGACCCCCAGGGATTGCTTTCCCATGCTGCTGGTGGCTGTAGGTGCCATGGGTCATCCCAGTCTCCATGATGACTCCTGAACCCCTAAGATCTGTGCATCTGTCCCTGCTCACCATGGTGTCTCCTACAGTGGACAGACTGCCCACTGTGAGTCAGATGACACAACAGCTTTCTGCCAGACCCCCCCCCCGCCTTAGCTGGCTATGGGACCCCTTTGCATCAGGCTGGGCCTGTCAGACCCTTGAGTTCCTGGATTCCATACCTGTCTGACCCCTTGGAGTCAGGGAATCATGCTGAGCAGGAGGACAGGCACCGTGAGTCTCAGGGGTCTGAGTGGTGCCCAGCCAAGAAGGTCCTGGGGCCATGCTAGGTCACCTGGGCACAGCCTAGGACTGGAACGAGCCTGGCTGCTCAACTCTCTCTCCTTCACTTGCTGTAATTTACAAGACAGCTGGAGCACAGGATATTTTTAATAAAAATTAGGTACAAGCAGATACAGGGGATTAATAGTTGTATTATGATTTTATAGTTCTCCATATACAGCCTCATGGAAAAGACAATCAGAGCAGAGCCATTCCAGGCAGATAAAATGGGGCATTTATTCTTAATGGAAAGAGAATTTCAGGACCCACCCAGCCGTGGAGAAAGTGCCATGAAGGGCTCTGGGGGCGGAACAAAGAGAGGCTAGAGGCTTGGCCGCTCCGGTGAAGAGCATCTGAGGGGGAGACCCCTTACCAGAACAGGGAGGGTTTACCGAGGTGGGTAACAGAGGGCTAAGCGGCAGCCCGTGATGACAGCCCTTACTCCGATGCCTGGAGATCCTCCCAGCCTCAGTTTCCCCTGCTGCACAAAGCTTTAAGGAGGGAGATGCTCCTGGGATCTGGTCACCTCTACTCTTCCCCTGAGGAATGTACCCCGCCCTGGGCTCACAGCTCTGCCTTGAGCCCCACCCTTCCCCGTGGCAGTGGCAAGTGTCCAGTCCTGTTCTCAGAGGGCCAGGCTGCTGTGCTGTCCGGAGTCTGCCTGGATGAACATGCTCAGCTGGGGAGGCTCCTCCCTGAGGTCCCCGCACTGGCACCCCTCATCATTACCAGACTAGAAGAAGTAGGACCAGGACCCGTGAATCCCAGGGCTTGAAAACGGCGTGCTTGGTAGTGAGAGATCCAGGATCCACTGGGGTATGGTTTCAAAGCTACAGACTGCCACGGCTTGGCTACAGCAGGATGCTTCCAAGACATGCCAGCTTCCATTCCTCATCTATGATCCTACAGGAGGTCCTGAGTCCCAGGAGGGATGAGGAGGTCACCTCAGGAATGGTAGGTGCCACGCACAAGCTGGGGTTCCACTTCCCAGCCTTTGCCACAGTTTTCAAAGCAGATTCCTGCCTAGCCTCACCTCAGAGACTGGAGGAAGTGGCTATTTTGCCTGGGTCCACTGACTTTTGACCCTAAGGGCTCTTGGCACTCAGCAGGTGTCCAGGTCTTTCTCTCAAGGACAGGAAGAAGCCTAAAGGTTTCCCTCAAGAGCTTCCCAACCCAGGTAATAAGAAAGCCCACATTAAGACATGACCACAAACCACAGTGAACAGGATGTAACAATGGAGGAAGGAAAGGTAACTTGTGAAAGGCAGGTCTGCAGAATAAAGGGGCTACAGAATGGAGGGACTGCAGAACAGGGGTGGGGGGGTGGGGGTGGGGGTGGGGGGGAGGCTGCAGGATGAAGGGGCTACAGAATAGGAGGGGGGCTGCAGGATGGAGGGGCTGCAGGACCGAGGGTCTGTGGGAGCCCAGGGTCTGCAGAATAAAGGGCCACAGAGGGTCTGCAGGATCGAGGGTCTGCAGGAACCCAGACTCTACCAGAGCCCAGGGTCTATGGGATCCCAGAGTGTGCAGGAATCTAAGCATGACCTCCCTGCCCAGCATCAGGAGGCAGGTCACAATAGGATGTAGTTACTTTATTCACTGTGGCTGGTCACTTACTCTACAGAGAGGACATCTGACCCTTTGGCTCCCCAAGAATCTCACAAAATAAAAACAAAACAAACAAAAAATGCAAATGTGTCCATGAGTTCTGACCCAGAGCTAGCTATCAGCTCCCTGGGAGTTCCTGCCCCACACTCCTTCCATTAGCAGAGTTGGGGAGCTTGCCGTCCTCTTCTTGAATCCTGGTGTCTTGCCTGGAAGAGGCCAGGTGGAAGGTGGTCCTGATAATCCCTGGACCTTGTCAGGGACGTGATGCAGAGGCCAAGGACCCACACTTTTCCTCCAGGGACAAGTGTACACCAAGATGACGTCAGGTGGAGTCCAGAGATCGGGGGTCTCAGGCCTGCATGGAGTGGACCATAAAGACTGAGGACTGCTCCCATAGCTAGACTCGATGGTGAGAGTCGCCCAACTCTCTGTGCTTCACTCGGTGTGTGAGGTCTCCTAAGGAGCTACCACAACCCCAAAGAATAAACCCTGGCTCTCTACAGCTGTGCTTGGGAATCAGCAAGGGCCCCTCTCACTTGGACTGTCATGGGGCCCAGCAAGAGACACAGACTCAAACTCTACACAGGGTATGAACCGGGGCTCAGCACAGGAGAAAAACCAAGTTTATCATAGGATCTCTGCAGGGTCAATGAGTTCAGCCTTAGCTGGAAAAGTGGAGCCAGGCTTAGAAAAGATAAATAAATGCAGGCTCGTTGCCTGTGGGGGATTATGTTGGTTGTGTTAATTGCTGTGGGAGACTCATCTTAATTTGGGTAGTGCCGTTTCCTGAGTGGGATCCTACACTGCGTGGCATCGAGAAAGAGAAATGAGTGGTGTGCGCGAATTGTCCCCTCTCCTGTCTCTGGATGCAGTGTCATCTGCTGCTTCAAGCGCCTGCTGCCTTGACTTCTGCCATGAACTCTGGGCAGAACAAACCCTTTCTCCCTTAAGCTGCTTTTGTCTGAGTGCTTTAGCCCAATGAGAAAAAGGAACTAAGACATACACCCCTCCCCCACCATCCCGCTCAATGAAACAGCATCATGGCCTCTGAAGACCAGCTTCATGGTGACTGTGCAGAAATGCCACACAGGGGTGAATAGGAACCTGCAGAATGTGACGCAGGACCCCCAGCTCTGGCCCACAGCCAGTATTCCTGGTCTGGGACCTAAGGCTAGAAATGGGTAGGCTTCTCCTAGCTACCTGCAATGACTCCCTAAGTCAGGTCTCACTTTGTAGACACTCTCTGCTTGGTCCTTAACCCACAGATGGGCCAACCCACCTCAGCTCGCTACTTACAGGGCACAGAGAGTTCTCCCTTTCACGCCCAAGAGGTGCCCAGTCAACACAGCAAGAAGCACGTGACAAAGTAGGAAAGGGGGAAGCCAGACCACATTCCCACAGCACCTCTGCACCTGCACAGGAACCCGCTGGGAAGTGGCAGCCACTGGGCCCTGATAATAGAAACCAGAGGGGCAGCAGAAATGGGGCTCCCAGGGCAGAACCCAGCAAGGTTCTCCATCAACACAAGCATCGGTCGTTTGGTCAACACAGCAAACCCAAGAGCTAGCCCAGCAGAGATGGCCCCGCGCCTCCAACCCCTCTAGAACCAGGGGGCTCCCACTTTCTAAATCACACAAATTAATTTAGAAATCAGAGCAGCTCCCGCAGCTAGAATGCAGATTTCAAAACAGCTTAACAAATTACCAAATCCCCTTTAAGAAGACAAATTATTCCAGCTCCTCTGCCGCCTGGTTAATTATGCATGCGCTTTTGTTAGGAGATGTTAAATATTCACTAGCTGTGACCCACTGCTCATTTCTGTGCAGGGCAGCAGTTGTGGCCCTCCAGGTCCAGGCACATGGGGTGCTGGTCTTGAGAGCACTGTCCAAGGTCTTCCACACTGCCTAGTGGGCGCTACCTACCTCCCAGGCAGTGAACCAACACGGACCACAGTCCAGCTCATGCTGTCTAGGGCTGCTGCAGCTGTAAGGCAAGTCTGGGACCCTCCTGAGCTCCCAGATGCCAGTTAACCTGCAGCAGCTAACCCAACATCTCCCTGCCCCCACCCCAATTTCCCATCCTTACCCCAAGGGTTCACATCCAATGACCAGGTCCCAGAATTTCTCACTGCTCTCTGCTCTGACGTGCAACCAAGACCAAGATCGTCCAGGTTCATGTCTTCCTTTTGGTCTTCCTTTCTACTGTTCATGTCTCCTCCAAAAATTCAGATGCCCTGTCCAGGTCATGTCCTTGCTATTGATTATTCAAAGGAAGCCAGAGGACTCTAGGCCATCGAATGCCTCTTTCTTTACTAAAACTGTCCCCAGGCTGGCTGCCCTGGGGTCTGTGGACCTGACTCCAATGAACAGCCAGAACTCTTGTGCCATCCACACTCAAAGAACTTCTTATCCCTGGTGTCATGAGGACCCACTCCAGGATAACACAGGTTCTACTCTACCCTTGGGAGCTGAATCATCATGTATCCCCATGGTCCAGACTCACAGCCTGGAGACCTTGCCTGCCTGCAGCAGGGAGTCCCAGCTCACCCTGGGTCCCACTCCTAACAGCCCCTAGCAGCCTCTTTTGTTCCTAGGCCACCTACACTCTCTGATTTGGCCCTGACATATAAAGAAGAGATGGCTAGGCAGGAGTCCCCAGGGCGCCAGACAACTGTGCCTTCCTGCTTTAACCACACAGTGTCCTGGCCAGAGAGGGGTTTCCACCTTCCCCACCCAGCAACAGAGGTCCCAACTTGACATAGTGAGAGATCACTGGCCATGGAATGGTCTAGGATCCATACTAGAGAGAAGTGTGGGGTTAGGGATAGGACTAAGGCTAGGGTCAGAGCTAGAGTTGGAGCTAAGAACAGGATCAGGGCCAGCCTAGTGGTCTATGGCTCGAATTGGCCTAGGACAGAATCAAGGCTACAGCTAGGGTCAGGGTTAGGGCTAGAGTTTGGGCTAGGGCTAGGGTTAAGGTTACAGTTATGAGAAGGTTTGGAGCTAGTACTAGGATTAGTCTTGTGACTGGGGTTAGGTTTCTGGCAATGTGTAGATCTAGGTTAAAGTTTGGTTAGGCTTATAAGTAGAAATAGAAACAGGTTTATATTAGGTTTAAGGTTTTATGTACTGCTAAATATAGGATTAAGTGTTGGGTAGGATGGGCTTAAGTCTAAGGCTGGGCAGAGCCGGGTGTACCAGACAGGCTTTTATAAGCTCAGATAAGCCCTCCTGTTTGGTTCCCTCCCCTCCTCTTCCACCCTTGGTGATCTGTTTGTGTCCCTGATGGCCATTGAACCTTATTTTAGACTTCTAAGTCTTCCTTCCTTACCCACCCCTGTGTCCCAGGCTGACCCATGAAAATACCAAACCCCAGCTTCCATGAAACACCCGTTTTTGCCACCAATGTCCTCAGGAAAGGAAAGAGAAAGCCGTTCACTTCACCTGGGTCCCGACTCACCAAATTAGCCTTCTCAGATTTGGAATAATCTAACCCCTACCCAAACCTGCCATTCAACATTGTAGGGTCACGTTGTGTCCCCTGCTCCTCCTTCCTGGGGCAGACTGCTCTATGGGGACACTCTCAGGTCCCCTGCTGAGACCTGCTGGTTCTTTGCAGGAGGCATGGCCCGGCCATGACTGCAGTGGGCTGGGTCTGTGTTGCAGGGGCAGGCAGCAAGCGGCCACCGGTGCCTTTGCGTTCACTTTGGAAACTGTCAGTTCAGCAGTCTGGCTGAGGACCTGCTCCACGGTGGCCTTAAAACTGTCCACACTCATAAATCACCCGGGATTTAAACAAGCGCTGGTGGCAGGTAATTTTTCAGAACTCCCCCACACTCACACGCAGTCAGCAGCGTGGTTATGCAGGACCGTGGACGGGGTGGAGAGTGAGTGAATTGAGATGGGGTGAGTGTGTAACAGTGCTGTCATCTTGGGGACAGTTGTGGAGTTGGAAATGAGGCTGCTGGTGGTGGGTGATCAGCCTGGCCATGTTAGGGTGCAGAGAGTCCCTGCAGGGGTCTTCCTGGGGCTCCACATGGCAGATTATGCAAATACCCAGCCTCATACTGTAACAGGCCAAGACACAACCCCAGCACAACCTCTGGGGCTAGCTCCCACCTTCCCAGATGTCCTTGTGGGCAAGCAACACTTGGCATGGGGAGGACATACTAATGGTGGATTCAAATACCCAGACAAGAGCCCAGAGCTCAAGCTGTGTTCTGTCCCCGAGAGTCACAGGCCATCGGCCCCATATCCACGAGGAGCAAAGCAAGGAAAGAAGCTAAATGTCCCCTCCAGACACATTTAAGGTCACCACCACCTTCAGCAGAAAGATGTGTTACCTCACAATGTCCGTCTCTCCGCTCAGATCCTCAGATCTCTGCCTAGAGCCAGGTTCTGTGGGCTAAGTGTGGAGCTCCAGGAGGGCTGGGATCAGGGCTCAGTTAATAGTGGGATCAGGGCTGTTAGTGGTGGGATCAGGGCTCAGTTAGTGGTGGGATCAGGGCTCAAGTTTACAAAAAAAATGAGGATTCAAATATAAGGCTGAGATCCAAATGCTTTGAGTTGAGATCAAGCATCCACATGGGCTGGGATATAGGGCTATTCTCAAACTGAGCCAAAAGTCCTTGACTCAGAAGGGTGTGCTGTGACTATTACAGTCATGCAGGCAGTGGAAAGGCTGCTGCTGCGTTCTCCAAACCCCAGTGGCCTTCGTCAGCTGACAGGAGGGGATCCAGCCCAGATGCCTAGATATGGAAGTGTGGGCTCTGTTGCTTCTGCCTGATACCTGGCTAGTGATGAGAGGGAGGACCCAGGCCAACAAACATGGGCTTGGGTGTAACCCAGCTTTCTCTGACACTGGATTCCACAGGACAACAACCAGAACCCTGCAGACTAGGTGCCCACAGGGCTCCCAGAAGTGTCTGCAGCCCCCTGCTAGGGAGACCCCTGGCTTTATACTATTCATTCCTTTTATCCCAACCAGGTAAGGCCATTCAGATGAGGTAGGAGGAATACTGGTACTCCAGAGCAGGACCTAAGCCTTTGAGAAAGCACATGGCACCAAGCCACTCTTGTACCCAGAGGCTGTAAGCCCCCAGAGTATAGTACCTGGGAGTTTGTAGTTTCTCCCAATGCAAAGACTGCTCTGATCCAGGCAACTGTGTGGCTCCCCTCAGCCCTGAAAGACACCCTTGGGGGCCCAGACGCTGAGTAACGTATTGTCCCCACAGGGTTCTCCTTGTTGATATAAGGGTTCCTGGACCATAGGATGGCCTAGAATAGCCCCACCAGCTGTGGGACAGCTGCCTCCAGCCAGCCCAGCTAAGGATGCAGCCTGACCTTCTCTGGCCAGTCCTCCATCGCCACCTGGTGGTGAACTCCATACATGAGAAAGGCAGCACCAAGGGATGCAGGTCCATCCCCTGCGAGGCTGGGCTACCCTTCTCACTGGCCTTGCAGACATGGGCAGAGGCCAGCGTTTGAGGAAACCGAGGGACCCCGGGCACTGAGCTGGTTTCTGAAGCATCACCTTCATTCTTGAGGAGTCCTGATTGTCACCGGAGCTCCGTCCCCAGAGGGCAAATGACAATAAACACAAATGCAAGACATCAGCAGCCCAGGCAGAGCTGCCCCTGATTGCTAATCACATCCTCATTCCTGAAGCTCTTTAAAACCCTGCCTGAGCCACGTTATTGTCTCCAAAGAGCTGTTATTACTCTTATAAAAAAAACTTATAAAAATTCTAATCAACACTGGTCTTAAACAGCAATGTCGCGCATGCTGCCTGCCTCCTCCTGTGCGGTCCAGGGGAAGTGAGGGGCCTTTATGAGGCCCTGCCCGCCTCCTTTCAACCTCATTGCTTTTGCTGTCTATTGATGTGCTAAAAATGAGGCCTGCGGCTGTAGTTATTGATAGACACTCTTCTACTGTGGCAGCCAGGACCAGGGGCCCTTGAAAAGTTGGGTGTCCTGATGTCAGCACTTGCTGTTGTCCTAGCTCACCCAGGCTTCCTGTTTCACCTGGAAGGACAGGAACACAGCTGGGAGGCCAGCGGACACATGACTGAACAAGCAGCTAAGGGCCCAGCAGTGAGGTCTCAAGTCAGCCTGCAGGCTGTGCTCAGGACATGAAAACCATAGAGCCCATGGCCGGTGTCCATCCTGGCCCATCTCAGGAACCCACACTACCTGAAGGCAAATCATTATGTCCCAGGTCAACGTTGTGTCAGGCTCTCACCTGGGTTCCACCTGCTCACAGAGGAGAATGCAGGTGTGGGCAGGTGGCAGCCACAGGCTGGGGCTGACATTCAGGTGACGGTACACCCAGCACCCACTGCAGCTCTTTAGGGAACCTCCAGAGAGTCTAGCTTCCTGCAGTGAGGAGCAGAAACCTAATGCTGAGAGGATCATGGGAAAACCGGCTGATGGGGTCCCTGAGCAAGTACCACAGCCCAAAGCAAAACCCAAGCTGGCTGGCGCAGGCCCTCTCCTTCAGGGCCTCACAGGAAGCATGATGGTAATAATGGGTTTCAGGTCAGTTCCTGGCAGTAGTCCTGCCCTGAGCGTTGCCTGACCTGTCTTTTGGCATCTATGAGCCTTGATCCCACACCACAGAGCCCAGCTGCTGGAGGGAACTGTATGAAAAGCAGGTAGAATTGTACATGCCTTGAAGCAGCCACAGGTAGAGCTGTGGGCACCCTGGGCAGCAATATCACCACAGACAACCTGGCTCTGTCCCAGATGCTAAGGACACCCCCTACAGACTGCTGGCCGCCAAGCATATCTTCGCCGCCTTGGAGCACCTCAACTGCAGGGCAGCAGATCTGAGCAGGTGGATAGGGAGACCACAGATGACAGGAAGTCCAACCCAGAGAGCCACTGGGGACTAGACGCTGTTCCTCACCTCAAGCAGAGGCAAATCTGAGATAACTGGGAAGAGAAGGATGTCTCAGAGTGACTGCTGAGCCACCCAGAGTCTTAGCATCAGTCAGTAGTTCAGCCAGTGGCTATTTGAAAGGAAAGCCTCTGACTGCTGTATATGGGCCCCTAGGGCCCATGAAACCTGTGTCTCTAGAGAACCAACAGCATGCTCAGGGCACGTGTGGACCCTCCTCCTCCACCCAGACCCTGAAGGGCCACCACAATCTGCATTCATTTGCCACTACCACTGCAGAAATACAAGGTGTGAACGTGCTGGTGTTTAGGGCCCTGTGGGATGTAAACTAGCAGGTGTTCTTTGGGTCTCACAATCTTACAAACAAGGCCCTCAGACATTCTGTGTGACTGTTGAGAGGGGACCAGTTGTCCCATACACCCATTCTGAGTGCACACAAACTGGAGCCCCAAACAGAGAGAAATCTTCCAGGCATGCCTACCTGTCGGACCCAGGGCTCACGGGCCAGCATACCCTTATAAGGGGCAAGCTGGGGGCAGTCTTCAGAGAGGGACTACTGTACTCTGCAAATGCAGGAAGCTTTGATGTCAGAATGGGAAGAGGGCAGTCTGAGTGGAGCATGGCCTTTCCTGAGGTAGGGGTGGGGAACGTGTTTAAGAAGGTCTGTGATGGGGATCTGGGTCACACAGAGCCAGCTGTGGACCAGCAGCCATGTGTTAAGGTGCCTGGCTGGCCTCCCCTGCTAGTTCCTTTCTTCCACCCCAGTTGAGCACAGATGGGCTCCTACAACGAAGGCACTTGAGCACGCAGCATTCCCCAAACTCCACAGCCTACTCTTCCGAGCTGGGGCTGGGGTACAGATGAGGAAGGTTACAGGAAAAGATGTCCCAAAAGGAAGTGGAACGGAGAGAGTTGGAGGAAAGCGGGCCCCGCAGTGCTGCTGTGGGGTGAGCAGGATCGGGTGGGGGTGGGGGATAGCCTGGAGGTGGGGGTCAGTGTTAAGTAAGGTGGCCCAGGCCCAGGGTGTAGAGCAGATAGAGACAGCTTAGGAACCAGAGGGATAACCAAGGCTGGTAAGGAAGGGAGAGGCAGGGCAGCCACTCAAGTCTACCTCCCTGGGCTCCAATTCCCTCCCGCAAGAAGCCTGGAATCCACATGTTCCTTAAAAGCCACCTCATGATGGCGTGTGTGGGAGCTGAGCAACGCTCCCTTTAAGGAGGCAAACACACAAAGATAGGACAGGAGAAATCCATCAGGCGGCCTTCCCAACCGCCACGGAGATTAAAATGCACGATCCTTCGATATGGGGCTAATAAAGTGAGCCGTCCCTCGCTGCAGAAATGAGCCATAACTCAGTGAAGATGAGCTCCAGATAAACTCTGAGTGGGGCCAGAAGGCAGCGGCCCACCACAGCATCCTCCCAGCTGTGGACCGGACTAATGGGGGTGCAGGGGGCAGGAGGGTAAGATTGGGACAGGACACCCACTACGGCCTTCCACTGGGTTTTATTTCTAACAACCTGCTTGGAGTCAGGGTAGGGGATTGGACAAAGATGCTGTTGAGTGACACCCATTGTATTAGTCAGGGTTCTCTAGAGTCACAGAACTTATGGATAATCTCTAAATAGTAAAGGAATTTATTGATGACTTACAGTCGGCAGCCGAATTCCCAACAATTGTTCAGTCGCAGCTGTGAATGGAAGTCCAAGGATCTAGCAGTTACTCAGTCTCACGCAGCAAGCAGGCAAAGGAGCAAGAGCAAGAGCTAGACTCCCTTTTTCCAATGTCCTTATATTGTCTCCAGCAGAAGGTGTAGCTCAGATTAAAGGTGTGTTCCACCACACCTTTAATCCCAGATGAAAGGTGTAGCCCAGATTAAAGGTGTGTTCCTTAAACTCGGAGATTCAATCTTCTGGAATCCATAGCCACTGTGGCTCAAGATCTTCAAACCAAGATCCAGATAAGGATCTCCAAGCCTCCAGATAAGGGTCACTGGTGAGCCTTCCAATTCCGGATTGTAGTTCATTCCAAATATTGTCAAGTTGACAACCAGGAATAGCCACTACACCCATTATAGACTGAGACCTTTGTAGGTGGAAGCCAGGTCACCGTGCTGTTTCTCCTAGGCCTTTCTACCTGTATACTTGCCTGACATAGAAGGACAGGCTGGCCAGGTCAGAAGTCATCAGTACTTGCCACCCCAGAGTATAGACAGAATCTGCAGGTTACTTGAGGTCGTGGTAAGTTCACCCAGGCCCTGCCAAGGATCTCTACAAGGTAAACGCGGCCAGGGAGACCCAGACTTGACCTTGTTGCTCACAAGTGCTACCTGCACTAAGCTCCCAGGTACCGGCTTCCCTGGGAACATTCTAGAAGCCCACCCAGCACTGCTGCATACTCAGTTACATGCTCACAGTTGGGGCGTACCCCCATTGCACGCTATAGACCCGCCTTGCTATGGCAGTCATGACTGCAGCAGCTGTGACACTGCCCCTCCCTCATAGTATCAGCCTCACTCTGGCAAAGTGGGATGGATGTACAACTCAATGGGCTTGTGTACCCTGCAAGGAAGGAGTACCAGGCAGGTGTACAGGTGGGAGGCCGCTTCAGGAAGCAGCCCTACCTGGGCTCAGCCCCCATCTGCCAGGGTTCTATGAGACCTTGGGCACGGGCATGCCAGTGGACAGCCTGCGTATCCCTGTCGGGACCTGAGACAGGATTCCTGGGCTTCTCTCCCTCCAGCCCACTCCACCACCACCACAGCGTGGTCCTGCCTCCCAGAGGGACGAGCCAGCTATGGAAGGTGACAGTTTCACAACAGCTAGGCTTTTAGACACTATTACATGGAGAGTGCAGCCTTAAAGCGCTAAATAACTCCCCAAAAGGGAACCCCAGCCGTTTACCACAGAATCAATCCACCTCTAATTTTAGTGCTCTGAAAAGGTATTTTTCTTAATGACTCCATTATTTTTTCAAATGGCGAGCTATAAACTCCCCCTTACACACTTACTCCAAGCTGCCTCTTTCCCTCCTTGCCTGCGTTTACGGCCAACTCTGCACAGACAGTGCACAGTTCCCATGGAGTGGTGATTTTATATGATAGTCCCTATTCTGGCAACTAGAAAGTCTAGAACTTAATTAGTGCCATCAGCTCTCAGGCTCCTGAAACCTAGGTTTTTGTGTAGTCAGCACCCAGGAAGCCCCTGGCTCTAACAGGATCTTTGTGGGTTCATGACCATGTGGTCAAAACACTGAGATAAAGAAAGTGGACATTGCAGGGCTCTATTCCTGCCAGGTAGTCCAGGGTCCTGATGTTTTGGGTTTAAAGGACACTTTGCTGTAGCTTGAATATGAAGTTCTCTCTATAGATGTATGAAGCAGAGCCCAGAGAATAGTTATGAAGAGTCACTAAATCACCAAGGCGAATCGCTTTCTCTGTAACGTGCCACTGAGGGTGGTGGGAACATTAGCAAGTAGAGCCTGGCTGGAGAAAGAAGTATGTCTTCTCCCATGCCCCCTCCTGTCTCTGTCTCTGGTTCCCAGCTGCCGTGACCTGAACGGCTCAGCCACATCACATCCTCTCCTCTGTGACACTCAGACCGGACTCTACCACAGTGGAACAAGCGTAGCATGGGCCAAAACCTATGAAATCGTGAGCTTAAATAACTCCTCCCTCTGTCAGCCACTCTTTCCACGTGTGCTCTGAGAAGGCTTTGTTCCAGACACAGCCATGCGTGAGTGGGATCCCACCGGCCACGTCAGCCACTGAGAGGATGGCCGCAAGGTGCGCACCTGGGAAAGCAGGTTAACTGTCACCTGACCGGCACCGGCACTTCCCTCCACCACATGGAAGACCCAAAGGCGGTGGGTAGCCTCTGCTTATATGGCAAGCATTGCCTCATGCAACACAGAGCCTGAGCAGGGGCCAGGACATGGATGGAAGCATGGAACTCTGGGTAGGGAACTAGTGCCATGGACTGGAAAGGCCAGAGCTAGAAAGCAGGATGGAGCTAACATCTGCGGACACCTCCGCTCAGGGATGCCTGGTCCACGGAACTGCTGAACCCCCTCAAACCTGCGTAGGAGGAAGGGATCTGAGAGGATGAATAACGTGGACATTTTGCACAAAGGAGAGTGGGCATGAACATGGCACAGGAGAGCATACAGCCAGGAGAGACCAGAGAGATGTGGTCAGAGGGCCATGGTGAGCCAGGTTGGGAAAGACTCTTCAGACAGCCCACGCACGTGTCCTGATCTAGATATCTCCCCTGTGTTTCCCACACTCAAGTGATCTCATAGTCCTCAGTCCCTTCCCCCAGCAAATCTATCATCTAATTCTCAGAAATCTGAATAACTATTCGAGGTCACTCCCCCACAGGTCCCTAAAACGAATGCCCTGCAAATTGGAGGCCAAAGCCTATTGCCTGCAGAGCATCAGACAAGGGCCAAGCATTGCTCTCAGCTCTGCCTGGGTGTGCATACACCTGCAGGAGGCACAAGGTCCTCACTCTCCTGAACCTGCTCTCGTTTGGCTTCCCCCCCCCCAACCCTGGGAAGAAGGACACACTAACAAGGAGAAACCTGCTAAGCAGCTGTGAGCTCAGCATAAAGCAGTGTGTGTACACCTGTCAGCTACAAGCTTGGCAAATGCACTAGACCTGCTGCAGTGCCATACCTGTCTGTTGCCACCAGCAAAGACGGTGGTTCTGTCCTGAGTCTGACTGGCATCTGGAGTTCTTCCCCTGTGCACCAAGAGGACTTACGACTATTTCATAAAGGAGCAAGCCCCCTCCGCTCAGTTAGACTTGCATAAGAAGCTCTTAAAGTGACTCCCATGGGACCCTGTATGTACATGGATACGATGCCTACAACACTGTCCGAAGTGACCCTACCTCAGGCTGCCCCTGTGTTCTGCCTCCAAAGATAAGTACACCTGGGTACTACTTTATAAGTGAGTAGAGTCGAGCCCTGTGTGAAGCTCAGGGAATGTGGGACCCAAAGCAGACCACCGCGAAGCATCTGTGACATCCAACAAAGGATCCCAGGTTTGCCTGCCAGTCTCAGAGAGAGAGAGAGAGAGAGAGAGAGAGAGAGAGAGAGAGAGAGAGAGAGAGAGAGAGAGAGAGAGAGAGAGAGAGTTCTCCTAAAGCATGTAGAAGAGCTCCTTTTCTAGCAGACAGAAGTGTAGCCCAGGTCCCTGCCCCCAGCCTCACCCCATGTCCTAGCCTCAAAGCCCTGCATAGCTGTCTATACCTTCTGCCCAGGACCAAATTCTTCCTGCTGCTCCTGGATCTTGCCCTGACTGTTCCCTGTGCAGCCTTTACAGCCTGGAGACAGTCCTCTCGGTGGCTGTCACTGTCAACTGTTATTCCCCAGAGGCCCTCAGAGGGGTCTTGCCCGGGCCACTTTTTAAATTACCTTTCCTGTGGAAATGGCCTGACTGGCTATGTATGCTGCAGACATACAGAAAGACTGGAGATGCCAGGGAGCTCGACTGAGATGAAAATTCCTGGCACAGCCAATCAACTTCGTTATTAGTAAGATTAGAAATAGGACCTGACAAGAACAAAACCAGCTCTGAGGATGGGGTTCTCAACTCAGAAAGATGCTCTAGGCTGTGCCTGCAGCCCTCCCTCCTTCCCTGGGCTCTCACCTGTGCTGCCCCTGGCCTGGCCTCCTGCAGGACTTACCTGTGCTATGCACCCACCCTATGACCTGGGGAGACCAGAAAACCAGCCCACATTTGGCCTCTTCCCTCTCCCATTGGGTGGTAAGCGCTGGATGGGGAAGGAGGTAAGCACTGTTACAAGGAGACATCTTCCCTCTTTGTGTGTCCCAGGACCTCTGGCACCCTGGTTTGCCTCCTCCCTCAGCCAGCCTGTATTCTCCAGCAGGCACAGACTCAAGGCCCATACTGTGTACCCATACTGAGATCTCGCAGCCACCCTTATAAACTCTGTTTCTCCCAGTCCCCTGCACCGTCCTTTGAGCCTGCCACCAGCATCCCTTAGTCTGTGGCACTAACCTGTAAGCTGTCTCTACAAGTGGACAGTTGTTACCCCTGCCTCTGAGAGGATCCCCTCAGCTATGCTCTGAGGGGGACACCAATCACTTCTGTGTTGGGCAGACCCGGTGGACCAGAGCCTTCCATTTCCAGTGGGGAAGCAGAACACTGTTCCCGGTCCTAAATGCACCATGCTCGGCATCTCTCACTAGGGTCTACTGATGACATCACACAGTTCTGAATCTACTGTGGTACCACTAACATTGCCAGGTCAAGCTCCATGTAGCTGACTCATATGATTCTGTGCAGACCGGGAGTGGTCTCGGAGGCTGGACAGAATAACAGAAAAGAGGAGCGAATGCCAGCAAGGCTACGTTCACTGCTGTTGCTCACAGTGAAAAGCAACAGATTTGGCTCTCCTGTTGATGGGTCTGGGAAGCCCACGGGCAAGGATACAGAGACCTCGTCCCGTTGGGCACCACACTTGCAAGAGCAGGTGAGTCGAAGCTGATGCTAGCCTAGACCAGGTTACTCACCACCACCTGCCTCTAGGGTAGACAGAGTCATCCTTCATCGTCTGCCATTTAGACGAGGATGGGTGATCTGTCATCACCTGCCTTTGAGCTAAGCCAGGTAATCCATTGTGATCTGCCATTGGTCCAGCCTGGGTGATCCATCATCATCTGTCACTGGGATGGATGATCTAACACCTGACCATTCTGGTTCATCAGATCCCACACAGTAGAGCTCAGTCGAGATGCAGTAAGACCACAGCCTGCATCCTTTCAGTCTTTGATGTGGTCCTAGATTTTGTATGTCTCTTATGGGCTATGGCCTTTGTCTTACTTAGTTGGGGTTTGTATTCCTGCACAAAACATCATGACCAAGAAGCAAGTTGGGGAGGAAAGGGGTTTATTCAGCTTACACTTCCACACTGCTGTTCATCACCAAAGGAAGTCAGGACAGGGCAGGAACGTCAAAGCAGGAGCTTATGCAGAGGCCATGGAAGGGTGATGCTTACTGGCTTGATCAGCCTGCTTTCTTATAGAACCCAGGACAACCAACCCAGGGATGGCACCACCCACAAAGGGCCCTCCCCCCTTGATCACTAATTGAGAAAATGCCTCACAGCTGGATCTCATGGAGGCATTTTCTCAAGGGAGGCTCCTTTCTCTGTGGTAATGCCAGCTTGTGTCAAGTTGACACACAAAACCAGCTTAACTTTCTTGGCTGAAGATGGAACAGGCCATCTCTCTGGTTCCATCACGCCTGGTGGCCCTTATTTCCTGGGCCAAGAAATTGATGTGAGGGCTATGCTGGCCCTAAGTGTAAATAGCTGTAGTTATGTATGCACCAGGAGCCTGAGGTTGACTCTAGAGATGTCTTAAGATCCTATCCTGTACCCGCTATGCTGGAGTCCATATACCCACTAACCTCTAAGCCAGTGGCTCTCAACCTGTGAGTTGCGATTCCTTTGGGGGTCAAAACACCCACTCCTTCACAGGAGTCATGTATCAGGTATCCTGCATATTATATATTTACAGTAGCAACAAAAATTATTGTATGGTTGAGGTTCACCATAATGAGAAACTGTATTAAAGGGTCGCACCATCAAGAAGGTTGAGAACCACTGCTCTAAGCCCTGACTCTAACCATGGTGTTATCGATCCCCTAATGTGAACCCAGACTCTGTATCCATCAGCCTTCAAAACCTCTGGTGACTTCTCCCTCCTTGCATACAACTTCTGTTGAGTCTCTCCTACTGCCTTGACTCATGGGGCCTGACTGCTCAGTGAGGCTACCCCTGTGGATGGTGTAAAGGTTGGAAGAACTTGTACCCCTCACCTGGGCTAGGGACCCCAATGAGGAACCCACCAAAGGAAGGAAGCACCCATAGAAAGCTCTATTGAGCCACCAGAGATCCAGTTGTAAGCTCTTGGCTGCTGCC